>NC_087475.1:61477193-61780223 GCF_036417665.1 Passer domesticus | reverse complement strand
ACAGCTCCATCTTCTGTGCTGGTTCTGTGACAGAAGGGAACATTATAATTTTCTTTTTTTCAAGTAATGTAAGCAGACAACTGTGAATTGCATCTGGCCCTCATTATCATAGGTGTCTGTTTCAAAGAGGACTTGATGGTCCTTTTGATTCTCTTAGAGATTTTTTGACTTACCTGTGGTCTCTAAGACAAAATGTTACTGGTGGATATTTCTGAGTGATTCCTCCTTTCATGCAGGAATGGGGTATTATAATCTTCAGATGTTATGGTACTAGTGTTTAAGGACTTTCTAAGACAAATGAATGACATGGTCATACTGAATTTACCCATGTTTTCGTCATAAGTCTTGTAAAAGATATTACCTGTATTGAACTTACTGGAACCCTTTTTTTCATTCCAATTCCAGAGGTTTCCAAGAGTTGTCACTTTAATTAGAAAGGTAAAGGGTTAAAGATTTATTGCCTCTGTTGCATTCAGCTGTTTAGCTAGTCTTTGACTGGTATGAAAAGTGCAGTGCTTCTGCCTTGCTTTTAAAACCAAAAGAACCCCAAAAGGTATGAATTTTCTTATGAAATTTCTATTCCAGCCTCTAGACTGCAGTGACAGCAGCACATTTCTTTGAATCTCAGACACTGTAGAGATGGAGGAAGGTGGCTTAGGCTCTGCATTGTCAAACCAAAAGCAGTGGCTGTGTTGTGTGCCTCCTCTGCCTTTGTCAGGCAGGTGGGGACCCTTTCCTTCAGCAGTATTGAGTAATGTTGCTCAGTAGTTCCACAGAAATATTTCAGGTTGGGAGTCTTAGGATGCTACTTTTGAGACATACTTCAGAGCAGTTGAGTCCTTTCTTGCATTTTCCCACAGATCAGGGAAAGAGGACATTTTCAGCCACTGGAAATTCCCTTTCTTTGAGTAGAAAATGGTCTGAAATCTAACAAACTTTTTTTTCCCCTTCAATTTTTCTTTTTTTAACAGGGAACATGGGTTTGTACTAGCTTGCCAAGGAGCTTATCAAAGCAAGGATTGCACTTTCTCATCTACCTCAGAGTTGGTTCAGGATTGTCCCAGAGCCATTTGTTGTTACTGATTATGTTGCTGTCCAGCACAGGCAGTTTGTCCACAACAGTGATGGGTTAATATCCTCACTGCAATGGATGGCAGGAATCCGTCATTGGGTAGGGATGTGGGACAGGGTGGACTGGCTCTGCTTTCCACCTATTTTGTTAAAGCAGTACATCCTGATTTTAAGTGCTGCTGTTCCTGAAGAAAAAAGCCCTGACAAACCACCACAAAGTAACAGGGTAAAAAATTGTTTTTGTGTATTATCATGTAGCACACTCTATTGCACAAAGTGTGACTGTATTTTTTTCAATGATGGCCTACAGGTTAATACAATTTATTGATGCTGTTTTCTTAAACTGAATCTGGAATCTGTATAAGAGGCTTTTTTTTGTACCCTAAAATCCATTAGATGTTACATCTTAAGGAAGCTATAAGAAGATTGACTCCCAAGAATAATAATTTTCTCTCTATTTCAGGGAAAAGTTGGAATGTTTAATTTTACTTATGATAATTAGTATAATTTTATATAGGTTCAGGAGATAAGAGAGGAGGTGTGACATGGAACTTCCTTAATTTGCCTTTATTACCTATATCAGCTGTGAATCTGTTGGCCTTGATGATCAGTCAAAAGGGGAGAGATTTTTCTGTACTTGTAGATTTATGTTAAAAAGAACAAATTTAAAATAGGGATGGTAATGATGGAAGCTGAAAGAGTTATTTCGAGAAATGAGGTAGGATAAAGGAAGGCTTCTCATGTTCATTTATTCCCTGATTTTAGTGTTTGACTGAATGCAAAGCTGGAGGAACAAATCTGAATACAAAAACAAAAGACATAAAAATGAGAACTGCCTACTTTGTTAAATATTGCTAACTGGCATCTAGAAGTGATACTGGCATCTAGAAGTGATACATAGTGTTAAAGATATCACCCCTTAATTGTCAGTTATATAAACTCAAAGCTAGAAAAATGTTATAAACACTCACTCTAATCTATATTCATTTGCACAGAAATAAAAGCTTTTTACACGGTGCCTGGCACATACTGAATATTTAGTGTAACAGAATGGAAAGGATTTTACAAGTTAGTGCGTTTAAAATGAGGAGATCACAATACATTTCTGACATGGTATTCCATCTTGGACTCTTATTTTACAATTTATTTAATTCTCAATGCAGAAACTGTACTCCCATGATAGAGAGATTTGAGAATCCTGCACCAAGTACTGCTCATCTTGGTCATTTTGCCTAAGGCACTGAGCAAAATTTGTGTCTAGCTTTGACAGTAACAGCAATTACGTCTGTTTTAACAGGAAACATCTAATGCACAAAGGACCTAGTGTACAAGTCTTGTGAGGACTTGTGAGGAGCGGCCAAGGAAACAAAAATTGTTTAGCCTCCAGAAAAGGAGGCCTAGGAGGACCTTACCCCTCTCTGCTTGAAAGGAAGTTGCAAACTGGTGGGAGTTGGTCTCCTCTCCCAGGTTACAAGCAATAAAACGAGAGGAAACGGCCTCAAGTTGTGCCAGGGAAAGTTTAGATTGGATATGAGGAAAAATTTCTTCAGTGAAAGGATGGTCAAGCGTTGGAACAAGCTGCCCAAGGAAGTGGTTGGGTTACCAGCCCTGGGAGTATTTAAAAGTCACGTAGATGTGGTGTTCTGGCACATGATTTAGTGCTGGCCTTGACAGTGCTGAGTTAATGGTTCGACTCGATGATGTCAGAGGTCTTTATAACCTAAGTGATTCTATCATGCTGTAACATAAAGTAAGAGTTGAAACTGTTTATCTCTTCGACTACTACACAGGGAATTCTCCTCACATAATATAACCAAGAACCACCCGAGAAAGTGTTACCTAGTGTTCCTTTGCCTTTTATGGTCCCAGCATGAGAGACACAGAGATAATCATGGCACTTCACAGTCCTCTTTCACACCTGCCTAGCCTTAAATGTAAGTGGTAAAGCCAAGATCCAGGAACTTTGCACTTTCTACTTTCTGATGCACACATACTGTGCCGTGTTCTCTTTCATGTGTTGTTTTTCCAGAGAAGAAAAAATTAGAGAAGTTCTGGTTATTTTTCCACAAGGTTCTTAAAAGGTGATTGTGGGTTTTAGCTTCTGTGACAAAACACAAGTGTATTTTTACACATTTTTTTTTCAAGTCAGTTAAGGAAAGGAGCTTTCAGTTCTCAGGAGGGATAAAGCTCTGAAAATGTTGATTTTTTCCATCAAAAATAATTTTAGCTTGTAAGCTATTCTTTCCTTATGTTGATGGAAAAAAAAAAGATCAAATTTATAGATCAATAATGTTGAAAACAGGAGCAGCAGCAATCGTCCTGGATGCATGTTGTTTTCTGGTGCACTTTCATATCTGAGCATTTCCTCATGCTGTAAATATCAGCCTGACTTGCACTCAGGCTTCAACCTCACATCAAGCAGCAGCAGAAAAAAAGAGAGGCTGTTTAAATGCAACAAGGCTTGGAAAAGCCAATTTTTTTGCAAGTGCCAGCATGTCAAAACACTGAAGGAAAATATTGAAGAGTACCAGTGTGCTTCCAGTTTGTTTTTTGCTGCATGTTTTTTCTATTGAATAATCACATCTTCCAGTGCCTAAAGCAGTAGTTCTTTGTATGTAATGTGTGCTTCAGGGCATTCAAGAAAAAAAAAAAAAAGATTGAAATTATCTGGAGGAAACGGAATCACTTTATTTCAAAGACAAATTAGATTGATCTATCTTATCATTCTCCATAGATTTCATAGGCATGTTACTCGTTGAAGTGGTATCAGGCATTTTATATATTATAGCAATTTGCATACATTCATTAAGCTGCACTTTGTGAAGCTCTCTGACAGGGGCATTTGATGAATCCTTCTGTGGACTGCATAGCTGCTTTATGTGGAGCAATCTGTTAAATCATGCCTTTGTCCTTCAGTTTGACAGAATCAGTAAGCGAAGCAGATGTTAATAACTGTGGGAGAGTTTGGGGTTTTTTGGTGTTTGCAGAATATGGGATAATATGTGAAGGGCATAGAATGTGTTTGTAAAAGCGACAGCTGGTGTTATTAAAGACAGAAAGTCTGCTACAAGTGAAAACTTTCTCTGGCATCTTGTAGCAACACCAGGAGGTTTTTTGGAACAGTCAGGTGGGTGGTCAATTCTAAAATAAACCCTGCTAATATTATGCACAGCAAATTGTGTGTTTGTACTTAACACACAATTGTTCTTATCTTTGGCTGCAAACATTCTGTCTCAGAGCTATCTCAGCCATGCAATAATTCATAACATTTCTCTGTAAATACGTCGTAAGAAATTCTCAGGTCAACAATCCCCTGGAATGTGTCTGTGAGAAATGTAATTTCATGCATTGTTGAATTAGTAGGGTTTTACACCTGGTCAGTTTGAAGGTTACCTTTATGACCCAAGTTTTGCAGGACCTGACATTTCAGTCCCTGGAATCTCTACCTATTGTCGAGGTCACTTGGCTGAAGATGTTTCAGCCAGGGAACGGCCTATATTTAGGTGGTTAAATGCTACATCTGATGGGTGGTAATTCCTGTCAAGGTGTGGTGAGATGAGTGCTTATTGTCAATTGCAGAGGCATTGCAAGTGAAGGTAAAATGGGCAGGCATAAATTGGGTAAGAAATGAAAGGGATAAATAAGAGGGAAAACAGATTAGGGGGTGCCTCAGGAGAGGCCAGCAGAGGTGGAGGTGCTGATCTCCTTTCCCTGGGGACCAGTGACAGGACTCAAGGACATGGAATGAAGTTGCAGGGAATTTAAGACTGGGCATTATGAAAGGGTGCTTCACTGAGTGGGTGGTCAGCCACTGGAGCAGGCTCCCCAAGGAAATAGTCACAGCACCAGGCTTGTCAGAATCCAAAGACTGTCCGGACAATGCTGGCAGTTATTTGGTCTAGTTTTAGGTAGTCCTGCAAGGAAGAGAGAGCTGGACTCAGTGATTCTTGGGTGTCTTTCAGTTGGAGATATTCTGTGATTCTGTGTGGAAAAAGTTGTTACAAGGCTAACTGATGAGGAATTTGAAAAAAGGAAGGACATTACCGTAGACAATAAAGGGTAAACTTTGACCACCTTCTGATCTTGCAGATTTTTATTGGTATTATCTAATAAGTAGCTCCCACTTATTTTAGAGGTGGTATTTTGCTGAGATTCACTTTAATGACATTCTCTTTGTGATTATGCATTATTGTGGAAATCTCTTTTGGGGAATTGAGTAGGAGGTGCAAAGGGTGGAGATGTAGTGATGTTACTCATGCCTGTGTGATTGAATCTGAGCTTCTGAGCCTGGCTTGTCTGCAGCTGACATCAACAGCAGGAATGTCTACACAGTGCATAGAATAAATAATCCTAGAAGTTGTCATATTTGTAGTGATTGCTTGAAAATATGTAGAGAAGACCAGTGAGGGATATCTGTTGTTCTTGCACATGAAAGTAGGCAGCAGCCACAAATCAATGAACTGTTCCTTTTGTAAGAAGAATTGGCAGAATCTTTCATGCTGTTGCTGCATAAAAATTTCTACTTCTTCTATTCCTCAAAGTGAGTCTATCTTTCTGTCTGATTATCTTGCAAAAAAATGAGCAGTGAAATAATTATCCATGCTGATATTTACATTTCATCTCTCTGCTTGAAAATTACCAGCTCACAGAAGGGAACAGAGGGAGTCCAGGACTCCTTGGGTGGGCTGATCCTTTGGAGAAGCAAATGTCTGCTCTTCAGCTGGGACACATAGGTGCTCCCAGCCAGGAGACCATTGGTGCATGGTGGGTGTAGATAATTTTGTAGCTGATTCCCTTTGCCTTCACAGGGAATTGTGTGGTAGGTACCACTAGGACAGTTACTGTGGAAAGGAAAGAGACAAGACTTTTTTAATATATGTTCTTAATTATCTTTAAGAGCTGTGCCTGTGTGGCAGTCTTGTGTGAAATAGTGTTTCTTGTTGCAGAATGCCAAGTTGCCAATAGTGCCACCAAAATACTCAATAGACTGTGTACTAATGATGGTGATTGTGCAGAACAGCGATCAGACCAAGTGCATTTGGACATATGAACTTTCTTCCCATTTTTTCTTTTTTTTTTTCTTTTCTCCTTTGTCCTTTCATTAGTCTATTGAGCCTATTTCTTTCTACTGCTGCATCTTCTTCCTTTTTGCTTTGTTAAGCACATCAGGTTTAATAAATGCATTATGCTCAGGGTCACTGTGTGAGAATAACCAGGAAAATTTACAGAGACTCTGGGACTAATTGTGATTAGGTGTTATATCTATCCTTGCAAGGATATACATCCAGAATTTCACACCTGTGACAGAACTGCCATGTTCAGCATTTTTTGGACATTAAAGAAATAATGTACTTAAGGATACCCTTGATTTTTCATGTGGTTTTCCTATTCATGTCACTGTTCTGCTGCAAGCTAAAGGCAGAATACTTCTTAAGTGTACATAAGGATGCTTGTGGTTTCCTAAATAATTTATATTTTCTTATATGCCACTGGCAGTTTTTCATACTCAATATGTTGTGTTTGTTTTTTTCATGATTGTAGCAAGATTAGTATTTGAAAATTTGGGGCTTTTTTTTTTAGTTTTCTGCTAATTTTGAACTTGTGTAGAAGTTGCTTCAAAATCTATACAATTATATACCTTAACTGTAATGTGCTATAAATTACCAGACCATCATTTTTATCACCCACAACATGCCTCAGGTGATGCAAAGCTTCAGAAGGACTGACTCGTGGGCTCATTTCTAGTAATTTTAGTAGTAATTTTGCACAATATATATATTTTTAATTTTATATGCTTAAGTCATATACTTTTAATGACTTTATATATATATATATTATCTTTTTTATCAGATCTTGGATTCTGAACTTGAAGCGGTTCTTCAAAATTATATGCTTCTTGAAACTCGGAAGGTATCTGCAATAAATAGGTACGTGTAATGGATACATTCATGCTTTGTGTTGGATGGTTTGAGCCGTGTGAGTTTTGTTGACAGTTTAATGCTGAGCTTCTTACAGCTCTTGATAAATCTCAGTTGCTGAGAGCGGGACGGTGTGATGGATCTTTGTAGGCTGAATTTTCAATAACACATGGTTATTGTAGGACAGAAATTTGGAAGGGTCTGATGTTCACAGTTCCTCAGAGATTAATGTTTAGCCAAACCCACAAACTTAACTTCAGAGTGAACAAAAAGGTGAGTCTCAACAAGCAAATAAGGAGATTTGAAGGTAAAATCAGTGAGAGGAAATGGCTCTTCTCTTGATCCCTCCCTACCTGAGGCTGTGCTTCATCTGGCTTTATATCTATGTTTCCTTTGGGGCTTTTTTGCAACTGTTGAAGGTAGTAAAGGTATGAATATAACTAAATGTGGGAAGGAAATGACTATAAAGGTTGAAAATTTGGGTACATTGAAGCTCCTGGAAATTTTCTTCTTAGGTGTTTCAGTGATGCTCACATCTTACTTCAATCATTTACAGAAAATATTCAGGCAATTTCAGAAATACATTCTTGCATATAACAAAGCAATTTTCAGGTGATTTCTTTTTTAAAAGTCAGGTCACACTTTATGGTTCTTGAAGCTCTGCTGAACTCCTAGCAATGGAGAAAGTTAAATGAGAGAAGATTTAGAAGTTCTTATTCTTTCCAAAGAGTTCATAGACCTAGGCAATTTTTTTGAGATTCAGTTCAGTTTGAAAGAGTGAAAGGTTTCTTGAATACTGGATGTAACAGCTGGACTTACCTTGATCTGTGTAAGAAACTTTGAAGAGATTTAAAAATGGGGAGGGGTTAAATGCTTATGCATGAAATTCACAAAAATGGATTTTTGCACTATGTTGCTTATTCTGTAAGGATTTGAATGGAACATATCTTCACAGTGTGCTTCACCTGTAGGTCCCAAGATATTTAGCAAAAGCTAGAGAAGAACCATTGTCTCCAATTTATGCATGGGGTCAAGTAACTGCTTGGATCACCTAATGTCCTACTGCTAGAACTCTTGGATGTTCAGACCTGTGTCCAGGCCTGTCAGAGGATCCCATAGGAAGTCTAACCATCCTTTCAGAGTGTTTGCAAAAGACCAATGTTTCCGATGTTTATGTTTTCCTCATATTTCTTATATCTATTGGCGTGCCCTTACTGCTCTCTTTTGTGATACATTTCATGACTCATTTCTTCTGCTTTGTTTTCTACTTTGCTTTCTTATTTTGCTTTCCTATGTTTTCTCCTCTTCTTAATTCATTTGCAGTCTCTGGAGATTAGCTGTAGTGAGACCTTACACAAGGAGGAGTTTCAGGAAAAAAAAATCATAGTGGAATGAGCTTCCCTTTTACTGCCTCTCTAGAGAGCCTGCTGTAAAAGGCAACTTGCTGTCATTCCTGTAAATTTTCTTCTGCAGCCAGCTCTGCTGGGTGTCCCCTTTGTGCCCTGTGAACATCTGTGTTGCAGCTTACGTCTGAACCCAACTGGAGAACAAATGTGTGAACCTGCTTCTTATTTTGAGCAGAAAGCTGCTGCTATTAGTAAGGCACACGGCCCTGGTTCACCTGTGACTTCTTAATCCCCAGCTGGGAGAGAACCAGCCGTCTGGATTCTCCCCTCCTGCCAGCCGTGCCCTTGTCCCCGGGGTAGCAAGTTTACCTGCTTTCCTCCAGACACTGTCCAGTGCCTGTCATTTTGCAGCATTCATTTTCTCCCTGAATTTTCCCCAAGGTGTCATGCAGGAAGGAAGGAAGGAGTGAGCACTGCAGGACTTTGTGACATAGCTTACTTTCTGCTGCTCCAGAAAACTTCTCCTTGCATGCACACAGTCATGCAGGCACCACCCTTCTGCATCAGCAAGAAATCATTAATCCTTGAAGTATTCAGGCTCCAGGGATGCTGGAGCAGAAGAGAAAGCTTCATTTGCTAGGCTGCACATAGGGCTTCCAGGAAAAGTTGACAAGGTTTCTGTGCCAGTTTTGGACACAGCACAAGACAGCTCACTAAGCATAAATCAGGAACTTAAATTCAAAAAGACTTGCTTTACCCAACTGTTCACTATAAAAGGAAAAAAAAAAAAAAAAACCCAACAAAAAGGGGTGAAGAAAAAGAAGCAGCAGTGCTGCCCAGTTTGCAGAAGTGCTATCCCACTTGGGTGTGCTCAGGAGTGCTTGAAGTGTATAGGTGGTGAACTGCAGTCTCCGTGGCATATGCGTGTCTCCAAGAGAAAAAGGAAATCTGTTGTGTCAAGCTGGCTTCAGCTTATGCTCTAAGGGCTGTTGTGACAAGCCTGGAAGGTGCAGGAACTTTTGTGAAAGATCAGGTGTGATAGCAGAGAGCGACTCTAAGACTTGGGGAGAGGAAGCTGGAGTATTTGAGGTCAGGCTAAGACAGCAGCCATCAGCAGGCAAGGGAACACAGCTGATTTAGCAAGAGCATGCACCAATTCAACAGCTTTCCTCAGATATTTGGGTTGGAGCAACTCAAAATTAGCAAATTCCTGGCTGACGTTGCTGAAAAGGCTACTGGACAACTTTGTTTTCCTTGTCATTACATGAGCTCCCTTGTGGTAGAAGGGTATGTGAGTTTCAGAGCTTTTCAAGCCAGGTTAGAAAAAGTTGGCCCCTTTCTTTCCAAAACTATCCATCAAGGCAGTCCCAATGCGCCCCAGACATCTCTGGGTGTGTGAATCCTGTGCAGGCAGTGGTCTCCCCTGTTCATTTTGTGAATGCATTTGTTATGGAGGGAAGGGCTGGTCTGGCTGATTGTATGGCTGTAAGTGCTGAACAGCAAAAATTTTTAAACAAAAAAATCTGGTCCTCTTTAAACATTGGCGGACAGATATCTGTCTTCCATCTGTGGCAGCCTCTGCCAAACAGCAGAAGAACTGCAAAGTTTGTGCTCTGAAACCTCAGAGGAATAACTGGCATGCTCCAACTTTTTTTTTTTTTTTTAAACTTCACACAAATCTGAAACATTAAACACAGAAAGAAATGCTAAATGTGACAAGCAGGCAGAAACTGGCAAGTTCAGCTGGAAGGGCTGTGCATTGAACAAAGCCCTGGCACAGGGCATGGAGCCCCTCACCCCTACTGCATGGTCGTTGCTGTCGAGTGACAGCCGGCAGTGGTCACCAGTTGTGGAGGCAGTCCTTTGGCTGTCCCCTCCTGTAGGGGCCAGGGAGCTGGCTGGTAGTCTTGAAGGCACGTATGGCTTGTAAGAGCCCTCCAGAGCTGCAGAGTGACTTACACCATGTTGAGATGTGACAACTGAAAGGGGGACACTGAATACATACTCTATACCAACTAAGCAAATTAGTTTTCTTTAAAGAAAAAGGAGGCATTCTGATCAAACAAAGAACTTTCAGATACAAACTGTCAGGAAATAGTCTGAATTCTGCACTGAGCTTTCTTAAAAACACAAGTATTTTACCTCTTTGGAAACACTTTCAAAAGGTCTTTTTGCTTAGTGGTGTTACCAGGAAAAAGTAATGCATGGATCTTCTATTCTGTAACCAGTAGGGAAGTAGTACTTCTGCCTTATCTGACCATGATTTGATAGAAAAGTTTCTCTGGACACATTGCTGGCTTATGTTCAGCTGGCTGTCAACCAGCACCCTGAGGTCCTTTTACATCAGGCAGCTTTCCAAACCATTTTTCCCAAAGCCTGTAGCATGGGGCTGTTGTGACACAAGAGCAGGACCCAGAACTTGGCCTTGTTGAACCTCATGCAATTGTTCTTGGCCCATCAATCCAGCCTGTCCAGATCCCTCTGCAGAGCCTTCCTGCCCTCCAGCAGATCACCATTCCCACCCAATTTAGTGTCCTCTGCAAGGAGACTGAGGGTGAACTTGATCCCCTTATCCAGACCATTGATAATGATATTAAATGGAACTGTTTAATCAATTAGACTGAGATATTTGGTCTGTTCTTGCTCTTACTTGAGACTGTGTCCAAAAAGGACTGTTTTCACTGGGCTTGAATCAGTCTCATGGAGCAGCTGGGAAATAAAGCAGGACTGTGCATCAGCCATTATGAACTGGGCAGTAGCAATTTGCTTTGGTTAAGGAAAGTGTCAGCTTTTAGCAGTTCCCTGTTAATTTTTAATTTGCTTCCCCATCTAGGCGCACTGTATTTTTAGTAATACGCACCTCTGCTGTGTTGTACCTTTTATCAATCAGAGTTATTTTGCTTTTCTGACTTGGCATGGTGTTGCATCTATTTGTCTCCTTTGACAGAGCTAGGAAAATGTGTGTTTACGATAGGTGATTACAAGGACAGCACTTTGGTACCTGGGAGCAACTTGTCCTAATTCACTGGAGCAGTTGTGGCCAAGTCCCACTGCTAAGCATGCTGTACACTACCCAGCAACACATGGTGTTAATAATTGAGGATGTCAATAATGGGTGACACAATTGTCAGACTTAAAAAATAAAGGACTAATAAGGAGCTTTGAAATAGTCTTGTTTGAGATTGGCTGCTGTTTGTTGCACCGTTAATTCTGAACAGGAGTTTAATTCAAAGTGCAAGAAAATGGAGGAAAATGAAGGTACTTCTGCTTAAATGGATTAATGAGTTTGAGTATGGAAGAAAGCAGCAGTCCCCTATGTGAGTGTGTTTTGTCCATGTTACGTTGCTCACCCAGCTGGGTGTCACCTGCATGGATCATTTCAGTAGACCTCCCAAACCTCCCCTGCAGAGTCACTGCCTGTCACTACATCCTGTGCATGCATGGGGCGTAGATGGTAAAATGTCCAAGTGGGATTTTTAACTTGAGCACTCAAGAAACCAATGCCAACAATGAAGAAAATGGATACAAGCTGCTGTTGGTTCTGTTATGTTTTTGCTTGAGGAAAATGTTTCCAAATTGGAGAGGCAGGTGCACACTAATGTGGTGCTTTTTGTGCAGATACTAATGATTCCTCCTGTGCATCCCAATGTGTGTCCCTGTTCACTATGCAAGGGTTGGATCTGGAATCCTACCCACACAGAAAGTGTGTGGTAGCCAAATGTAGCTACACGTGAACAAAGTATCCTTATTTTGTCAAGCTAAAATACTCAGCACAGAGTATCATAAATTGATCCCTGGAGTACAGACCTAGAATACAAACTGTAGTACTTTGAATGTATGTGTGTTATAATCGCATTGAACACTGTGCAGCAATTTGTATTGTATTACAGCTGACAAAGTATTTTACCTCCTAATAACTAGCTAGTGTAAATAATGTTGATATTTTCCCCATATTTATAATTACATTAATTGCTTTGTGTATTAATAACAGTTAAGTGTCAGAGCCCAAGCTGTAGCTGCCAGTAATCCACATGCAACTTGTTTGCATATTCAAACTACAAAACTGATGAGTAATTGCCATTATTGCTATTGCATATCACAGCTCAAATTTTGCACAGAAAAGCCCACTGTTACCTAAATATTGTAATGTTCAATATCAAATCTAGTGCTAATAGAATGTTTTCCAGAAATGAAGAGCAACCCTCTAACTGATCAGAAGACATCCAATGAAAAGTAAAGGAATAGTTCATTTTAGCTAGGAAATGTGATTTACTTCCAAATAAAGCTAAGTTTTGAAAAAAGATGTTTCCTGCTGTGGAAAGTAGCATTTTTCAGAGCCAAAGCTGGAACATCCATATGCAGTGCAATGTTTTTGTTTTGTAATGTGAGATAATTGGGCTAACGGAGTGTCACAAAGAAGCATTTGAGGATTGACTACATTTTTCAAACAGAAGCTATTTTTTGGGAAAGTTTCCAGAGAAATAATTGTTCTGCTTTGCTGTCTTGCGGACTTAAGCATTTTTATTCTTAGAGACAGCAAATAGAGATTTCAGGTAAATCTTGCTAAAACTTCAGTTGAAGAAAGTAACTTCTTCAGCTTCTAGGAAGTTTTTTTTTTTTTAGTTTTTTTGTTTGTTTTCCTCTTTGTTTTTTTTTTTTAAACTTTAGTTTTCTTTGTAGTTATGGTGCTTTGTGTTGAAATCCTTGTGGGAAGCCAACATTTAATACAGTTGATGGTTTTGAAATTTTGCAAACCACTAGCATTTGTGAGGGCAACAGAGTGAAGAGTCAGTTCCAACTTAATATTGCAGATGTACACTGAATTATCCAGGGAAGAGCAAAGGTTGATTAAATTCACAAAATAAGGTGATTCACAGTTTTCTAAATATGTCACTCAGCCTAAAATTAACTCAATTATTTACCAGTCACACACATGCTAATGAATCCTGACAATCTCAATTGACCTGCTGCGATGAACTTTGCTGTCACCTAATATTATTCCCTCTGTATTTTCACTGAAAAGAGTGATTGTAGCATTTATCACATGCAAAACAAAAAAATGCTTGAGGATCATATTATTTTTTAATATTTGCTACTCCAGGGCACTAGTAAATTAATTACATTTAATTAGAGGCACTTCTTTTTTTTTGAAAGTGTTTCCTAAAGTTTAGTCCCACAGAGATTTTACATGTGATAGTGGCTGCTTCTAAGGCAGCATCAATGATACAATTTGAGAAATAAAGTTAAGCTTATCTTTTCATGCAAAATGTGACAAAATTATAGCACTTTGACTAATATGGTAAATAAGATTTATTATGATTGCTAAAATTAGAATCACCTTGGAATGCCATTTTTGGCATTTAGTGTTACCAGTAGCTATAAGAAATTTATAAGTTAGCCAAAATAGTACATGCGTTTATCTACTTCCTTACTGAATACAGAAATATGCAATTTAAATAAAAATGTGATTATTCTGGATTTGTACTTGAGTTATGGGTAAATCTCTAAAAGGCTGCCCTGGATTATGAAACAGTATCTCTCTTTCTCTTTCCAAGGTTTTTGCCTCAAAGCTTTACAGAATCCTGGATGAAAATCAACATTGATCCATAAAATGGACATCACTGTAGCATCCACATGGGTAGGGCACAGCAGCTGAAAAGATTTCTGGCCTGCGGTTATTTCTGTCAGGAAAATGGAGATAGATAAGATACAGATATATAGTATTTAAAGCTGCTGGGCAATGCTAGGCTACTTGCAGACAGCTGCATGTTCAGCCTCTTTTGCTAGAATGGTTAAGTGGCTAATTAAGTGGACAAGTCAGGTCTCAGCATACCCTCAGGGAGAAGACTGCTGTGTCCCAGCCTCCTGTGAAAGTTTTGGGAGAGATGGGTTTGAAGCTGCAGCAATCTCATTGTGAGTTGTGGTGGTGGCTGTGAGGTGGGGCTGCTAGAACCCATTTTACAGGATTTTACTCAGTGGCTGCCAACCAGAGAAACAGAAAAAGTTAAAAAAACCCCGAAAATTTCTGAAAACTGAAACTACAGCATCATATTTAATTGCATTTTTTTCTAGGTAGTTCCAAATTGTTAATGAATTTGTTTAGAAAGGTGCTTGCTCGATGTTTCGGGGTATTTTTTAATATTTTCCATGATTTTCATACTTGATTCATTCAGTGACATCAGCTATGGTGACCAAACAGCTGTTTCCGTGGTGACAAATTGCAGTGTTACAAGCATGCTTGTATGAATCAGGTAAGAAAAACAGATCAACTATAAAAGGAGAAAATTTGCTTGCAAAAATAAACCAGAAATATTTGCTGAAAGTTTTCTGGAGAATGGCTTGGAAATCTGAAAATGATTTTAACATAGGTGAGTCTTCAGTTCATCCAAAAATTCCAGCATGGCTGGTTTTATAGTGAAGCACAAAGGGATCTGTCAACATCTGGTGATGGCAGCCACATGGAGAATGCTTTAAGTAGATAAGTAACTTCATAAGATGTGTGAATTAATTCAACTGCAATAAAAAAAAAATCTATAGCTTCTTGCTCGTCCTCTAAAGTATGACAGCCAGCATCACAGCTCATTGTGATTAAGGTCTATCTCTCTAATAAATTGCATCTTAAAAGAATCTTGAATGCTTTTGTTATGTCACAGATACAGTTCTGATTCCACAGGGGTGTAAGCCAGGACTTGACCATTGAAAATTAAAATGATGGAGCTGCATCAGGCTTCTGTAAACACAGGGAAAGGTGACTTGTCGTCTCTATATGTAAAAGGGACGAAATTAAGGACACCCCAAATTGTATGTTATATGGTATACTGTACTGTCATGGATTAAAATGTATTTTGGGGTACATGGTAGTAATGCCAAAAAGACCCTGGATATATCCAGTGACAGTATGAATTAATTCCATTCCCGTCATGACAACTCTCAGTGGGAATATTGTGCTTTGGCTGGGCTCAGACGTTATTTCCAATAAGTATGGAAATAATGGCTCACAGTGCTGCAAAGTGCTAGGAGATCTCCAGGGAAATCTCATCAGATAATGTGATAGGTTTGAAATTAATTCGTGTCCCAACTGTATTTACACAATGTACAGTTGTCTCTCTGACGACTTATAAGGAAAGGTAAATGCAACCATCCTAAATCAGTGCAGGGACTTGCTGCAATATGCGCTCTTGGTAGACTTTAGGTATTTTTCTGAGTTGTACAGAAAGTCCAGACAACTCAGAAAATGGTTATATAACTTTCTTACACTGCAGACTTTTTGTTGTCTTGTTTGTCACCTCATTGTGCCACATTATCATCTTCTTTGCATTTCTTCTTCCCTCCAGTTCAGTAGACATGAATTTTCAAATTGTTCTTTCAAAAATCTGAAAGGAAAAAAAAACTGTTGAGAAATTCTTGCTTCTGGTGTAGGTGTGACCCAGCTATAAATTTATACATCGATATATACATACACCTGTCATTCCTAGATTTATTTTTGGTGAAGCCTCCTTTATGGCACTGTCCTGGCCTCTTTGCAGGCTGGTTTGGGATTGTGCCAGGCTTTGCCTGGTCAGCTGTGCAGAACTGTGTCATGTTAGGCCAAAGAAGCAAGGGATTATCATCCATGGAAGAATGTACATAGCTTCACCATATTTATAAGTAGTGAATGTCTCAAGAAGAATATGACAAATTTGCAAGCCCATCAGTTGAGTTTCTTGAATTGAGCCTCATCTGGGAGCCATAAGCTAAAAGCTCAAATATGGATCCTTGTAAGATTTGAAGTGTGCAGAAAATATGTTCTCTAGTGAAGAAATCTTTAAAGGACTAGGAGAGGAGTGGTCTTCTTCAGAGATATGCTTCTACCTTCAAGTTTGAATACCAGGGCTGAGTGTTTTTGGAGGCCTGGGGCAAAAGGGAAGTTAGAACCACATACGACGTGCAAGGGCTGCAAGCCTGAACTAGAGCTTTACTTTTTTTAAAACTCCGTGGCTTCTGACATTGCTTTTGAGAACATGGAAATAAAATACACATAATACTGTGCATACTGCAGCTTCTCTCTCATCTTCTCTCACTGGTTTTACTTTGTTTGTATCTGGCTTCCACTTTTAGCTTCAAGTCTTTCCTTCCTTCCCATTGTAAGAGAAGGTATTTTCTTCTCCAAAAGGTATTTTCTTTGTTCCTTTGTAGATTCTTTGGTTTCCTCAAAGATTCAGTGACACAGAGAAGAACCCCTAGGATCCTTTCTGTTGACTTTTCTTCCTTGCCTTTTCTTTTCTTCTTTGACTGTCTACAGTCTTCTAGTTATTTTTTTCCTTATTTTATGTGCTTGCATTCACTCTTAAGAAAATTCAGTTCTCCTCTTCATTCCTATAGCCATCAGATGTGGCAGGAAAAGGATTGATCAGGCAACCTAATTTCTGTCTCTGCAGATTGGTTACATTGATGGAAACATTTGGTACAATGGTTTTGGTTTGCTATAAACTCTAATTCTACTTAAAGCTTCTTCTCCCCCTTCATTTTGATAGGATCAGTGCATCAGCAGTCGCATCTGGCACTGGAGTCTCAATGCAGTAGATACCAGGCTGCCTTTCATTAATCATATAGAAGAGAAAACAATAGAAAATCAAAATAATAATTTATTTCCTCTATTACTAATTCTTCCTGATTCCAGTTGTCTTTATCACTTATCAAACACATCTAACTACATATTAGAATCTCCTCCATTTTACCTGATAGGTACAAATACAGCCTCCTTTATTTCTACTTCTTGCTACCATGGTAGCTATATTTTCTATGTAATTAGGAATTGTATTTTTCCCTTATAAGCATTTGGGGAGGAGAAGGGACTGTGTAGTTCTTTACTCTTCTTTAATTTGCTGAGCCAAAGTAGTTGGGATGGGACATGCACCATCCAAAGAACCGTTCACTAAATTCCGATCAATCAGTCAGTGAGATGACCAAAAGTGAAACAGATTGCTGATGTGCCTGCTGCTGACAGCACAAACACAAGATAGTGATGTTGCAGCAAGAGGGTCTGCGGAATCATTATGACTGGTACTGATGTATGAGAGGGAAAGAAATCAGAGTGTTTCAGTGTTGGGTTTGTAAGTGGCAGTCTAGAGAAAAACAGTGGTTTTCATATGAGTAGTTTGGGTATTTTTAAACTTTTTATGCCAAGAAATTAATAATTTTAGTACCTTTCTTAATGCTTTCTGAAGCATTGAAAATACGAACCTGAACAGTGTATGGTGCTTTAAAATTGTGTTTAGCATAGAGGTATTTATCTATTTGTCATGAAGAAGGAAAATTAATAGTCTTCTTTGTGCACTGAAACTTTTATACTGAATGTTTTCTGAAATTTCATTATGTAGAAGCCCTATGGAAGCTGTGCTGTCCAAAACATTTTTCTTTTAATGTACTGTTATGTGTGCTTGTTCAAACAAAGAAATGCTTATCTGTTGAAAAGATAGCAGTGATAAATTACTTCAGCTTTCATGCTTACCTACTGTTTTCCATTTGGCATTAAATTCCTAGTTGAATCCCAGAGGCAGATACATCTGAATTCAAAAAGTTACCTTGCTGCCTTTTTTTTTTTAGCCAGCCCCTGTGTCCTGATGATAAAAAAAGGAAATTTAGTCATCTAAACCATCCTTGTATAGTTTTAATCCCACTAGATGTGAAAAGGATTGCAATTTTTACAATTTTCTCTGAACTGTATTAATTTTCAGAGGCTGTACAGGACCTCTACCTTTAGTGTCACAACAACAGCACTTTAGATATCAACAGTTTAAATATCAATTTAATTCAAATAGCATGCAAATTGAGCTTTCTATACTTACCCTATCTCATTATGGATAATGCTGCATATGCTGTGTTAATCCTTTTGAAAAATTGACTCCTGAATAACTTTCTTTTACTACTATAAATCATATCTTCATGATATTTTTTTTCCTGTCATTGACTTTTAAGTTCAAGGGTCTGTTTTACTTTCATCAGAAAACAAATTTCTCTCTGTGCTTAGCATGAAATATCTGGGCTCGTGTTTTCCATTTTAATGGAAGTTCATCACTCTCCCCTGCCTTCTCCTCACTGAATAAGTGATACTTATGCAATGCACAGGTGGAGCATACAAAAACAGAAGAGTAACAAAACAGTTTAAGAAGCTAAAAGGTAACATGACGTAAATCAGCTGTATTAGCATATCTGAATGTGTAAGAAAAAAGTAATTGTGAACTCTTGCCTCATTTGCCAATCTTTACCATGCATTAGTTGATAGAATAATTGTTATTTCCAAAATACCAACACTGGCTCTTAAGCAGGAGATGTTGTCTGTCCTAGCTGACTCTTCAGATGTTTGTCTTAATCTGCATTTTCGCTGATCCGTGTCGCTTGCCCTCTGAAGGACTGTAGACATCTGCTTGCCAAAGAGGTGAAGTTTCTCACACTGCTTAAGGAGGAGAATTTCCTGCCCTGGGATGAACAAACATGCACTTGACCAAACCCTCAGCATCAATGTGTGACAGTTTCTCTCTGATGATACATGTACTAAAATAGAATAGTTTGGTGGGAAGGCACATACAAAAGTTGAACTGAAAAGTTGGTACTGTGCAACAAAAACCAAGATATGGAACATCTCCTTTTGTAAGGTAAAATTCTGCTAGGCTCAATAAACTACTCATTGTTAGAATTATTATTAACACCACTACTATTATTATTTTTGGACTCCAGCTGGGTCCTCTGCATTCCTAAAAGGATTATTTTTAGTGTAAAATCCTACTAGGAAAGGTGCACTTTTAAATAATGAAAGTCAAGGACGTTTAGCATCTTGCAGAGCTGGCTCTACAGCAAAGGCAATATTACTGTTACTTCAGGGCCATCAAAATTCAAGCCCTTCACAGGTGGAAGTGCTGTCTGAAAAAATGATTTTGAAAATGCTACTTCACATTAAAAGTAGCTGGAAAAAATTGTCCCCAGGATGGTATTATCTGTATGTAGCCAGTAGTTTAACAAGGAGCTCTTCCAGACATATTCCTGCTCTTTTGAAACAAAATCTGTTTTCTGGAGTACATTAGCCTGCAGAGGAGAAGAAACAGGGAAGCTATTAATATGTTTTCCCATTTAACCACAAATGCTCCTAACTCTCACTGAGAATATAGATAGTTCTCTTTTGGCAAGCAAATGCCTGTTAAGGGCACTTTGCTGGATGCATTTGTGCTATTCTCTAATCTTGGTAGTCTGCACAAATGGGCACAATCCCCAGAAAAATGACAGCAGGTGTAGATTAATTAAATACAAGAGCTGCTCTGGCTTTTTAGGTAGAAGGAGAGAGCATGCAGATCACCTCCTGCTAATGGCATGGTTGACTTTCTTTGTTAATTATTCCAGCCCTGCAGTTCTTCGCTTTGGTGAGGGCAGGTTTTTGGTAGTGGGATTTATAATTAGTGGTATTTGGCCAGGGAATACCCTCCAAGTTAACAGAGTCAGAGTGCTGCAATTATTTTTTCCCAATGGAAATATATATGTTTGCATATATGTGTTTGGTTTGTTGATAGTATTTAGACTGGGTAATTTGAAATGTGAACGAAGCAGGTAAGATGTATTTTGTGGAGTCTGAGATCATCTTTCTTGTGGAAAATCTTTCTGAAATTATTGCGTGGTTAGTAGGATTCAATCCATGCTACAGATAAAAGAGGCTGCTGTTTAAAAATATTTTGATGAAGCACAGACACTGTCACGTCTACATGGTATGGTGGATTTCTTTGTGCTTGGAAAGTCCTCCAAGCCTGTTGAAGACAAGCAAATAACCTCAACTTTTTTACGCTTCCCCTTTCTCTCTCTCTTTGTCTTTCCTCTGTATTGCCAGTATTGTAAAAATGCAAAAGTCTTTGGCATGCCTTCATGCATAGTACAACTCAATGTGAAAGTTTTGTGATGATGAAATCATCAAGAGAAAGCAAAAAATCAATTTAGCTATATTGTTATTACCATATTTTTAATAAGTTAACCTTTGGAGACCAGAGTTTCAGTGGACTGATGATGCATCACAGCAGTGAAGCAAGTGCTTCTTTGAGATAGTCATAGGGAAACAAAATATTCTGCCATCAGGCTCTTGCCCTCCTCCTCCCCCATTCCTAACAGCAGCACAATGTTTGCTGTTGTTAGTGGCCACCTGCTTCCCTTCAAATCCTCCTCACGCAA
This sequence comes from Passer domesticus, assembly GCF_036417665.1. Lineage (NCBI taxonomy): Eukaryota > Metazoa > Chordata > Aves > Passeriformes > Passeridae > Passer > Passer domesticus. The sequence continues at coordinate 61,759,702 of NC_087475.1, read as the reverse complement.
AACACAGTCATTTCAGAACAGTCATTATACGTTTGGAAACAGCAAAGCAACTCTCCAAACCCCACTGATTGTGTTGTATAGCAACTCCACTGTATGCCATTTCTGCTGCTTGGAAGGCTGGTAGCTGCTTGGCAAGCTAAAGAAGAAGCTTCTTCCCAATAACAGTGTTTTTTCTTTTGTCCCGGAGTGTGGTATTATTTTTCTAGTGGTATGATTAGGAAAGAAAATATATACAAAGCTTAAGAAATATTCCAATGTATTTATAATACAGTATTATGGTGGGAATTAAATAAAGTCACTCAAGTGCTTGAGTTCATTCAAGTACTTTGGGGGCTTTTAAAAAGAAATAATTGTTGCATAGAAAGTCTTGCCTGAATAGCAATTATTTGATTAAAAGAATACTGGCCCAGGTCGTGTGCTTGGCTTTCTATGAGCTTAACCATGCAATCATTTTTATTGCCATTGCTGAACCTAGATGGGTTTAAATAGGGCTTCTCCCACGTAGGTTCTTTAATGACACATTTAAGGAAGAGAGCACAAGTAAAATGAAATGAAATCCCGAACCCACATCTCAAGGAAGAGGGTGGGACGGGGTGTGAAAGGAACCCTGGAGCTGTCGGGAACGGCAGGAGCAGCATTACGCAGCAAGGAGACCAGAGAGCTGGAGTCTTTCTGAGGATGGAAAAACAACATTCTTCCTGCTGAGCATCCTTTGCTTTGACTGGATGCAGATGACATTCTCTCTGAACCTAGTGCTGCCTACAACAATGCTTCTAAATGCAGCTGGCACCTGTTCCCGCTGCCTACAAGCAGTTATAGAAAGCAAGCTGGGTTTCTAGGTTTTCCTAGACCCACACTACCTAAGAAATACAATTTCTTAACTGTACATAAGGAGAATAAAAACAAGATAAATGGAAAAGTCATGCTAAGATCTTTGTAAAACTTGAAAAAACTTGTATTCTGTCAGTTGAAATCTGAAGTGGTGAGAAGGAATGACATATTGCATTGTGGCAGATCTCAACAGGGATTGAGAAAGGGTGAGCCTGTAACACTCTAGGCAAAGCTTCGTGCACCTGGAAACATTCTTGTTTTGCAAAGTGAATAGCAGCTGATTGTTAAAGCATGATTGCTTCTGATGGAAGGAAAAATGGCTAAAACTCTAAAATGAAATATAGTAGAAAGTAAGTTTTAGGAAGATTTCTGTCTGCAAAAGCCTTGTGCTATAAAATTCCTCTTGCCAAGAAAGGAAGAAGGACTCGACAGATAAAAAAATAGTAACAAACAAGAACAGCTTTCCCAGAGGTGATGGAAATATGCTCAAAGCAATGATGCAAGCCCTCAGTGGTGATGGGTGTGTTGCCTGTATCTTTGCCTTCCAAGGAAGTGCAGAAATACTCAGTGCATCCTTAATAGTCTGGAGAGGCTTGGCAAGAATTGTCACTGAGTATTTATTTGAAATGTAGTTGCAGGGAAGTGTGAAGCAGATATTCATTTAATCTCAAGAGTACAGAAAGATGTGAAAAAAAACACCCAAAACAACTCAGAGGTGCAATTATTTACCTTAAGGCATCTGATTTTTACAGGTTAAAAGAAAATAGATCTGTTTCTTGTCTACTGCTATTGGAAATTTTGCAGGGTTTATATAGAAAGTATTCTGGCTTTCATTAAATACATATCTTTAAACAACTTATAACAGTATTCTGAAGGATTACCACAGTAGTCTGTTCGTGTTGACATTAAGTGATAGTGTCTAAGAAGCTGCCACCATAACTCCCTGTTATTAGTGTTCTGTCACGTATTTGTATCGGGTCACTCCTGTACTTGGCATGTCCTGAAATGGTTGCAAGATTCTTGATCTGAAAGGAAAATATGTGAAATTACTGGGGGTTTTTTTCAGTACTGGTTGGGGGAAAGAAATCATTGTTCCAAGTTCCTTTCTGGTATTTAGGAAGAAATGGATTGAAAAGACAAAAAGAAACTCAGTTCTCCAGGAGCAAGTCCGAAGATACCAGAGAAGGCCATGTTGTTCTTTTAGTTTCACACCCAGTTTTCAAAACAGCTTGATAAATTCAGAAGTAAGGGCTTTTTTTTTGTTACAATAAACATATAGTTAAAAAAAAAACCCAAAACCTAAAGTAAAAATGTAATGGATTATGCCTGCCCATCATCAATAGATGGTTCTATGAACAGGAAAAGATATTAAAGAAAAAAACAGTATGAGTACTATAACTTATATTGAAATTTCAGCACCACAGGTCTGCATAAAATCAATGAGTTTAAGCCATTCAGCCTCAGCTGTTAAGGATTTTAATGAGTCCATTCGCTTTGTAGATATTCTGAGTTAGTACAAACTATTTCCTTTACATTCCTTTCACGCGCCCAAGAGATTCGACATTCCTGGAGAAGATGTTGAACAAAGACAGGGTTTCTAGCAGAGAATAATCTGGCCATTTGCTTTGGACATCAGGCAATAAGGTTCTGATGGTTGTTATTAGATTACCCCTATTCAGAATATTAAACAAGGTTAAAACTCGAGTTATTTTTTACATCTAGATACTGTGACTCAGTGGGAAATGGGTATGATTATTTTGGGATAGAATTTGACCTAAATTTGTTTCTTGGTTAGATTTGTATACTGACCTCTTATTTTTGAGATCTCTGAACTACTATCTCTTCTATGGTCTGAAAAAATTGCTGACTTGATTAGTGCTAATAATTTAAATTTCAATATCTGACATTTCTTTGCTGATCTGCTTTGTCTGTACTGACACCAGTCAATACTAGTGTCTCAGTAATTTCAGACTACATCTGAAAGGAGAAGAACAAGAATTTGGAGTGGTGGGAAGTAGCTGGAACTGGACTTCAGGCTTGTCAATAGAGTGAAGGAGAAAATGTGTTTGAATGATGTTCAGATGCAGCTGTTGTTTCACCTTCATCGTCATTATGATGTGCATGAAGAGTAGAAGAGGTGGAGAGAGAGGTCACTCAAAGGGAAAAAGAAACCAAGGGGAAAAGTAGAAAAGCATAGCGTGGAGCAAGGTTGGGAGAATAGGTAGAACAAGTGTGCCAAGAGCAGGATAAAAACACCAGAGGAAATGTGGTAAAGCCCCTTCCAAGCACTCTGAATCTCTGCTCAGTCCTTCAAGGCATCTTTCTCCAGGCTAGCAATTACATCTAGCTGGCTTGAGGAGTTCCAGGTAGGAATGAAGATATAATGGCAAAGACTTTAGCTTGGCTGTTCAGGGATCCCAGGAAAATATTTTGGATGTTGTCATGCTGATATCTGTGTTACTTTGTTGTTACAACCCATGCCATCCAGGAAAAATAGACTAAGGCAGTGCAGTAATGTCTCAGCGCTACAAATGCACCTTTGTTCTCTCCTCCTTTCCACCATTTGCTCCCCATTGCCCAAAGGCTTTTTATCCTCTGCTTCTTCTACCAGATAAAGGTCCTTGACAAAATATGTAGGAAGGCAGACTTGCTGAAGCAAATTCTTGATCTGACATCAATCCAGCTTCAAATTTGCATATGAAAATGTAATAGGGTAATTTATCACCTTTATTCAGATAAGGAGATAAAATTGCAGGCAGTTAACAACCTTCATTTGTATGTTGAAAGTTAGAGGGAAGTTAGGCAGTTGGATAGCAGCACCTTTCCTTTTCTGATGTGGATTACCCAGAGGGAGTAATCATCATTCATAGTTTTCCACTGGCAATTTTACCTGATACTGGCAGGTAAATCACAGAGCAGAGCATGGTGCTATCCTCTAGCTTTGATACTTTCAATTGTAGCAGGTCTTCAGCAAACATCCAGTAGAACCCATGTAGGACTTTCAGCATAGCTTTTAAAAGTAACTAAGGAGTTTGAAAACACTGTGCTCTATATGAGAGCAAACAATAACGTGAGTGTAGAGGAGTTTTCATTAAGATTGTTTGTGACCTATGAGCAAAATAAAGGGGAGGACAAGACAGGCTTTCCTAGTGATTTACTTTCTATGCCTATGAATCATGGGTTTTTTCCCTCTGTTATTGTGATTGCATTTTTTTTTTCCTCAGCACTGCTCACCCTGTCATTATGGGTAGAAAATGTAAAGGGATTGTGATATTTTCTCAGCAGTGATGAAAGGAACAGGACACTTCAAGGACATGCTATAAAAGTTGTTAGGACTTCAAGATGCTGTAGCTTCTTCATCTGAAAGCACTGTGTATGATCCGTATTGGATTAATGTGACTCATGCTGAAGGATGCTGGCTTTACCGTAAGCTATATTGATCTCGCATATTTACTTTTTAACTTACCAATTACATTAATTTCCCTATTTTTCCCCAGCATTTCTGGGTGAGTACACTTTTGAGGCTGTAAATCCCAGGGGAAGTAGCCAGGCAGTTCATGTTGGCAAAGAATCTGGCAAAAGACATTGCTTAAATATTTGCCAAGAGCAACAGAGGCTTGTTTAAAAAATAACTGTATGTTTCAGCTATTGTCTTAAGGGGCTTATTGGAAGAGAGCAAATACAGGCACAAAATTTTGAAATTTTTATAAAGCTCTCAAAATATTAAGGAGTATTTGCAAGATAGTACAAATTAAATATATTTTAGTGTGGTTTGATGTGGGTTGGCTTTTTCTCTATTTTTGGTCAAGAGGAAGGGAAGAGAAAAGCAGGAGGGGCTGTGTGCTGCGCAGTCAGTGAGAAACCTTGGAACTGGAAAGTAGAAAATGAAAAACAGCAGATGTGAAACAGTGGTTTCTGACTTCCTTCTTATGAGCACAAATGTATCAACTTAATAACATAATTTAAAACCCCTCTTTTTGGGCCATTGAAGTAAAGAAGGTGGAAATAATTAGTAGCAGTCAAAACAAATCCACAACAAGTCATTTGTTCTTGGTGAAACATTTCTCCATATTGCTTTAGGGATTCTATCTGTCCAGACAACGTATTCCCCAGACATAAAGGAACACTTCTGACATTGTGTAAGGTTTCCATGCAAGACTATAATGTGGACATGGCTTTGTCACAAAGGACAAATGTTCCTCACAATGTGCAGCAGAGCTCTTTGCTAAATGAATGGAAAGATGGAAGCTCCAGTTATACACCACACTGCAGTCATAGTTCTATTAAAATATAATAATTTTAATCCAATTATACCAACAGGTCAGAAAATTGGTGGGCTTTCATACTGGTGATATTGTGTGAAGTATTAGTTGAGCTATGCAGCCAAATAACTGGAGAGGATTTATTTATGACACTTACTAGTGTTTTTCAGAACATCAAAGACCTAGCCAGCAGATTATGCAGCAGATGTATTACATGAAGTAGAATTGATTGTGATTTCCTGGATATTTGGGGATTTTGTAAAAAGGGAGAGCATAATTATTGAATAACTTCTACTACAGCTCTCACAGTTTTTTTGTTCTGCTTTGTTCCTCCCTCCCATACTAGTTACCTTGATCTGGTAGAATATTAATTTTCCCTTAATAGAAGCTCTTCTCTTGTGGAGAAGAATCATCAAATCCTAATTAGCTCAGCACACTTAACATTGTGCTACCAAATATGTGATCTGTCTAAAGGTGGATTGGTTTATCTCAAGGTTCGTGTTTTGAGCTCATGCAGCCTGAGTAGTGCTTTTCTTCAAGAGGGGCTCAGGCAGTAGGAGGGTACAAATCTTCTCAAGCTGTGCAAGAGTGGCAGGAAACATGGGCTATTACCAACACAGCAAATGCTGGTCACTCGCAGGTGGGTTGAAGGATATTTTCAATTTGTTAAAATATCTGCAGGCAGTCAGAAGCATTCTAATTTTTGCAGTGCTGTTTTCTTAACTGAAAGAACCTAAAGAAATTTTTACATAAGAGCCGCAGCATGAGCTCTCAGCTCTTTTGAAGACAGCAGCTACAGTGGATGAAGTTTGTGAGGGGTTGAGGTGGACATTATAGCACACTTAACCCACCCTTATTGCTTTTCCATGGTGTGCCAAGACAATACTATAAATATCAACCACCTCCAAAGTGGATAAGCTTCTGTGCTGGAGTGTGAGGGTGGACATGACAGGTGAAGAAAATAAAGGCAGAAAATAAATGCAGTTATTTGGTGTCTACACCACGTGCCAGCACCACTGACATCAATAGGATCTCTCCCTTTTTTACCAGCAGCAGTGTGAGTTTTGTGGCATCCGAGTACTACACGACTTCAGGAGACTTGTGGCAGATTTCTGAGAAAGTCTCAGAAACTGAGATTAGTTTAGGTCTTCTATGAAAAATCCACTAAACCAAAAGACACCATTTGGGAGAAAAATTTTGTGATGTTCGGAGTGGTGGGCTCCCTTCTGATAGCACTGAGTATGGTAACAGATACTGCTCTGTTATCTGACACATTTAGTTCAGATTAAAGCATTACACAAGTGTGAAAACAGTCCTTTTTACCATGGAAATGTTTGAAGAATTGAAGAATACAATGCTCTGGGAAGAGCACTGAACTTGTAGGTCGTTTTCGAGGTCCTTTGAGCCTAACAGGCCTTTCCCAACGCTGAAAAACTTATGACAGTCAAGGGAAAAGTTCAACAGCCTTTGCTGGGATGCTGCAACAGTGTCATGAGAAATGGGTCATTCTGGATGTAAAATTCAATTGAAACTTGTTTTGTCAGCATTGAGACATTCAAAGATCCATCTGCAGAGGGTGTGACCACTTCTTCTGCCATGACATCTGTTTGGAAGGAAGTGTAAAATTTCCTTTGTGATTCACACCAGAGCTACAGAGTTGGGAAATTCCCTCTCCTCTCATTATGTTTGGTGTCTCACCCTTGAGAGGAAAGGACTATGGTTTGCTAAAGGTCCAAGTGAAAATCTACTTTTAATAAAATATTTGAGGAATCAAATGGTAATTTCTCTTATTATAGATGCTGGGAAATTTAGCTCTTATTATGACACAATTAAGTTGTCTGAAAATTGTTTATTTATTAAAACACCATAGAAAGGACTGTTGTGAGGCTTCCTTTCCAAAGTGGGATAATGAGTAAGAAAACAGAAGGCAAAATGCAGGAATTTGTTTCAGAATCAGGGATATGGTTTGTTAAATATTACTGTTTATAATGGAAAAAACTGTTATTTTAAATTACTGTTCAAAATCTCCTGGTTTAGACTAGTTAATTTTGTTTCCTGCTTGGGTTTGAACATTTCATGTCCCTTGGAAATTAGATGTTGTAACTAGTGTTCCCAGTAGTAGTGCATTAAGCCGCAAAGTGCTGGATCTCAAGCATATTAAGCAGTAAGTACTCTTGAGTTTTACTGTTGCCACATACCTTCTGATAGCCAGTCCCATAATCATATAATATGATGCCTCAAACTGATATGTTTATTGTTCTAAAAAGATTAATAGGCAGATGTTGACCCTGGCAGCCAGATAGAAGGGAAGATTTCCAAAGCATTAAATGTGATATTGAATTTGCTGCATTAAATATTCTATCTTTATTTTGGCTAGGTTGCTTATCTGTTAATTGTGGTCTGTAAGTCCAGTTATAAATGTTTTTTTTAAATACTGTCAGAAAGTCAAATCCTGTGTTTGCAGTCCTAGTGGGCAGAGGATAAGGCCAATCTCTTTTCTTATTGTGATATCCTGAACACTTCAAATGCTTCTGCATCTATGCATTTTGAAGGGAATACTTCTGTAAAATCCAGGTCACTTCAGTTGCTTTAAAACGTAGTCTCAGAGGATTTTTGGTAACCTTGAGTACTGTATCCACTTCTGGGGCTCCCGGCATAAGAAGGAAATGGACCTGTTGGAGTGGTTCCAGAAGAGGGCCACAAAGATGATCAGAGGACTGGAGCACCTCTCTGGTGGAGGCAGGCAGAGAGGGTTGGGGTTTTTCAGTCTGGAGAAGAGAAGGCTCTGGAGAGACCTTACAGCACCTCCCAGCAACTAAAGGGGTCCTACAAGAGAGATGGAGAGGGAACTTCCATGAGGGCGTGTGAACAGGAGAAGGAGTAATGACCTTGAACTGAAAGAGGGCAGGTTTAGATTAAATACTAGGACAAAATTCTTTACTGTGAGGGTGGTGAGACAATGGAACAGAGTGCCCATGGAAGTTGTGGGAGCCCCATCCTTGGAAATGTTCCAGACCATGCTGAACAGGGCTTTGAGCAACCTGGTCCAGTGGAAGGTGTCTCTGCACATGACAGCGAGGTTGGAACTAGATGATTTTTAAGGTCCCTTCACACCCAAACTGTTCCTTGATATATGCTCACTGAGTTAGAAAAATTGGTTGCCTCAAGGCAGACTTTTTAGCATGGGCACAGTCTTACAGCAAATCATCAGACCAGTCTTTTTTATGAAGTGGAGCAGCCTCTGTCTCATAGTTTGCAGCTCAGATAATGGGTGGATGAAGCACAGGACAACTGCTGAGCACATAAACATATCTTTAAAGGCATCTATTTTGAGGAATTACGGAAAATAGAGTCTGTTTGGAATAATCTAACCAAACTAGCAAATATTCAAGTTTATTTTCCGTTGTCTGTGAAAGCAAGGAGATTAGTGTTTGCCTACAGAGGAATCACATTGGATCTGCCTTTTTAGTTGTTACAGGATATACAGCTGGGTAGGCATATCCAGGGATGAAATGAGAGAACTGTCTCTCGTTTGTTTTCTCCAGTCAAGCATAAATCTCTAATTTTAAGGGCATTCTACCCTTGGTTTAGATTTGTTTATTTTAGTTTTACAGTCTCCATTTAAAATCCATTTTAATGAGTTGTTTATGCAATGATAGTGTTTTTAATATATGTTTAGGTTTTGTGCAACTCCAAGTCAGGCAATGATGTGTGAAGAAGGCATGAATTAATAATATGGCAAAGGCAACTGGAATACCTCCAATGTACCAGCCAAACAAGATTTTGAGGTGGATGCCTGTCTGCCCATTTGCTTGCCTTTGCATCAGACCTGAGTTCAAGCTGCTGTTTCTCTCCTCAGGGGTGACTTTTCTTTTCTGGCCTTTTTGCATCCTTAGGACACCCAGCCTGGTGCATGAGTGGTATCATTGATGGTGTGAGTTTGAGTGTGAGATGAAGGTCAGGGAATGGAGGAATGCCAGGAAAGCACCATTTCTTCCCATATGCTGTCATTCTGCACTTAACTCATGCAGTATGGGTGAAGTGGAATGGTACCAGGTCTCAAGTCAGCACCTCAAATCAGCGCTGCAGCAATCTTTACCCAAGGCCATTGGTGGTCAGCCTGGGAACCTCTGCTAGTGTTTGACAAGTGTTGCAAGCAAACCCAAATCCCAGAAGCATCTCCAATAGGGAATATGGTGCATGAATGTTAGCTGGGCAGAGACTTTCCAAATGCTGTGTTCACCTGTGGCTTTTCTAACGGTGGCAGATCTGCATGGGACAGTTTGGTGACCCAAGCCTTGCCATAGTGCAAGGTACGACAGGGCCTTTTGATACTGCTTATGTGTGCCTACTTCCTGACCACTCATAAGAAGCTTCTTAATTTGTCTCCAGACATACCTTGAATATAATAACAAGAATAATTAAAACTCAAATAGCAATTTGGTGCTCTGACCATCTGGGATCCAGCCTGAGAGATGAGATGTAGTACAGACCCTAAAGCTGTTAGTAAGGTAAGCTTTCTTCCTTTTTTTTCTTCTTTTTTTTTTTTTTTGTAATTAATTTAAATGGCTTTTAAATGATTTTTAAATGAGTTCATACTCACAACAGCTTTGAAAATTTGTGTCTTGCCAGTGGGATCTGACTGCTGCTTCTACTGCTGTGCCTCAGTCTGATTCCCAGCTGCAAAAACCAAACCACTCTATCAGCTGGGTGCAACCTCAGCACAGTGATAAAGGAAAGCGAATAAATAGTTGGAAGCTTTTCTAAACATCATTTAGAGAATCCCTTTTTAATATGTGAACCCCAGGGAGAAAGGAAAACAGGGAGGAAGAGGATATTACATTTGCTTTATTAGCATAAGTGTGTGGTGGTTCTGTTACTGGCTTGAAAAGAGGATGATGAGAAGTATTGAGTACATGAAGTTAAAGCTGATGGAAGTGTTTTATGGAATATCACTTTCTAGGAAGGTTTTCTATTCTCCTTGTAGAGGTTTTCTGTTCTCCTTTTCAGCCTGGAAAGGCTGGATTGGGTTTTATTCTACTAGGGAAACCAACTACCCACTGAGTGTTAAGGGAGGAACTGGAAGAATGGCAGAACCAGAGCAGTTAATTCTGGCCTCACCTTGGGGTATCCCAAGCATAGCAGCAGAGTAAAGAGGAGTCACAACTACACTGACTGTTTTCCAGTGTGAAATAGTGTCCCTGTGGCAGGGTGTGCAACTCCAGTGCTGCCATTTCTAGCCTCATTAAGCTTGTTATGAAGAGACAGATCTAATGCTATCAGGTGCAGTGGTACACTGATGCAAATAGGAACTTTCAGGGCCCAAGTGAAGCCACTGCACCCTGTCACAGTGGCAGCTTGTTTGGAGTTAGCAGGGCTTGTGCTGAGGCTGTGTAAGAAACACTGAGGTGGTTGATTATCTCTTGCCTCCTTAGCTGGGGCAAGCTTCTTGTGGCTGCGGTGGAGTTAACACTTCCAAAAGCCTGTACAGAAGGACTGATAAGAATGAATTCCAGCAACATCAAAGGGGAGAGGGAATCCTTTCAGATGCCACACACTAGGTTAGGCAGAGGAAAGGGAAAAGGAGTGGTTGTTTCCTTGAAGAACTTCTTTTAAGTTACAGGGAAGCTGAGGCAAAAGAGAAACTCTTTCCCTTGTCTAAATGTAGACATAGGTTTTTGGCCAGATGCGTAATCTAATACTGATTACACAATTCTTTTCTTTGTTTTAAAAAAAATCTGCCTTCAATGAAGAAGTGGCAGAAAAACATCCTGAGATATTTTTTATTTTGCAGCCAATGCCACAAAGCAAAAAATCAGGTTTTGGTGACTCAGCTCTTAGCAGGATTGTGCCATGCTTTGGTGCAGCAGTGACTGCAGAAGCAGAAGTTTTCAGGGATAATGCTGAGCTGAGCCCTGATACTGGCTTCAGTGCTGTCATCTTCAGGGCTGTTGGTCAGACAGCTTATACCTTCTGGTCTCAATATGCTTATGTCACCAACAAGGTTTTAGGGCTAAAGCAGCCAAAAGGAACTTTTTCAGGGCCAACCAAAAGGTGCTTTTTTTCTCCTAGGGACTCTTTTTTTTTTTTTTTTTTTTTCCCCACCCTACTTTTTCTGGCTGCTCTTTGCCTTACAGTTGCAATCTTCACTTGAAGATATGCATCATGGTGGGCAGCCTGAGCAATTGTGCCAGCTGTCTTTCAGGCCTGGCTTTGCCAGTCTGATCTCAGCTGTCAGCATTTACAGTCCTTGCTGCTGAGAACTCTCAGGCCAAGAACAAGTAACGTCACTGAAAAGGCACTTCAACAGCTTGTGTTTCAGTCCATCTTTAGCAAATGTCTTTTAAATTTCCTGTGGATCTTATAGGAGCCATATGAAGTACCCTGGGAAGCCTTATTGAAGGAGGGATGCCAAGATGCCAGTGGGAATTTCCACCGAGGGTTATGGCACCATCTTCCCAGCCCTTTTCAGTTCATTCCCAGGTTGTGAGCCAGAAAAGTTCTTGCTTGATTCAAGCCTATCAGAGTGTGATTCCCAGATATTTTACCTGCGTCCGGCAGATGCCTTGTGGTAAGAGTAGGACTGCACAACTAAGTACAGCTCAGGAGAGTGCACGGAGAGGGGAGGGAAGGGGCCTGGCAGAACTAGACAGTTTAATTGTGAGACAATTCCCTTCTCCTTCACCTGGACAGACAGGCAGTGCCTTCAGCTTGCATCTGAGGAACTTCTCTTCAGACCTTAATTTGCACCTTTTCACTGTCCCACCAGATCCAGGGTAAATAAGTAAATAAATACAGATATATATATATATATAAATGAAAAAAAAACACATGAAAAAAATCAAAATCACCACTAGAAAAAGAGAATCAGTGGTAGGAAGAAAGAAAACTTGGTTGTAAGTGGGCCACATAGAGGAGAGACTGCAAACAGATTATTTCCCCCACTGGATGCTGTTCACAGTAGAGGAATTCCACTGGTTTGGTCCTCAAACAAGAGGACAGAGGAGGACGACATCCTGAAACCATCTTCCACCACCTTTGAAGGACTGGGACAGTCTCTCCACTCAGAATTTCAGAATAACTTGCGCTGCTGCATGGGACCAACAAGCTTGAAGCCTTTCAAGAGGCAAGAAACAGAGCTGGTTCAGTCCAAATTGTCATGCAGCTTTATTAGAGGAGGGCAGCACATTTGTACGCCCTTCAGCCTTCATTCCCATCCCTTTGGTCCTGCTTTCCTTAATCTATTCTTGCTCCTCAGCTTTCCCGTATGCTGCTGAAAGCTAAAAGAGACACCCCCTCTCAACTCCAAATGAAATTTAAAAGTACTACTGAGTTGTGAATATAGTGAGACTCTAATCTGGCAATTGTCCTCCCTTCCCCTTCTTTCTCCCACAGGCTTTGCTGTTTACTTTCCCTCTTTCAGTTCTGCAGTAGGAGTAAATTCCTTGCCAATGAAGAATATCTTTTGCTTATCCATTTCAATGACAACCTTAATGGGAATTCAAATAGTATAAGGCAAGATTGGACTCTGTACCCAAACTCTGTACCACAGGACTGAGACCCTATGGTATGTTACTGGAAAAGTCTGTCTTGTTCTTGCAGGTGAAACAACAGATCCTGTTAACGGGAAATGAAATTACTAATAACAACTGGCCCGTGTTGTTCCTCTGACAGGCCAGCTTGTGGAGAGTGGTTTGGTGACTGATAAGATAAGGGAGTGGAAAAGAGATGTTGGGAGGCTGTTTTATTGAAACCTAAACAAATCTCACGTGCTGTAGATTGGTTGATGTCCTGCCCCAATACTTCACTTTTATTATTAACCAGAAAAACAAAATCAAATCAAAGTTCCCAAGGCAAAACAAAACAAAGTGAAAGTTCCCAAGGCACAGCAGGCTAAATAAAAATATGCTGAAAGACATGCATAATATATTAACTGTAGTTTGCTTCATTTGTAAAGAGCAAAAGAGAACAAATAACCAGTGTTTCTGCCCCTTACGGGCCTTTGTCAGAGACATACTTTTCTGAGCTGTTCAGTGGAGAAAAAGATTTTAAAAAACATTTTTTCATAAGATTTTCCAAGCTGCCCTGAAAATATATATTAACTATTAACTTGTTCTTGGGGTTTTTTGAAGCAGGATATTTCCAGCTCTCCGACTAATTTGAGTAAATTTATGCCAATAATAATGCAACCAGTTCAGACCTGCACACTTTTCTCTGTCTAGCAAGTGGGTGCTACTGAGCTGTACAGAACAATTTACATGTATGTGAACTGCCAGGACTAGACCTTTAAACATAATTTCTGTGATATCCTCCTCAAAATTGCAGCTAATAATATAGAAGCCTTTTTTTTTCCCCTATCTTAGTCATAAATCCTCTTAAAACGTAATTCTAAGTAATGTAGATTTAAAGACTGTAATTTAAAATCAAGTGTTTCTTTTTTTGTTTCTTTTTTTTTTTTTTTTTTTCCTAGAGGGGGTGTATCCTGCAAATGCTTTAGAAATGAGAGCCTTATTTCCAGTACAGATACAACTGTTCTGGCTCCAATGCTGTCCTCAGCCTGACTCCTGTCCACATGCTGTCTAGTCCACACCCAGCTGGCTGCAATTCTGTGCCAGAGCCAGAGCAGTGATGACACAGCCATCACTTGGAAACTTGTAGGAAATATCATCAAAATATATCCTAAACATAACAGCATGGGATTTCTGAGGGATTCGATATCCTCTGCTGCACTTAAAGCACTATATATATATATATATATATATATATATATATACATACACACACTGTGGTGCTGTTGGCAGATGGAAACTAGTGTTTTTAAGAAGTTGATTTAAAAGGTGACAGATTCCAGGCAGACAGAACAAAACAGATTTTCTTGCTGTTCTAATTCCTGCTGGATATACACCCGGCTATCTAAAGAAACAGTGTGCTTTTCAAACCTTTACCTGAAATGACCTTGCAGAAATATGGAGAATTGTCTTTGCAAACTTGTAGTCAAATTATGTGTAAGGGCTTCTTTTGTGAACTGGTTCTCAAAATGGGCTCAGGCTTTCTTTGTGACCCCCTTTCACCCCATTAAAATCCCTTTCTAGTTTTTTAACAGTTTCTGTGTTTGAAAGCTTAAAAATCTGAATTGGAATATTTCAGTCTAACTGAAGAGCATTTAGAAAAGTAGAAACTTGTATTTCAGAGAACAGCCCACTTGTGTTTGTAGGGTGCAGAATACATTGTATGCTGCCATACATGCAGACTGTCCCTGACCTTGGAAATGCTTTATGAGAGATTTCATCCCTCACTGATGTCTTGCTTTCATGATTTTTAATATGCATGTGTACTTGAAAAACCAGAAGTTCATGTGCGCAAAGGGCTGCTGTTCTTTGAGAGTATGGCTTTTAGGATTAGGCTACTGGAGGCCCTGTCTCCATCTTTTCCAGAGGTGACCTTTGTTTGTACTTAGTTTCGAGTGTAAGAGCTGCCTGTGCATGCAGCTTTTCTATTATTCTATTAGTATTTCCTTTATCAGCTCATGACACAGATGGGCATATTGCAAATGCCCATACAAGTCTCTTGCAGGCACAGAAGGAAGCTGTTTTGTTCCAAACAACCTTACTTTATGTGGCTGTAGTGGTTGGAGTGCAGACAGTTTGCAATTTTAGTATTAATTAACAAAGAAATGCTTGAAGAATTTATTCCAATGCAGAATTATTCTGCTCTTTGGTGTTTAGTGGACACAGGCTAGTTCAGCAGAATCTTTCCATGTGCTGGGCTATAGGGATGTGAAAGGATGCCATTAAGATTCTCCCTTGGATGACACACCCTGATACATGATTGCTGTTTTTTGGAGGAGTTGTTTATTTTTATTTCATTCAAATGTTTCTTTGCTAAAAGCTTTCTGCCAGTAATTGCAGGCTCCAAAGTCAGCGGTAACATGGCAAAGACACATCCCAAATATAACAGATCCTAATTATACTTTCATTTCTTAAAGTCTCTGTCGGGCTGATTTCTGCTTAAAGAGCAGCTTTCCAAACTGGAAGTGAGCTGGCTGGTGATGTGGGTAGGAAAACTATGCAGAAAAATAATGACCTTTCCCTCTGTCAAGGGCATCTGCCTGCTTGTTACTGCAATGATGTGGTGCCACAGAATCCCTCAGGTGTACTCACTGATTCCTGCTGATAGAAATCCAGAAATCCTCTACTCTGTTCAAGCAGACCCTTTTTGTATGTTCATGCAGGCAGGATGAGACACACGTATATCCCCTCCAGGCTTAATTATGTGACACAGGACTGTGAGTGAAGGTGGAGGCCAGCGAGGAGCTCCAGCAAATCTCCATCAGGGCAGTTTTTCTAGCCAGAAGTAGTCTTGTGGAACCCCCACCAGCACTGCTCATTCCTCTAGTCTGCAGTCCAAAAAAGAATGTATTTCCATATTGTGGTTTTGCTCTGAGTAGTTTAAGACAGCAGTTTTCAGCCTCAGTTGTGCTGCTAACCTCTCCCAACCACAAAGAAATCACTGTGTGGCCCTATTATCATCACATTACTTAAAATAAATACAAACATGGCAAGTGCTTCTACCCTTGCTAGAAGTATTTTGTGTCTAGAGTCAACTGCCTCCTCCTGGTTTTAGAGGAGGCAGTTCAGTCCAAAAGACCATTTTCTGCTTTGCATAATCCTACATAAATTTTGCTAGGTCAAGGATAAGACTTTATTGCAAGTAACTCTTGTAATGAGCCAGTTAAAAAAGAAATCAGAATATGCCTCTTTTGACAGAGGGCAAAATTAAAAAAAAAAAAAAAAGAAAAAAAGAAACACAGAAGAGTAAGTTTGTATAACTCAGTAACTTTTGACATTTTTGATGCCTTCCTTCCAGGAAAATGGAAGAAGTGGACAATGTTTCTGATCATTGGAAGGGTCTTGGGTAAAGTCTTGTCACATAGGAAATCTATGTTGGCAGAAAAGAGTCCATGACAGGCAGTTACTCATCTGAGTAATTCCTTAAATGTTAGCCAGACTTTCTCTTTCATGAGCTGATTTCCAAATCATTGAACTGACCAGAACTTTGCTGCAGTGCTTTGAGGACTATTCCTGGAGTAAGAGCCTCCTTCATTCCTTTTCTTTTCCTCCAGCAACAAAGTAAGAAGAAACACGACTTTTGCTTTTGATTGTTGCTTATGATCAGCTCTTGATAGGGACTCAATTTGTGCTGCTGTTGTCACCAAAAAATCCCCCATAGCAATGCGAAGTTCCTTTCTCGTTAACACAGACAACATTTGCAGGCCTGATGAAAGCATTCTCCTCCAGGCTGTTGTTTTCTCTCTGCTTACTACTGCTACCATGTCTCAGGCAGACC
The DNA here is from genome assembly GCF_036417665.1 of Passer domesticus. Classification (NCBI taxonomy): domain Eukaryota; kingdom Metazoa; phylum Chordata; class Aves; order Passeriformes; family Passeridae; genus Passer; species Passer domesticus. The sequence continues at coordinate 61,743,263 of NC_087475.1, read as the reverse complement.
TCGTGGTCCTAATGCTAAAATGACTCTTTCCTGAGGGAGTTACTCACAGAGATGGTAGGCACATCACTATTTTTGCTCCCCCTATGTGTGTATGTTTTCTTTCTGGTATCTCTTAGTAATTTTTTTTTCCCTCTTGTTACTAGTGGTCTTATTTCAAGATACATGGAAGTTTTGGTGTTGTGTATTGGAGATGAAGCTTTGCCAAGCAATTATTTTTCTTTTTCTTTTTTTTTTTTAAATTTGCAGGACATCATTGTATCTCTTCACAAAGATTGTATGGATTGCAGTCTTCATGTGTATATTTTGTGTTGCAGAAATGCCTCCATGATCAATTGGTTAATAGCGCTTTTGGCCCATTTTATGATCTGTTCATGATGGTGCTGTACAGTGTCTAATAATGCTACACTGATAATAAGAAACTATGTGTTTGCATGATACAGTTCTCCATTATAATGGAGAAATTACTGCTGTTTTTATTCCTGTTAAGATCTGCGGTAATTTAAGCTCAGTTGTAGCTGCTTTGATTTAAGTGATTATGTGCTCTGAAATATTATGGTGTTCCCTGCCTTTCTCCCCTCATATCTGTCCAGTCTCTCCCAGCTGGCTGGCTGCCTTACCTGTGAGTCTGCTACTGCTCTGGGCTTGGGAGGCTGACTTTAGTCTCTCTTTCAGTGCTACTCCAGTCACAGCAAAACTCTGTGTATTTTGCTCACATTTGGGCACATATTTGTAGGGTGTTTTGTTCTAGCTCTGTGCTCTGCTGATCCCTGGATACTTTTAGCTGGACCTGGCTTGGTTGGAAGTTGTACTTGTCCTTTGCTGAGTACATGTGAGACCACAGTGAAGTACTGTATCTGACTTTGGGCTCCCCGGTAGAAGAAAGACGTAGTTAGACTGAAGCAAGGCCCCTGGAGGACCACCAAGATGTACATTGAGCTGGAGCAGAGGATATGTGAGAAGAAGCAGAGAGGTCTGTGTCTGTTCAGATCAAGGGAAGGTCATTGGGCAATCTTATTGCTGTCTAAGACTACCTAATGGCAGGGGACACATAAGTCAGACTCTTTTCAAAGGTGCACAATGATAAGAAAAGAACAGACACAATTAGGTACATTTGAAATCCTGACTGTATATATTTGGAGGGAAAAAAGTCACCATAGGTGTGATCAAAGACTGACACAAATTGTCCAGAGAGGCTGTGAAATCTCCAACCTCAAAGTTGTAAAGAACTTGACTGGAGAAGACTGAGCAATCTCCTTTAAGCACAAGAGGACCCTCAGTGGTCCCTTCCGATTTAAATTATTCTGTGACAACCTTAACCTCAGAGAGAGCAGATGATACAGGCAGCTTTGAAGGTCTGGATGGAAAGCTCTGGGAATCAGTCTCCAGAGAAATAGGATTTGTGGGATAGCTGGTTACAGAATCATAGAGCAGCCCAGATTGGAAGAGACCTTGAAAGATCATCTGTCCAACATTTTGTGGGAAAAGAAGCCTAGATGAGATTATCTAGCACCCTGTCCAATTGCATCTGGAAAACCTCCAGAGACAGAAATTCTATCGCATGCCTTGGGAGGTTGTTCCAATTGTTGATTGTTCCCAGAGTAAAAATTTATTTTTCATATTGAGCTGAAACCTCTCTTGGTACAACTTTTATCCCTTGCCCTTTGTCTTTTCCCTATGTCTCCTTGTAAAGAAAGCCTCCATTCTCTTTGTAGCTGCCCTTTAAGTACTGGAATACTGTGATGAGGTCCCCCAAGCATTCTCTTCTCCAGGGTGAAGAGAGGGAATGACTGAATGCAATTTTCATCCAAAGTTTTATAAACAGTTCCACTGAAAGAGAGGAGGGCAAGACAGCTGCAGGAAGGTGAAGGACAGAGACAGTAACTCTAGCCAATTCTGATGCCTTGAAGTCCCATCCTCCCAGATTGCTCTCCTCAGTTCACTGTTGTTTACACTTCTTGGGCCTGAAGCTGCAACAGTGTCCTTGGTTCTTGGGCTAGAAAATGATTTTTTTGTCTAACTAAACTGTGAGGAGAACATGTTAACACTTTATATGAAGTTCAGAGTTACATACTAATGCAGTATATAACTATATACAGAATCTGAAAAATATGACAGCTAAAACTTAAGGCATCATTCCCTCTTCTATTTTTGGAGGACTTGGAGAGGAACTGGGCACAGAATATCACTGCTGACCTGCAGCTTGTCCAGAACTGCTGTGGTTTAATCCAGCCAGCAACTAAGTAGCATGAAGCCACTCACTCACCCCATCCCCCAACACCCCTCCCTGTGGGGAGGAGAATTGAGAAAAAAAGTAGAAATTGTGGGTTGAGATAAGAGCAGTTTAATAAACTAAGTAAGATAAAAGTTAATATTAACCAAAACAATAAGAATGCTGCTAATTATGATAATAGTGGTTATTGAGTAATGAAAAAAGAGGAGAGAAATAAATCCCAAGAAAAGCAAGAGGTGCACAATACAGTTGCTCACCCCCAAATGAGCAAATGCCCTGCCCATTTCTGAGCATGATCTTCCATGGTGTGAGACATCCCATTGATCAGCTGGGATCATCTGTCCTGGCCATACTCCCTCTCAACTCCTTGATTGGCAGAGCATGGTAATGTGAGCAGTCCTTGATTCAGTGTAAGCACTACTTAGCTGCAATTAAAACGTCAGTGTGTTATCAGCCTTATTCTCATACTACATCCAAAACCCAGCACTGTACCAGCTACTAGGAAGAAAATTAACCCTATCCTAGCTGAAACCAGGGTAAGGACACAGCTAAGAGACAAATGATGTGGAACACTGGCTGCCTCCTGTACTCCTACATGAGGTCAGTAAGAAGGATCCTGAACAAGAGGCTTGCAGTTAGGCAGGGCTGCCTGTTTTCCTTTGCTCACTGTCTGCCTGCCTGCCTTCAGTCCTTGGTAACACTCAGGCTGCTGGCAGCACAGCAAGGAGGCTGGTGAGTGTCATTGCATTAGCCATTATTAAAGGCTGTTAGCATTGTGTGCTGTGACATGTACCTGGTATTTATTACTTTTCTCTGGATTGCATGGTATCATCTTGGATGGATGTGAGCCAGTTTCCAAATCCTGCCCTTCCTCTTTCCCTCCCACTTGTTCAAAATCCAGCTGTGTTCAGCAGGTATAAAAGTGCTGACCTAGAGAGCCCACGACAGCCAGCTGCACTCCCCTATTCCCTTTCTCTCCTGTTTCCATTGCTCATTTTTCAAATGAAGCAGTTCTGCTCTTTCTGCTGCTCAAAATGGGAGCTGTACTTCTCGGTGCAGAAACTTTTTGCCCTTGCCGTCAGTCACACAAGGAGTTCATGTGCCACCTGCACCAGTTTAGGAAAACAATCACTTGTACATGTGCAGGGAGAGCCAGCTAGTCTTTAATTCAGTTTTCAAGCATATAGCATGTTTTGCTCAAGCAAATAATTAATTCAGTTCACCATTTGAAGTTTGTTATGAGAAGTAGTCTCAGTAAGGCATTGTTCAGCAGCATAAATCCTAGTAAGTCTTTAGAAGTATAAATTTTGCTGTGGCATCTTCTGATCAGCAAAACACATCACTTTTGCTGTCTGGTCAGCTTTCTTCCATGTCACAGCTGCCTGAGGAAGGACAAACAAAAGCATTAGACCCTCCACAAGAATATTCATCTTCCTTGCACAGCAAACATTCCCCAAATTGTTGTTCATTGATAGCTTCACCCCATGGCCACCTCACCACAGCAGGTCCCTGGACTGAGGAGTCACAGAGGCCTCAACAGTGCAGAGGAATCACCATCTGAATTTCCCTGTGCAGCAAGCATGAGGCTGGTTTTACTCTTTGGGTGCTGGTGGAGCTGGAGATGAGGTACAAACTCATAGATTTTGTGCTCGGATAGTCAGCAGAGGAAAAGGCACCAGTCACGCTCAGAGGGTCGAAGAGTGGAGCAGCCTCTGTACCTGCATTGCAGAAATGTTGGTGAGAAAATACGTGATGAAGTGAAGGTGAAATTTGTTGTAGTGAAAACTGAACAATAAACAGCAGCACCTGTTGCTTCTGTGCTTTTTGACTGTCATATATAAAATTACCAGATCCTTCACGACACCACTGTTCATAATTTTATTGCATTTGGCAAAGCTGAGTATGGAGAAGATGCAACCTAGGAACCTCTGGAAACTGAAGGAGTCATGAGAGTTTTTTTTCCCCCTCTGAAAACTTTTTTTCTTGAAAAGTGAGTAGGACAGACAGAAAAGGGAACATTCCCTTCATTGTCGTGATACTGGTGAATTAATATATCCTGGGACCAGGAGTCTAAACAAAGGGATAGGCTGGAGTGCAACCATACTGTGTGAATTAGAAGTTGATAGCAAAGAGCTGTCTACAAGTAAGCAACTTCACAACACTTCCATCAGTCCAGGGCATTGAGTATCCCTGCATGCTCCAAGCCAAGTGTTGGCTTGTTTGGGGGCTGGGAATTGCACTGTTGGAAATGACAGGCTGCCAAGCTGTTCTCACAGATACAGGCAATTTTTGCAGTGAGCCAAGAATTAAACTTTGTGGCCAAGAGTTAAGCCTTGTAAACCTGTGTCAAATAACAACCTTTTTGTAGCTCATATGGTGTTTATGCATTTGTACCATTAAGGAATAAGTCTTATTTGGAAATAGGTTTCAATTTTGAAATCTTTTAAATTTCCCTCTTTACATACTGTTCTTGCACTATAAGAAGGCATCATCTACTGCTTTTAAAATGTACTCCAAACAGTAAGACTTGAATAACAAATGCTACATTAAGCTAAAAATCTTTAGACCAGTGGGTCATTGCACTGAAACTGCTTGTTCATGAAAGCTCAAAATTCTTCAGCTTTAGAAACCCACGGAAGCACATAAATCACTCAAAATAAACCCACAGAGAAATTTCCTCCCCTTCCCCACTGCTGTCCTGCTGTGGGAAAGACCTTTTGCTATCCCTGATTTCCCCCTGGAGTGAAATCGCATCCACCATTCAATACAAAATTAATAAAGGTATATAGAGCATGTTGAGCAAACACTGACATATCCCCAATGGTGAATTTACATCCCTCCATTCTGTTTAAAATTAATAAAGGAAGACAAGGCATACAAAACCAACACAGGAGAGTATAAAACCCCTCACGCAAAGCCCACCAAGGCTTGGCAATGAGGGTGAGCTTCTGCGCTGGAGTAAGTGTCTCTAAGCGTGAGGCAAGTCTTGGGGTGGAAATGCTGGTTCCCTTTCTTGGGCAGGTTCAGGAGGGCTGCCTGGCAGCATGCCCAGTGGATTTGTCACTCAGGAGCAGAAATTGCCTGAGCTGTTTGATGTGTTTGCAACATGACTGTGACATTCCCTCCTTCCTGCAGGTGATGTGCAGGATAAAAGATGCTGTTTCAATTGAAGTCTTGCTCAACTGCATCCCACCTTCCACTTGCCTTCTGCCCTTCCCTCTCCCAAAGGCACACTCTGCTGTCATCAGCGTGCAGTTATGGGTCTGTAAAAATGTTCTCTGATCTGAACAGCCAGCCAAATGCTTCATGGGCTGTTGTGATGGACTAGGGACTGCTGGAGCAAGGGATTGAAGATACTCTGAATGTCTGTGGCATTTGCCCCCTTCAGAAAATTGCCTGATTTTAGTATAGAAAATAGGTAAGCATTCTCAAACACTCCTTAGATAATCTGACTCAATGATTATTTATTTCTCAGGTACCTCTTTATGAACTGGGAGGCCTGGCATGGAGGTTAGACACCAGCAAGATGGGCTCTCGCAGTTATCCTGCAGAAATTAAATATAGTCCCTTATACTCAAAGCAGTCAATAATCTCTTCTTTACCAGCACCTGTTACATCTGTACCCTTCAGAGCTGTGCCAGATCCCTCCACAAGTGCCAGCCATTGATCTAGCTGCAGAAACTTCCCACAACTGATCGTGAACAGTTGGAAACTGTCAGTTTTTTGAAATGTTTATGGCCACATATTTCTGAAGAGATGAGCTGTCTTTTGTTGCATGCTGGCTTCAGGTTAAGCTATTTTTTATCACTCTGATGTTTTGTAGACACCGCTGGTTACTCCCAGGTTTGCAGCATCAGCTTCTCCCACCAGTTCATGTGTTTTTTATGAACCTGGAGATGTTTTTGGCAGAAAGTGGAGCTGTGCCAAAAAGAATTGTTCCTGATTTTCTTCATGCTTGCCTTGTTTTCTGTACTTGCAGCATCTGAAGAAGGGGAACGCTATAGCTGTGGCAAGGAAAAGCTGCCTAAACTGCTTTGTAGAGTGTTGGCTGGTGTGCATATTACAGCTGTCCAGGAGCAGTGTCTCAGCTGTGTGTCTTAGGCTCCTCACCTACCAACTCCCCACACTGCTTCTAAGACAAATTGCACCAGTCTCTGGTGGCCTGTTGGTGGTCCGCAGATGGTACTGGTTGCCACATAAGTAGGATTTATTTGGGGACTGCCTTTCAAGACTCCATAGATTTTTTTCAAACTTGATGTCCCATGTGGGATCACACCACGGCATCCCCCTTGTGCCCTGTGGGACAGACCCACAGTGTCCTCCCTCTGCCAGCACTTCAGTGGGACTTCAGTGGGTAGAAGGCCAAGCTTCTAATCTACCAATTTCAGAAGTGTATTTGCAAGCAATGCCTTTTAGCTAACTTAAAGGTGAGCTGCTCATTTGGATGAGGAACTGTGTTAGGTGGGATGAAGCTGTTGCAAGAAAACATCTTCCTTCTAAGAAAATTCCTTTCTGTAGGCGAGTCTTTAGTCATCTTTGTAACCTTTGTCATCCTCTCCTCCCTGGGGAGTTTACTCTGTGACCTTTGCTATTCTACCAAGGCGCCTCATAAATTATTATTCTTTTAAATGGCACTTAGACTGTCGTCGTGACTGCTAGCCTTGAAGATTTGCAGTCTACTCTGTAATTTTGAGGGGGAAAAATGGTTTAGTGACAGAAGAAATATTGTACTTCACGATAAAACTACTTTTGTGTTTCATTTTCCACTCAAGTCATTCATATCCCTGTCACTAACCTCATTCAGGTCAAGGGCTTGAGGCAGAGAATGGGCATAATATTTTTGGTCAGACTGATGCATCTGAATATTGCAAACATCTGTAATTTTGAATTGAAATGAGCATTGTGTTAAATCCTCAGGCAAATATTATCAAGACAAAATAGATTACTGAAGTTTGCATTTCTTTTGGCAATTCAGACCAAGGCTCTGTTGACTGGTTATTCCAGACATTAATGAACCTGTTTACACAAAGGGAGCTGTTTCTTATGGCTGCAAATTAGATCCTGGATTCTGCAAATTTTGTAGGAAAATCTGTGGGCCAAGTAGCTAAGATAATAATGAAAAAATCAATCAGGCACACATTAAATGTGAAGCATGTAAGAAAACATCTGCAGCACTCGGTGGACATCTGGGTAACATACTTGCAGTGCTGTTTTGCCAGCTTACATCTGGAGTGGTTCATGAGAAGAGAGCAGATGCTAGTGTGAAATAGGTCATCATAGCAGCAGGGCATCAGAACAGAGGCATTTCTTTTTTTCTTCTTGCAGTAACAGCTATTTCTTTTTATTCACACCAATTATGAAAATGTTAGCCAAGTATGCAATGTGAATGCATGTATTGTGACAAGCCAGTACTCATAAAGGGTGTCAAGGCAGAAAAATAACCTAACGAGGAGGCTTCAGAGAAACAGCCCTTTTGCATTACACACTGAGTATTCTTTAACAGACATAGTGATTATTTTTTGTTAAGATTATGATCTTTTCCCCACCATGCTTTATTTTTGTATTTAGTAGAGATTTTACTAAATGCCTTCTAGGTGGCAAATGCCCAGAAGCAAAGATGCTAATTCAGGCGAGTTTCATCAGTCATTTCAAAAGAGAGGTCACACAGATAAGAGAAATGAACAGTACACAGTATGTGAAGCAGTGACATTCAGTGAGCCCTTGTCACTAGCAGCCATTAGCATGGAGGCCTGCTGTTACATTTCAGTGCTTTATGTGCTTTTCTTGACCAGGCAGGGAGCCTTCGGAGCACTGCAGCAGTTAGTAGCATACAAGTTATTGTTTCTTTCTTGAATGCTTTATATTTTTAGTACCATTTAAATTTTTCCGTGTCCCCTTGTGCATCTAAATTTTAAAGGGAATTGAAGAATGCATAATTCATATCTGTCCCAGAGGTAATGGAATGACTCAATGATATCCGTGAAGGAGATGATTTTAAATTTCATGTCTTATGCAAGAGGTCATATTTATACAAAAGGTGCAAAAATTGGTCTCAAGGATACCCAGATAATTATCCTTACAATAATGAGTGTGTATTCCAGGGGGGAGTATCACAGGAATCTTTAGTGTCTTGTATGTGACCATCCCTTATTATCATGGTGTCATGGTTGTCATGATTGAAAACTTAGCAACTGATGGATCTCAGGCTATGACTGGTATTTTGACTTGGAATAGCACTTGCAGGAGGTGTGAAAAGACAGGTTTGCTTTGATTCTGTTAAAGTATTCATGCAAGATGTGAAGCATTTGTTTACTGCTGAAATTCTTTCCTTCATTTAAAACAAAAACAATTTTTTGTTGATGTTGGGCAGAACCCACCAGTAGATACTTTGTCACACAGCACAGTTCCACTAGACTATTTCTGCTCTCCTTTCCCAAAAGCCTAGAAGTGCCATGGCTAGAAATAAGTGTCTGGTTCTGTGATATGCTATATGTTTGAAAATGCACTTTATGGTCTGTATTACAGACAGCTCAAAGGGAATATAAATTGGTGCAGTATTCTCTCTTTTCTTCTAATCCAGTTCCATATATTCATTGAATTTTTACCCTGAAACATATCTTTAAAAACAACTTACCACTTTGCATTTTATTTAACTTGGACTTTGCTATATTTGTGTAATTGTTATGATCTAGCTGCTCCTGTAGTGTAAAATGTTTAATATCCTCTAAACCAATTCTACTCTGACTTTTAGCATTGTGTATCCAAGGAGACAGCTGATTTTATTTGCTTTTCCTTTGGAAACTTTCTAGTTTTAACTCTACTTCCCACTTTTTGCAGGATTGGCCATGAGAATTTGTAATATTCCTTTGGAAATACTGTGATGGGGCCACTGAGAAGTTACCTTCCTGTGTACAGGTCTGTAAAATGTATTGTGTTCTGACTATTTGTCATGGTTTAGGAATGGTGTTCTCCAATTTAATGTTCCCATTGAAACCACTCCAACTATATGTCACTCACTCCCCTCCTCTCTCCCTGCCTTGTTCCTCCCTTCCTCTCCCCCTTCCTTTCCTCCATGGTGGACTGGTGAGGAGAATGGGAGTCACAAAAGATAAAGATCACAAATTGAGATAAGAACAATTTACTGGAAACAGCAATGAGGTAAAGAAAATGAACAGTAACAGCAACAATACTAATGATGGAGTGTGTAAGAGAAAAAAACCTTCTTGCTGACCCCATGGAAACCTCTGACACTCTCTCTGCCATGCTACCCCAGTCCAGAAGCAGGCTCTTCCCCCTGTCCTTGGAAGATGACCTGAGGTGGTACAGGATAACCTCTGGGTCCTAGCCATACACCATGCTGGCTACTGCAAAAATTAACCTTGCCCTGGCTGGAACCAGGACAGTATTTCAGCATGTAGACCCCTGTGCTGACTTCTTATCTCTTTTATCTTGAATGCCTGCAAGCCAAATCTAATTTTATGCTGGAGAAAGTGTTGTGAAAAATTCATTTTGTTTCTCACCAGATGCTTAGGACATAACTCTATTGTTACTGTTGTACAGATGTAGAGTAACCCATTCGTCTTTCCTTCAAAGTGAATGATTGCAGTTTATAGAGTTGAACTGCAGAAAGGAATTGGGCCTGTATGTCATTTTCTTCTCACTGCTATGCCTTTCAGTATGTTTTGGAGCTGCATTACCCTAAAAGGCCCTGCAATCGATTACTTCTACCCAGGTTGCTCCTATGTGAGCAGCTGACCACAGTTAGAGCTGTGGATATTTTCAGAAGCACACTTAGCAGACCATCAGCAGAATTACTGAGGCTTTTGGGTCAGGAGGAGCTCAGGTTCATGGAAAGTTTACAAAAATGAAAAAATAAAGTTTATATTTAAGAGACTGTAAAAAGAGCATAATAATAATGGCTTGACTCCTGTAGTGTCAGCATGGCAAGAAGTGGTGAGAAGCCTGTAGCTAATGCTATGTCCTTGTCAGCTGAAATGATAGTGTGGCCAGCAATCACTCTGATTTAGAGGGTAGAAAACACTCCCCTGCATTTCAATATGTTTTTCTATGCAGCTATGTAATAGAGAAAAAATTTATTTCTTACTGCTTTCAAAGCTAGTACTGAGCAGCATTTTAATAGAAATCTGCTAAGAAAAACATGTGGGAATCAACTTTTACATCTGGTTGGTCCATACCCTGTTATTGGTCACACTTGGGGTCTGTAGGAATTGTATGTCCTAAATAATAATTTTCAAAAAATGTTCATTTTCGAATATACTGTATTTCATTTGCTTGGTTTACCTTGGCGTCCTTTGGGTGTTACTGTTTTCCTTGTTGATTCTGTAGTCACATACTGTTTTATTAGTTTGTAGGAATTCTGCAGGGAAAGTAGCTTGTAAACCTTAAACAAAATCAGATGGATTTAGGAGATGAGAGGTATCCAAAACAGCTTTTAATTCATTCTTGGAAATTGTTATGATAATACCTTTTAAAGCCAACACAGCTCCAAGACACTTTAGAAACTCTTTGAACCTAGATGTAAACCTCACACAAGGGCACAGCTTCTGTAATGAGTGAAAGCCCTACATCAGACTGCTTGAGATACTGCAGATACAAATCTGATAATGGTGCCTTGGGCCTGTGTTGAGTGAAAGCTCTGTGTTCAAAAATAAGTAGCTTTTCATTGTAATTGAACAACTGTTGAATGATCTGTGTCATCCTAAGGCTTTGACTGCGCTGCTTCTTTCTTTAATGATGATACCCCTTCAGGCAAAATTTGTGTTTTTCTTAGACAGGGGGTGGGGAGAAAGAAGTGCGAAACACTGGAAGACGTTTGTTATAGAGGGAGAAAACTAGTTGCAGTTGGCATTTGCGTACTTTACTAGTAGCAACAGCAGCTTTATAAAATTTTCCTTTCAAGAACCTGTCTATGAGTGTTGTTTGAATCATGCTTCACCTAAGTCTTCCAAGAGTTACTGCTAAAATTGCCAAAGCAAAGTGAGGTTGGGCCTGTGTCTTAATAACGTGATACAAATGCAATCAACAGCTGCCATGTGGAGAATTTTTAGGCAAGTCATTTGTCTAAAACACATTTTAAAAGTTTCCTTGTTCAGAAGTCTAGTTCGTGGAAATTTCTGATGTGCATACAAATTAGTATTGTGCCATTTAAAAAGAGGATAAATATGATATTAATTTGATATATGTACATGTTAGATGTATGTATATTAAGAGGCATAAAGTAGTTGGGTAAGGATGTGCTGTACCTTCATTAGAATGCAGAAGCAAAGGGAAACCAATTAAATTAAAAGGCAAGAGAGTTCTACTGAAAAGGACATAGAAGGTCTAATTTCCCCTTGGAAAGTATTGCCCCAAGGTATTATCAAAAGGTATTGCCAGAAATAGCTATTTACATTAATAAGAATGCCATCATAGATATATTTTTCATATTTTACCTTCATAAAGAAGTTACAGTGGTTACACAGCAGTGGCAGAAAGCTGAACTCACTGATCCTCAGCCTGGGGTCTGGGTGAAGCTTCTTCTCCAGCTGTGCAGGTATCTCTTGTACCACTCCTCTGCAATGTCTGGTATTGATGTTGAATGGAAACAGGACAGTGATCTAGCTAAATGATTAGTTTAACCTGGGTCAGCTATTTCCATTTATCCCATGTCTTTCGCTGCAAATTTCAAAATTTTTTTTTTTTTTTTTTGTCATTTGTAATTATCTCCTACTCTTGTTTTCTTAATCTCTTGTTTATTTCCTGCATACAATCCCTCAACTCATTCTCCAGAGAGGCCTCCTTTTCTTGAGATCTTCATTACTTGTGCTTGCTTTCTTGGAGTTTTATTAATGTATTGCTCGAGTTTCTAAAGTTTTCTGTTGGGGTCACTAAATACCTCTTGGGGTGTCCTCAAGCCTTTTCCCTTGGCACTTCTGTGGTGAAACAAGTATCTTGGTTTTACAGGGAGCAGAGAAAACAAAACTTGTGAAAACAGTTCATGGCTACCACATGGGATGAGGAGGCTCTGTGTCCTGGGGCTGGGCTGCTCTGCCCTGTCCTCCTGTTACAACCTCCTGGGCACATGGTCAGCGTGGGCTGGCTCCTGGGGGAGTTTGGTGGGGGAGCACTGCTCCATTGTCTTGCTGCTTCTCAAGTGAAGAAATCACAACTTCAAAAAACACAAATCTGTCAAAAAAGCATAGGAGGGAAAGGGAGAAGGGAGAAGAATAGTCGAGGGAGGACACTTTTCTACTGTAGCTTGTAATCATGGCGACTCTACCTTTGATCTCCATACCGGTGCTGCTCATGGACCTGCTGCGGCACTGGATAAAAATGCAGCCATGCCTTAAAGCCGTGCTGCCAGACAGGCCAAACTCTCTCTGCCACCAGGCTTTGCTCAGGGCTCAGCTGCCCCACCAGAGGCTCCAATGGAGGGTTGCAATGAGAAAGTGGAGGGAGGTGGTGCACAAACCTGGACTGTGAAGGAGCACGGTTATCTTTGTGCATCTTATATGTAAATTACCTGGCAACAAAGAGACAGGAAGGAAAGGGAGTTTTACTGCCTGGAAATATGCCATGTGTGCATTTGATGCATATATTTGAATTATTGAAAAGATGGAAACAAAATAGTTTGGTAGCTGGAGAAAATCTGTAAGCTAGATGCTTGAAGGAAATATGGGAAGATAAAATGGGAAGGTGGGGGAAGTGAATCTCACAAAGCTGCCATGGAGGGGGAGTTGTATTTTATTAGAACAGAAATCCAAACAAGACTGTGATTTTGTAAAGATTGTGATTTTGTAAAAATTCTTGTGTCCAAATCATGAGTCTTATGTGCAAGCTAATTATAAACACAGTGAGCTGATGCAAGGATTTGAGCACAAGTCTTGTAAGGAGTGACTGAAGGAGCTGGGGGTGTTTAGTCTGAAAAAAAAAGCAGGCTCAGGGGAGACCTTATCACTCTCTACAGCTGCCTCTAAGGAGGGTGTAGTGAGGTGGGAGTTTGTCTCTTCTCCCATATAACAAGCAGCGGGGTGAGAGGAAACAGCCTCAAGTTGTACCAGAGAAGCTTTAGATTGGATATTAAGAACAATTTATTCACATAAAGGATTGGAACAGCACTGGAACAGCACTGGAACAGACTCCACAGGAGGTGGAGGAGTTACCCTTCCTGGAAGTGTCCAAAAAACATGGGCATGTGGCACTTAAGAGACATGGTGGGGAATGAGGCCATGCTGGGTTAACAGTTGGACTGTGTGGTCTTGGAGGCCTTTTCCAACCTCAACAATTCAATGATGTGCATTTTTTATTTTAATTTTTGAATGGTGGCTCAGAATGTCTGTTACCATCTCGCCCTGATTTTTTGTTGCCCACAGCAAGCCACAGAACAAGGTATTATGAGAAAATCTAGAATGGCAGTGTGCTCATCTGAGTAAGAGCTGTGGCCAGAGGAACTGCAAAAGACTGAAATTCATATGTATGCAGGGAAAACAAACCAGCAACCAACCCAGACAGCAGGTTGACCTTCTGCTGGATTTTATGTTTTGAGTTCTTTTCAAGGTATTTCTAGGAATGGTTGCAAGTACCTCCTCTGCTGGAGAAACAGTCTGGAAACATCCTTAAATACTTCCCTCTTGTTTAATGATAGCTACTTCCCAGAAGAATGGGAAGCCAGTTGACAGAGTCCTGCAAACTAAGCAATGTTTTGATAGGCTCAGATTAGGAGTAAGGCTCTTTACTTGCCTCACTTTTGTGCCATCGTCTTCTGCTTCAAAGTGACACTTTGATGATAACCTTTGCTGATCTTAATTCCTGAGACAAAACATAAAAAGAATGGATATCTTTAGTGCCCATGGTCAAGAAGACCTTAGGGACACCAAAGATAATTTGGCTCATTTGCCTTCACTACCAGCAAGAGTTGTCTAGATAATCAGAGAGAGATGTTTATCTAATTTTCCAGTGTGGAATTTTTCAGTGCCACCCCATGTAGTCTTTTCCAGACCTACACACTTGGGTATTGTAAATAAAATCCATGTTATACTCTAATTGCTCCATAGGAAGCATTTTGGTGTCTTATTTATAGTGAAGCTAGAGAACAGTTGAACATAACTTTCTTTATGGTAAGCTTTCAAATATTAGAAGGTAAAATTACTTTACATTGTATCTGATTTAAATGGTTCATCTATTTTTCAGAATAAGCAATTGCAGATCTTATAGATCCCATTTAAAATACTTTTTCCTGTCTTCACCTTCCATGTGTTGCTAAATTCTTGATACAAGTACCAGCATTAAGAAGCTAAATATAGTCAATATGACTTTCAGATAATACAAATTATATAAAATAAGCCCAGAATTTTAAAGTTCAATAATTAATTATGGAGCTGCACCCTCAGCCAAAATGACCCCAATCCATATTATGCCTGAGCTGTGTGCCAGTGGAGTCACTGCTAGTGCCTTCTCTCTCTTCCATCAGTTAAACTCTCTCAGTGTGATACTGGGTAATGAATGACGCTGTTGGAGAAGCACTAAGTGAGCCACTGATGGCTCCCAGCATATGGATAATGGCACATCTTGCACCTTTTCATTGCCTACATTCTGCCTGCACACAGATAGCTGAACAATAGATGAGGTGAAATGGTGGCCGTAGTGCATTTCAGAAACAATAATTGTCCATTAGGTCCCTCTAAAAGAAAGACAGCAAAGAACTGCTAAGTTTTTTATCCCTAAGGCCCTCAGAAGAATCAATCACATGTCATGAATAATAATTATAGAAGAGGGAGGACAGCTGTTCAACCAAACACCATCAGTATTGACACCTTCCAGGAGGAGTAATCCCCTTGACCAAAGCAGGTGTCACAATAAGATAAAAGTCATAAGCTACAGCTCCAGTGAGAGTCTGTTGCCATATACAGAAAGACATGAATTGATTTCCCTTCTGAAAGGCAGTTAAAACATCTTCTCCAGCTGAGAGGAGAAATATGCTGTCACCACTGTTCAAGTCTCCAGAAACAGCAGTGAAATTTGAAGAGATAGTACTTAAAAAACAAGGATTGCTCATATGGCCAAGCACCAACCAAAATGAACATTTCTCTTGCTTTTCAGCTAAAGTATGAAAAAAGGCTACCTGTTCAAATAGTAAACATTAATGGATTTTTTGAAATTAGTTTACATGACAGCAAATATTAGAATCTTAGAATCATTTAAGTTGAAAAAGGCCTTTAAGATCATCAAGTCCAACCTTACAGCTGCACTGCTGAGTCCTCCGCTAAATCCCTAAGTGCCATATCTACACATCTTCTAAGTACCTCCAGGGATGGTAACTCCACTATTCTCCCTGAATAAAATATTCCAATATTTGACAACTATTCTAATGAAGAAATTTCCTCTAATATCTAAGCTAAACCTCCCTGGATACAACTTGAGTCCATTTCCTCTTCTCCTGTCACTTATTTGGGAGAAGAGGTTGACCCCACCTCAGAACAACCTCCTTTCAGGCAGTTGTAGAAAGCAATAAGATCTCCCTGAGCCTCCTCCAGGCTAAACAACCCCAGCTCCCTCAGCAACTCATAAAACTTGTGCTCTAGAACCTTCACCGTCTTTCTTGCACTTCTCTGGACATGCACAAGCTCTTGACAGGTCCAGAACTGAGCACAGCATTTAAGGTGTGGCCTCAACAGTGCTGAGTGAAGGGGATGGTCACTACCCTAATCCTACTGGCCACACAATTTCTGAGTGATGGTGAGTTTGATCCTGCAATTAATATATTCACAATGTTATCAGCATTAGAAACTGACTGTGATAAGTATTCAGTTCCTTTTTGTCAGCCTTGTAAAAACTCTTCAACTCCAGCTTAATTTAGGACCAAGCTTTGTTTATCTTCAGAACTCAAAGCTGAACAAAGTCAAATCAATATCATAAGTAATAATAAGGCAAAGTCTTGATTGTGGTAAAGTTCCAGCCTTCTTTCTAGGCTGAGGTGTAGCACATACAGCACTTCTGGGATTGAGAATCCCAAGGAATACTGCTCCAGAATGACTCAGGTTTCTAGGCTCAATAATCCCTTCAGAAAAGCAAAAATATAGAGGAAATGACTACTAGATACCACAAGTTAAAAAACTAACCTGAATCAAAAAGCAAAACTTAAAAGAAGCCATGTCAACTTAATTGACTATATGGAAGAAATGACCTAAAAATGGCTGTCGGCAACCGTTCAGGAAAGAATGTGTTCCTACTTAATATCATTGATTCCACATTCAGAAAAAACTCCCCCAAAAGGCCACTGAATATTGAGTTTAAGAAGTGTTATGAGAATCTGAGGAATCTTAACCAATTTTGCTCAAACTGCAAAAATGAAAGATGAAAGACTATCTTGGGTTAAGCTACTCTTTAACTCTGGGCCTTCAGAACTCTATTAAAAATTAACCAAGGAAAAGGTAATACATACTATTGCTCAAAATATCCTAGAACAAACAAAAAAAATGTTCTTCATCTAAGTAGCCACAGTTTTTTTCCTAGAACTATCCTAGGAAATTAGGAAGTAGCTTGAGTGGCCTGCAGCTGTATCACTTGTACTGACACTTCCTGCTAGAGCTGGGGCTGACCCATTTCTGAGGGCCTCCACTGATGGAGATTCTCTGAGCAATTCATTCCAATGCCTAATTTTCCTTACCACTAGAAAAATACTTTTTTTCTTTGCTAAACTTGGGTGTTACTTCCCTCCTACCTGCAATGATGAGGAATAGGTTATTCCATTTATTCTTGCAACCATATTTGAAATTTTCAGCATATTTTGTCATGTTTCCCCAAGTTTTGTCTTCTTTACATTAATCAGCAAACTATTCCTTCAATTTTTTGTCATATTTTTAAGAGTAATCACTGTCAGTTGGTTACATCCTCCTTAAAATGTGGTATCCAACACTTCACCTAAGGTTATGGTTATGAACTCTTTCCAAAACAAAGTAATAAAGGAAAATTCCCTCTTGTGAATTGTAGATAACACTCTCCTTTATGTTTCTAATATGATATTCATACATATGTGACAGTGACTACTGAAGCTTGTGATCTACTGGCTAACCTCAGGTCTTGAATAGCAAGACAAACCTATTTGGTTATTTCCCACCGAGTGTTTGCTAAGTTAAATGTTTCTGACCTCACCTACCAAAGTTAATTGCCAGCAGCTTTAAGATTTTCTCAGTCAGTGATATATGTATTCTAGGGTGAAATTTGTAAGGCCTAGACAATTTGAAATATTTTAACTTATCTCAGTTCTTTCTAATCTATTTTTCCTATTACGAACTGACTTGCCATTCCTTTGTCTTCAGCGTTCACTTTTGTGGCTCTCTGATCCTGCAAACAGCTTTCTTCCTGATGTGTGGCAAACCAACTTTCTTCTCCCTCTTGCTAATAGTGGTTTCTTACTATTGTGCTTAGTGGTTTCCTTAGGACCTCTTTCCTACCTTTAACAACAAGCCCCCAACAAAAGTACATAGAAATGTTACACAGACTAGATGAAGGGCATTGAAAGACAATTCTCATAATATGGGACTTCCCAGAGGCACTAGAATTACAAGAGCAGTTGAGGGTAGTTGTGACAATATTGACAGGTTGCACTCAGATGTCCCTATTCTTACAGTCTCAGAGAAAACCTGACCTGATCTGATTGAAACAAGAACCAGCACTAAAGAGAATAAAAGAAAACATTTCAGAGGGACCAAGGATCTTGAATGCAAAGGTCAAGTATTAAATCCAGGAGAAGGCTGACTCTTTGTAAAATTGACTGATATAATGTGTTTTGCTTAAAGGAGACGTAATTGTTTCATAATGTCATTCTTTAATGTTTTAGGGCCACTAATTCGCTCTTATGCCATTGCCCAGTATCCCTTTCTCCCTCTCTTTTTGTGTGTTTTTTGGCGGCTTTTTGGTGTTTTTTTGGGGTTTTTTTTGGTTTTTTTTTTTTTTTTTTTTTTTTTTTGGTTTGGTTTTTTGGGGTATTTTTTTTGGAGGGTTGTGTGAGCTATTCAGCAATATTTCTGAAATCCTGGCCAAAGTTCTGCAGACCAGCTTCTGTAAGACTCTTGTGTCTGTCACACATGAGTGAGATCAATCAAGTGCCCTATCTGTTCCCAATGAAGTGTAAATATACAGAGAGATCTGGTTGTTCTCTTGTTCTGGGACATGAAGCATTTTGAACCTCTGATCTTTCTATAATCCTTCCAGGAACATTCCTCTTTAATGCTGGAAGCCTTTGCCTCCAGATTTTGTGATGGTCTCTCCTGCAAACCTTCCACCATTAATGCATCTTTGACTTTTCCACCCCTGCAGATCTGTGTGTAGGTTGAAGTGAGTTGGGATTTCTATCCCAGAAGTTTGTCAAGAGCCACACAGTCAGCAGGCAGCTTGCAGTGCCACAGGATGGGCTTTCAGAAAAAAAGTCAATGTTTGATAGCCAAATGCAATATAGTATTTTAAGGTCTTAAAGTAGTAAAAAATCTCCACAAGTCAATATGGATGTTCTTTATGACAGCATTTTGTTTCTTTGGAGGTGTTTCACTGCATATTCTGAAGATTCACTTGACTGCTGATAGTCTCACCACTGAATGCATGATGTGCTTAGGACAGTGGAGCCCAAATCAAAGTAGAGAGTTTTAACTTAGCAGCCTATGGCTCATTCAGAGGTTTTCTTACTTCCTTAGTTCTCCACTTGTACTTCACCCTGCAGAATTTTCCCCAAAATGAAATCTTTGGTTTATATTTCATTCTGCCAGCATTCAGGTGCTCAGTGAAAGCCCATAGGCCTATGGCTAAGGGTTTACCTCTACACAGTGGAGGAGTTCCCACTGTCCATTTTCCAAGCCAACCAGAAGCTGTGTAGCACAGTTAACAAGATGCTGAGTACAAGCTCATAAATTGCCATGATTGGCAGCGTTCATTAGCTCTGACTCAGTGCAGTGAACTTGGCCTCAGCACTGCTGGTGAGTTTATGTGGCTTCCAGTTGTCTCCAACCCAGAACAGAACAAACACACAGTGGGCTGGTGTCATCACCCACACCATGCTACTTTGGTGCAGACTTTGCACAACATTTAAAGCACCACAGAGCCCTGGAAACAAAGTACTCTGTGAGCAGAGAAGAAGCATCCTTCAATGGATTGATGTCCCCTGTGCCTTAAAAGTCCCGCCTCAGTTTCCCAGCTACTCCTCAGGTCCCCCTGGGCGAGGGGCAGCCTGTGCTGCCCGTGCTGCATCTTGGTGCCAGCTGGCAGGGCTGCCCACACCTGCCCATCAGCTGCTCCCAGGCACAGCTCACCTTGGCTGCTCTGCCTGCCTCCCTCTCCCTAGGCAGCAATTTGTGTGCAGCTTCACCGTCCGGCTGCTGGTTTTCATTAAACTTTCTGTAATGAAATTACCTCTTGTGACTTCTCTCCAACTTTTATGCTGGCTCAAAAGTGGGTTCAGATTTGCTACTGCCCCTGTTCTGCCAGGAAAGGTGTAATAGATGGACAGGCAGAGGTTCAGTTAAAAATAACCACAGTGAACGAGAATCAGACTTGCTCTTTGCGCTTAGGCTGCATTTTTATATTATTTCGATACTGTATTACACAGATCTGATCTGGGAGCATATGAGAGCCTTCCAGCTCTCATTTCCACACTCGTCACCAGAGGCTGCCCTCCCTTTGGCAGAGCTTAAAGGCTCAGCAGATTCTTTGTAAGTGGGAACTGAGAAATGATTCATGTTAAAAGAACCATTTTTAAAAGAATTTTTTTTTAATGACCCTAGTATGGTTTTGGGTATAGCCAGGGAAATGATTGAACTGAGGCAGCTGGGGGCATGTGGTGGAAGGGGGAATGGGTTAGAAACAAGGCCCTGTGCTTCTTACCAAAGTTGAGAACTTTATATCCATCAGCTCAGATGTTACCAGCAGCAATACCCTGCTCTTTAGTCCCCTTATTTCTACATCCTTTGTCTCCACAGTTTGGTAGCTTACAGGAGCTGGTCCCAGGAGAGAAACTGAGCAATAAAAAAAGTGAATATGTAAACTGATGGAAATGTTTTTAATAGAAAATTGAAAATTTTTCATGTACTTGGTGTCTTGATGTTCTTCTATATTTGTGGCAACTCAGCTTTCATGACTGGATGATCTCCCCAGTACTTTGTTGTTCATATTCCTTGATCAGTAGGGGAGATGACCAAAATTTTTCACTTTAGATCTTCCAATAGGTGAGATAAAGGACAAAAACATTTGATCTCAATAAGATTTAACTGTGTTATGGTCTGTAGCTGAGTCAATTACTTTGGGTATCAATAGTATGACAAAAAATTCAAGGCCACTTGGCTTGGATGTGGAAAATGACAAGTATAATGAGGAACATAAGTCCCACTGCCTTCATGTTTGTTTTGTTTTCCTTCATGGAAAGAGTTGACTGATGTGACTGGAGCATTTTGCCCTTGGGATTATTACTAGCTTATTAATCAAGGAAATCTGAGTAATTTGACTACGTTGCCAACTCTTCTTTGGTCCCCACTCCAGATGAGACAGGTTATAGATAGGACAAGATTTGAAACGACATTTCTTTTTCAAAGCATTGTTTGGTGAAGAAGCAAAGAGCCATTACCCCTTTAAGAGAATCTGTCACCTTGTCCTCCAGAAGAAAGGCAACAACAACCTTTTCCAATAATGCACCCGTTATCTCCCTCCTGGAATTTATCAGGCAAGAAACATATTGATCCAATTTGCAGGTTGGAGCCTGCAGTTCTCTAAACATGTCCAAACCCCTGGCACATGATGATGGCCAGAACTTAGTCTGAATTTAGTTTGCAGGCATGTACCTACGCACCCTGCTTTCTCCCTTGTGCATTGCTGTTCTTTTTACAATCCAAGCAACCTAAAGTGGAACAAAATTCCTTTGTTGAAACTCATTAATTTTAACTCAGTTTTTTAGGAAATACTCTTACAGTGTTTTTCTCCATGGTTTCTCACCAGCTGTGAACTTGGAACAAAAAGTAGTGCATGCAAGTGTTTATATCTAAGCAAAATATGCTTAATTGGAGTTGAAAAAAAAATCTAGAAACTTTTTCTTCTATTTATTATTTATAAATTGTTGTCATTTGTTAATGAAGACAGTATTTTGTTTACATAGAACTGGCACTTCACTTTTAATCTCTGGGCCTATTCTTTAGGATTGCTTTTTAAGATAACAGACACGTCACACTTCTCGAAAAACACTGTTGTAATGATTCACTGTGCCTTACCCATCATTATCAAACAAAAATGAATGTGAAATCATTCATTTTCTGATCGATTTAGAGTGTGACAGATAAATCTTCCTTGTTTGTTAGAAACCACTTACAGAGGCTACTATGGCAACAAAATTAATGACAAAGAAGGAAGCTGTTAATTAATTGTTCAGGCTGACTAGAATAAGAAAATCCTGAATCTCTGCTGAATCCATTTACTACCATCCCAATCACTCTTGGTTATTTATATGAAAAGCTAGTCCGTCTTTTTACTGTACTGGAAAAAGAAGGACTTCTATGATAATAGAATTGAAAGGGCACACTGACTTCATTAGCCTTCCCCCTGTGGTCCTGTTGGACGTGATTGCTGGAGTTTGGGTCGTGTTCACAATGATCCCCTCAGCTGCTGATAATTTGAGGAATAAAGCTGATAATGCATTTAGGCCACTAAGGACATAAACAAATAGGAGTAGTCCCTGCCTCGAGAGGTTTACAGTCCACAAAGCTGATACATGCCAAGCAAAAAGTAATGTGTTGGGATGATGGCAAAAAGCGTGTTTCCAAATGCTTTTTGAAATAGTACAGGGATGCTACCAGAGAAATTATGTTGATGTGTGTTAGTAGGCATGAGATGGGCTGAGGAATACATGATCTCCTCAGGAAGAGAGGAAGAACTCTTAGGATGCCTGTAGGCAGTTAAGTATATGAACTAGAGCAGTTTCCCTACTACTAAAGTTTGCATATTTTGCTCTGTAAAGGATTTATATGGATTTATACGCAGGATTCATATGTTTTCTACAACAGGAGGATCAACCAACAAACTGATTCGAAGCATAACTTATGGAGAGACTGATCTGTTTTTCTTTCCAGAATAAATTACAGTTTGAGAAAATAAATATATTGCTATAGAGAGATCAGAGGATGAAAAGTTTAGGCACTGCCCACTGTTTATACTTACTTAACCATATGGTGGAAATGCAGGTGGTCAGAACCTTGTAAGGTCTATTCCATATGGCCAAAACTCTGCTTTTCCAGAGGATTTTGATAGATGGGTAAGGTGTCTGCTGTTTGAAGTGGGGTGAGAAGATATCATGTAGCAACAGCATGTTCCTTCTCCCTTCCTGTTTGGCATTGTTTACTTTCTTGTCAGTTTTCCAGACACATGACAATTGACCTTCTAAAGTATCGCATCTATGGAATTAGAAGCTTATGAAATATGAACTGGAGAACCAAAGAGTACCCACTCTTTGAATTCCACAATGAAATTCCTTCAGCAGATCATTCTTTTACAGAAAGGCAACAATTTTGCCTCCAAATAAATTAGGAACAAGCTTCTAAAGCTGTGACAGGAATCAAAAGTAGCAATTGAACAACTGAGAAGCATTTGCTTTTCTGTAATATTCTTTCAATAAAGAGCTAAAACCAGATTACTGAAACAAAAGAATAAACCCAAATGCTGCTTACAGCAGTATATTACATTTTTGTCCTGGTGGAACCCATGGGGTTGTTACTCTAGTGTCTCTTTCCCCACTAGGTTACATAATTTCTCTATTAGATCAAAAAATTGCACTATAAAACGAGTGCTGTGAGTTGGCATTTCCAAAAAAAGGTGCTGATGGCTGCTCAGAAGGAGTGCAGAAGTGTGCTCCATAGGAACACGTAGGTTTGCAGCACTGTGAGCCTGGTTTTCTTCTCAAAGCCATATATTTGTACACATATACATACACGTATATATTTATGTGTAGGATGGTTATCTACTGTGCAGGACATTATCGTGGTTTTCTTGGACAAAACTCAAATTTATGTCATGTGGCTAAGAGGGCTTTGTAGGTACATGTGATGATGGCTGTAAGCAATGTCTGGTGAGAGGAGATGTCCTCTTGAAAGTAACCATTAGAATATTTCTTCCCTTCTCTCATTCCAGTATTTACAAATCTTAGCTGATTCTATGCTAGCGAAGGAGGGGAAGAAGAAAAAACCTCAATGCAAATAACAGCAAGGGGATTCTTTTTCAGTCAATAATGAAGATATCAAAGGCCATCCTGTTTTCCAGGTGCTCTTCTGTTTCTGCCACCTATGATATCTACACCAAACATGGTGCCATCAGTCAGCTACGGTGTGGTGGATTCATGAATATTTACCAATTTGCAAATTATGCGTGGAGAGCTCTTAGCATAGCTGTTTCTTTGTCTTTCTGCTTTTCTTCCTTCACTAATGATTTAAAATGTTTACATGCCTAGCATCAGAGGCTGTATTCTATGCTTGCCGTTTGCCTTTGTACACCAATTAGGTCTTTGTAATTTAAATGATGTTTTATTTGTTGATTTGGAAGCATCCTTGTTGGTAGAATGAGGTTTTCTTCATCCTGCAACTGTTCTTTGATATAATGATTTATTAAGGTACTAGGAGAAATATTGATCCTGCTAATAGCTTCTGCTTTGCCACAGAATGCCTTACATTTTACTCGCTGAAAGGGCCATATTCCTTTCCTCTTCATCTGATTGACCATAAATGCTTTGGCCTTTCCCCAGCAATTATCAAAGCAGTGGGTAAAAGTCAAGTATTTATAGACTAATTAGAGAATTCAGCATGTCCAAATGTGTACTTTACATAGCACAAAGAGTTAGAGGACAGCACTTTGAAATTAGGGAGTGGGTCCATACTGCTCAGAAACGAATTAGCAAGTTCAGAGGAGTTATGTATTTATTATCGATTAGGACAATCTTTCTGGGAATTGCTATGTGGAGTTATGTGCTGGGCCTCTGATTTATTAATGGCATTTATGCTTACATTACATTGGTATTTTCACTGTATTCTCTGTCATTTATTCTAACCTTCTCTTTCTTAAGAAAGCTTTCTAATGTTAATGCCTGCAAGGTGGTGGGGAAGGCATCAATTTTGTAACCCATCTGGAGCTGATTCCTTTTCTAGTTTTATTAACCACCTAGGAAAATGCATTATTTCTGCAGTAACTACAAATGCTGAAAGGGAATAGGGGACAGCTCCATGGAAAATATGGGACAAGGCTTTTAAGGGTTCAGCAAAATAAAGCCAGTTGGAGGTGGAGGTGACCTGATCAGCTGTGGATTAGTGTTTCCACTAGGCTGCTTAAGGTTGTGGATACAGCATTACAAAAAATATTTTCCTATATTTAATCTTATTGGGGCATTCTGTTTTATCCCATTTTGCCCTGTTGGGGCATCTGTAGACTTGTTTTGCAAACTTATAATAGTGAAAACATATTGGTAGTGGCATGTTAATTTTTATGCTTCTCAGTTACAGCTAATTTCTGGCTATTTCAGGATCAGAAAGACTTTGCCTGCAGGGGGAACACTATGAAAAATCTTTTCTTTATAGTCCTTTAAAAAATTTCCTCCAGTGAAGACTGCTGAAAACAGAACACAAAACATATTTTGCTGCTGTTCATAAATGTCACTTGCTCCTGTGCAATTGCATACTCCTGAAACTCTGGCCAGAAAGCACAGAGTAGAAGAGTATTTGTGCCTTGCATTAAGACCTGTATCTTGAAATATGCATGTATCATTCTGTTCAAGATTTGGTTTTAGTTAACATTTGGTACTTACATTTTATTTTGCGAAGTGTGAGCTCTGTTACTAGTGAAACTATCACATGGGTGAGAGGACTTTTGTCACCTACATGAGAGGTAGTCACCCTATATAGCCAGTGGAGACAAACAGGCATTTCTAGGACAAGAATCATCTCAGCTTTAAATAGACAGGCAAAATAAATCAGATTCATCACACCCTAAAAGTGTTTCTCTCTGGGAACGGCGAAGGGAGCTGCGAGTGACTAGCTCAGAGGGAGGTGTCCACAGATCACTGAGATGAACCCATACTGCTGTGGTGTGTGGGATGAGTTACCCCCCGTGAGTCCCCAGAGAAAGGAATATATTGCTGAGAAAGTCTGGATATCATGCTCAAACCCAATCCAAATATTTTAGATTATCTAAATTAGCTGAGGCCTATCCTGCAGGTCCAGGCAGGTTGCTGCTGGTCTGGATCTAATTTGCGTGTAGGAGGTGGCGCAGATCTTTTTTACAGATGTAGATATTTTTTACAGACATAGATCTTTTTTACAGACGTAGATCTGTACAGCTCGATTATTGCCAGCAGAGCTCTGCTGACTGCACCAGCACAGGATCTGATCAGCAGGAAGGTAGTTCTGCACCTGAGTTACAACAGCAGTCAGGGGGTGATATTTTATCTTCCTTTGATCAGGATAAAGTGATCTATGGCTGGGCCTGTTCCAGCTGCCGTAACTGGCTGTAACAGTGTCGGGGGACAAGGGGAAGGGAGATCCCCTGTGCAATAAGTGTGAGGGGCTAGGTTGTGTCCAGGTGCTCTGTTTAAATCAACCTGGCCCATATGGAGGGAATGGAAAGGATCCCAGCCCATGACCAGCATTGTCAATAGACGCCCTTAAGTAATTTCTCTACAGCAACATATCTTCATCTCTGAATGTTAATTAATAATTGATCTTGTTATGTATGTAGAGGACTCCCTATAATTCAATTCTCTATATTTATGTCTCATAAATGACTCTGCCTTGTCAGATTTTATGGTGAAATAGTAGATCCAAAAATTAACATAATGTAACAACCAAATCGCATATATAGCCTTGATCTGCAAACTCTTTTGCCCATGAATAATTTTAGTTATTACAACTGAACTCACTGGGACTTATATATGCTTTTGCAGGATGAGAGCCACAATGTTTATTAAATTAATTTCCTTCATACATTACATGTGTTCAAATGAAACTAATTTATCTGTCATGTATCTAGGCACTTTTCAGCATACATTATGTAATTAATTTTTTAAAGCATGGTTCTAGGAAATCAGAGGCCTAGCTAATATTTCTAGTAGATAGTTAAATAAAACTGAATCTGAGTTCATGTTATGAAGAAAATATTACTTTGTATATGTGTATTTCTTAATATGTATTATACTGTTTAATACATGTTATTATGTATGTATGCTGTTATAAATATCTGTGTGTAGCTGGGAATGTACAGGTAGATATGCATGCACAGATGCCTGTAAGACTTGCTGTCTCCATACATATATCTATATTTATATTTATATAGCTATGCAGATTCCGTATGTTTGAAAATACAGACAGTTTTCTTACTTACTAAATATGTGCACACCCAGGTATACTCATGCTTGTCTTACTCAAGCCCATCTATCTTCGCTTTCAAATAAACAATCTTATTCTCTTTCTGGAGTTTAAAATAAGCACTCCCCTTGTGAGGACCAGCTCTGTGAAGAAGGAAACTCATAAGATTCAGTTCTAATGCTCATCCAGAGCTTCAGTGTGGACAAATGTCATCTGCTTTGTGTCAGTGTGTTGTGAAGCTGAAGAAATGTTGCACTTTGTAATGACACTGTGCTTATATATTGCTTTGCTTAGAAGAGGGAATGAAAGGAAGGAAAGAACCGTGCCCATAGTCTGTCAATTAAAAAATATGAAATAAAAGGTTATCCAATGTTTTTGTATTTAAATAAAACAATAAGGAATGTTTAAATTCAAGAATAAGGAAATATACTGAGCTTGTTCTGAGAATGTTGCTTAATGATATACAAATAATCACTCGGATTGCAGTGTTTGAAATGAGTGTGGTTTATGATCTAATGTCTAAAGATCATTAAGCGACATCTGCTAGTTTCTGGAAACAGTGCTGAAAAAAGCCCCAAATATAAACTCCTTCAGTTAAATTGCCCTTTTTATATGCTGTAAGTAATGGGGAGAGAACCGTAGGGAAGTCTGGAGGTGCTGCTCACATTCGGGTAAAATGAGTTTATTCTCTGCCATTCAGAATTGACATGGAAAGATTACTTTGTTTCCCTTGTAAGAGAAAAAATTGTTGTTTTTCTTTGCTTACTTCTTTTATTTTAAATGGACTCAGGCAGCCATGAAGGCTTTTAGACAGGACATTTGGCCCATGGGGCTGGCAGCACTGACTTTAATACATTGCTTACTGACCTTAATCCCTGATAGTGTAGATCTCAGTTAAGGTGCTCAGCATTCCCACGTGGAGCTGCTTTCCCATGGCTGTGCTCACATGGTGGTGTTCCTCCATGCACAAGATGCCCTGCTCACACTGGGGCTAAGTACTGCTGGGTGCCAATAAAGCTGTCCAGGAGTGGCCGCTGGGGGAGAAATTCTGAGTGAGAGATGTGCTGGTGTGTGGGTGTCCCTCCCATCACGTACCTGGTTGTCCTGTTTGGGCAGTGTAGGCGTAGGAGTTTAGGTAAGTCAGATGAATACTGCTGTGCTTATAGTTTGAGCTCGTAACATATAAACATCCTATCTTCCAAACTTCTGCTCACAAGGTGTCTTTATATTCAGAGGCTTTTCCATTGAACTTGTCAGGCTGTGTGCAAGAGGAAGGCTTTTTAGGATTGGTTTCCTTAAAAGAGATTAGATAAAAGTGCATCAGTACACATTAGAGATGAAAATTTCAAAACAGAGGCATCCTATTGAGCTCTGTTTTGTGATTGTTGGCTTATATGTTCCTTCTTTTGTGTGAAATGCATTACAAACATCTCTGCCAGAGGCCTTTTATTTTGGGGTTGATGTGAATTTAAGGTCAGCCACTTAAAAATGAGATTAAACAAAGGTGATGAAATTATGCTAAGTGAGGTTTTTCAATTACCTTTATTTTTTAAAAGGAAGCTACCTGGAAGGTGGCACTTATATTGTTGTAGTGGCAAATAAGTATCATTATGGAGAATTCAGCGAACAAATGTCTACAAGCAAATGTCTACAGACACAAAATGATCTGTGCACAGCATCACCCCCCTGAAAGCAGTTTGGGTAGCTCGTTCCTCAGTGAAACAGAAAAATGCTTTGGCTTTTCTTTACTGGGGAAAGGAACGTACTTTGGGCTAGTAACATAGCAGCCAGTGCACATCTGATTCTCACCGTAACTTTCCCTAATGAGGTTTATTTATGCCCCAGCTCTCTGCATGATCACCAGTCATTAAATACTGTCATTCAGGAGTATTTTGCAGAGGTGATGATAACATGTAAACAGGAGTTAGTGGAGCTCAGCAGCATTTGGTTGCATTTTTCAGTTCAGTGTTTTGACATGTGGTCCCTTGTAGGGGGTTTAATTTTGGTCTACTCCACTTCTATAAAACAAGGCCAAACAATTACTGTCCACAAAACAGACTTAACCCAGGCATTAATTTATTGGTGTTTGGGAGCTCCTTGCAATGACACTGGAGGATGTTGAAAGCAGTCTAAACTGTACCAATATATTTAAAAGACAAACTCTTTTCAAAACTTTTATTGGAAGTTTAAAAGGAAGAGTATAGAAAAAAACAATGTCTTAGTTTTATTAAGCTAAACTTGAAATATATCAGCCTTCTGAGGAATATACTTCCCTTTGGATATAACAGAAGATGTTCCTGTGTATATCAGGCTGGACTCAGGTGTCATTTTTCTCTTAGGCAACTGAGAAATACACTTTCTCTTTCCTGTGATTCAGGGTCCTG
This sequence comes from Passer domesticus, assembly GCF_036417665.1. NCBI lineage: Eukaryota > Metazoa > Chordata > Aves > Passeriformes > Passeridae > Passer > Passer domesticus. The sequence goes on along the minus strand of NC_087475.1, from coordinate 61,714,281 downwards.
CAATCCAAGGAGAAAAAGGGTTTCAGAAAGAGAAATGACAGTTCCTTTAAGTTCATATCAACATTATCACACAACTGAAAAGGTCAGGAAATTTGAGATTGTCTGTAATGATACAGACTGTAATGCTGACTCAGGTGAGCTAACGAGCCTATAGAAGGCAGTGGATTTGTGCTGACATAGCATGGAGAATCTTTGAGCTATATATTTAGCCATTCTTGGCTAATTAATACTCTAAAATTTCATTTTTATGTACCTTTTGACATGTACTGCTGGGGAAATGTCAAGTTGAGCATAGAGGGAGGCTGGATTCATCCCTGTGATTTGAAAAGAAGAGTAGGAGCTGAGCTTCTCTGCTTGACTGCTTTAGGTGGACAGGCAGGGCCAACCAGACATGCCCAAACCACATACCTGGACCAACTTTTGTCTCTATAAATTTCTTTTTCTTCCAGAAGAGTTGGCTTTTTAATTGCTCATTGTCCTGCTAAATGTACAGGATCAGATGAATTTCTCCGTTAGGGAATCACAGAGATATGTGCTGTGAATTCAAATGTGGAAAACTCACTGTACAGGAACCAAAGAAAAAGAAGTGCTAAATTAAAAAACCTTCTAACCTGATATAAATAACCTTTGTTGCCCATCACTGCACTATATCATGGATCAAAGTTGGTTTTTTCTAACAAACATTTGAGTAAGCTGCTTAGAATATGTAGATGACACTGGAAGTCACTCCTGAGTGGTTTGTTGAGTGGTTTTTTTTTCTTCTTTCTGAGATTCTTATTTTAAATCCACTTATAAGTCACCAATGTCATAAGCAAAATATTTCATTATTATATTAAAGGAAGAAGAGTGCCCTTGGCCTGTGATTGTATAGACCGAGATTTTATGGTGGAATTTTAAATCCCCTAACCATAGGGATTTGTAATTTGAAATATAGATGCAACCTTGGAATGAACAGTTTCATCTTTGTTGGCTGTGATAAATATGAGCCATAAAGTAAACCTGTGCTCTGAACCAGATTGGATCAAGCATTGTTGCTGAAGCTCCTTTGCTATTTTTCTAAGTTTCTCTTCCAAGCATCCTGTTCTACAGATTGCTGTTCTCCATTTCAAGGTTGTATTTTTTTCTGAGGCTGAGGTTAAGGAATTGTCACATCCCAAGGGGAATCCTTGTTTTATTTTTTAATCTATCTTGCTGTAGCTTTATTTCTACAGCAAGTGGTTTCGGTAATCCGTACTGATGAGTTGTCTGCTCTCCAGGTAGGGTTGACAGGTAGATTTATGAACCAGGAGGAGATAATCTGCTTCCACAAGGGGTCACTGGTAGCAGTGCACACAGCAACTAGTTTCTGCCATGCTTCTGTAAGGGCAGGTTTAGACAAGCCTCTCATTAAACAGAATAAAAAAGGAAAGGAAGCTCTTACTCCTTAGAGGTACACTCTATGTACTTTACAAAGAAAAGGGGCAAGATAATTAAATGAGAATGTTTTAAGAATTCCTTTCCTTTCAGTAGTCAGGTAGCCAGGTGTCAGAAGATGTAAGTCATTCGTGCCCTCCCCATATGAGCTGGGACTTCACTGTTCCCTGCTGCTAGAGGGTGCTTGGCTGATGTGGCTTCAGAGTCTGAGTTGTAAAGGCCATGAGGATTGCTGGAGCTACAGAGAATGGAACAGGAAATTGTTAATTCATCCACAGAGTCTGTACAGTAATTAAAACAATTCTCCTGAAATACATATGCCTGCCTGCCTGCCTATTGTTAAGAGGTTGCCACAGGGTATAATTTTAGGACACTTCTCTCCTGGTTTCTTTGTGTGCAGTCAGCAAAGGTTCCTGGTGTTAGGGGACAAATCTTTTTAATTTTTCAGTCTGCCTGAAAATCACCTTTGGAGAGAGGCAACCCCATTAACAGGAATTAATGGAGCCCTATCTGTAGGCAGGTTTCTGCCCAGAGTGCTGCTGCTTGTAAAAATCAGGACATTTCATGAGCATGTTATTTCTGTGTTCCTAAAGCTTTATTTCAAGTTTGATTGTCTCATGGTGCATGTAGCTCTGCAGCACACTGAAAAATACCAAGCATTTTTTGTCTTGTTTTGGCATCCTGTCTGTGTGCAGCTCCCAGTCCCCCAAGGATAAACAGAGGGAAGCTTTGTTCTGCTATCTGGTGATAATTTTTTAAAGGTCAATGTTGTCATCCATTTTACAGGAAATCTTACCTGTCAACGGCTGCCCAAAATGACTAAAAGATATTTCTTTGCATTTCACCTTCAGCTGGGGGTTTCCATATGAAACACTGGCTAAACCTTTTTGCATTCAGATATGCTATGTATTAATTTATTTTTTTAAACAATGTTCTGCCTTTACAATCATTATCTCTCTTGTTCCTTGCCTGCCATTCACACCAGTTCTAAAATTCCTGGAATGTATAGCACAGATTCCCAACACAATGCTTTAATTGCTGATATGGTGAGGTATTTTTTTCTTCTCTTTTCTTTTTTCCTGGAAGAAGAACAAATTTAGTATTCATGCAAGGTGAAGAGACTGTAACTCCCAACAGCACAGTTTTATCTCTTAGCATTTAGAGATGACTTTTAGAGCTGCTCATTGCAAGGAATAAGTTTCTCGTCAGAGAAAATCCTCACTGCCATCGGTTTTGACATGTATCTGTGATGTTCCAGAGGGACTCTGTCTGCTTCTGCATTCCCATTCAGCACTGCCCAGTGAGGGGAGCAATCTCACGCTGCCTGACACAATGGCAGCTGCCCAGTCCTCTGAGCCAGCTGGGAGCTTCATTCACCTCCCTTCGTTAGAAACAGATGTTTTCCTCAGAGGAAAGGAAAAAGAGGTGGGAAAACGTACCAGCTGCTTTCCATTGTGTAAAGATCTACCTAATCCAGGGTGGAATTTCTGGTCACTACCCATGAGTGTTTGTCCCGGGAACTACAGCTCATTTGTACTGGAGTGCACACCACTCACCTGAGGTGTGCGATGGCAGCTGGCAGGTTGCAGACTTCAACTAAAGGTTCTTTGCAAAAATCTGGAACAGTTGAAATCAGTAACTTCACCCCAATGCAGATTCCTTTGGTTCTCTTCTAGTTAGCATGCTTTTGTGGGACTTGAATATTGTTTTTTGCCCAGCTCTAATCATATACCAGTGTTTGGGCTAGAAGAAGTAATAAATAAGAAACATCTTAATTTGGATTAAATAAATATTTATCTCCTTGAACTGGTCAGAGAGAAATTAATTGTTTTATTCCTCTGATCTACTAATTACATGTACAGGCAAGCCCATGTAAGCTTTTCCTGCATGCTCTATCATTAAATAATGGATTACATTGGAATTAAATTACTGTATTTCTATCAAAGGTCTCAGTGGGTCAGGGTGGTTGGCAAGATTTATAGGCTAAAAAGGAGGAAGCCAATGAATATTGGTGCTTAAGAAATATATTGTTCTGCTGGGGGAGTTATCCTTTCCTGAGAGTCTGGATGGCTCTTTTTCTCTCATTGTTACCATCTTTTTGTGCCCTTGCAGTGCCTGGACATTAATTCTAAATTCCTGTAGGGTTTTTTTTTTTGCCAATTCCTATCCTTTCAACTACCAGGAAACAGAGAGTCAATTGCATGTTTTCCAAGTCCCAGCCTCACAGGGAAATACAAGGGTTCATGATGACAATGCCTCATTTTCTAGGATGAGATCTTTTCGTGGTCCTGTTCTGTCTACAATGGGGCTTTGTGTTTGCTGGCAGTGAACACACACACAATTTCTTTCTCCCTGCTGTAAGTATAATAACTGTTTTCCGCCTCTTCCTCTGGCTACATAGAAAAGCAGATGAGAGTGGAAAAGTGAGAAAAAACTTGACAAAAAAATTGTTTCTTGAAGGTGAGATTCACAGGCAGAAAAGACAGTAGATGTCACTTTTGGGTCAGCAGCACAGAACAGTGATTTAAGAAAGAGGGAACATCTCTATTATTTTAAAAGGTGACAGATAATTTTAGGTATCTAGGTTTTTTCCACCCTATCATAAGAGGTCTTTTCTCACATTTTGGTTTAATAATTAGAAAATATATGTAACTATGGTGCAGCCTGGAAAGCTTCAATAAACACAGAAAATTCCAGGTGTCAGATTGTCTTATCCACTTTTCCATGTACAAAAAGCTTATCTGCACAAAAGATAAAAATGCGCAGAGACGTGAAATGTAAATAGTCACTTAACAAAAATTAAATACCTAAATACCTACATTTATGCTGATTTCTAATCAACCCTCTGTTTGGGCAGCATGCAAAGGAAAAGCAGGAAATCATAAGCACTATTTGAGACTTGCTTCTCTAAGCCATATTAGTTGCATTATTACCATAATTAGCACATTCTCTAATCGAACCAAATACACCAGAGATTGCTCCACATTCTGGGCTGTGGGACAAATTACTCCTCTGTATGAAAGCCAGAGAAATGCAGATTTTTTTCTGTCAGTCTCAGGGTGTCAGCATTCCCAGCGATGGTCAAGGAGCTTTTGCAGGACTGGATCAGAGCCAGGGTTTTACGAGAGGAGCTGCACATCCCTCCCTCGGCGCGGTCCTGACCTGTTCTGCCGCACAGCGGTGTAGGAGATGCAGAGCTGGTTTCTGTGTCAGCCGTGCAGATTCACCAGTCACCTGAGGCGACATAGTGATAATGAAAACACGTGCACCAAGCAAGCAGGTGAATTTTACTTGGCCAAAACTCAGCAGATCTTTCAGAGGGCCCACCAGCTTCTCCTTGCTTGCGTGCAGTTTGCCCTTGGGACTCTCTGGTTTTCCAACCGGGCCGTTGTGCGCAGAAAATCTCAGTAAGACTTTGGTGACTTGTACAGCTTCATCAAGTTTCACTGAATAGCTATTTACAGAGAGACTGAATGAGTGAATAGCTGCCAGACAATTTGTAATGTGTGTTGCTGAAAAGCAGAAGATAAGACAGCATTTCCTATCATAATCTACTAGTTCAGACATGTTTAATCTTGCCATGTTTTTTTCCTGGCCAATGAAGAATGTTGCAGGAGAGGATGGAGAGGATGGCAGAGAACACTGTTCTGACCTTGAATCTGCAGCTGTGTATTTATTTGAACTTATATTCTTTGAGTGCTGTTTTTCCATGTGAGTGGTTGCTGTGACAGGAAAGGGGGAGGCAGAAAGCTGCATGACTGGGAATGAGCCATGAAAGGTTCTCTGTTATTATGTTGTCCACATCTTTGAAAATCCTACTGGTGGGAAATTTTTCTGAATCGCAGATGTCTGCCTGCCCAGGCTGAGCCTCACACAACTATCTGGAGAGGGGGAAAAGGAAGGGACTCTTTTAGGAACACAGGAACTAACACATAATTTGGGTGTCCTTGAGTGTAAACTGGGTGTAAAACTAGCTGAGAGAAAGGGTGAAGGAAGTCAGAAAGGAATTAAGAAATTTCTCATTAGGTTTCATTGCAAAGGTTTTTTATATTCTGTTTCAAATTAGCTTGTCAATATAAGTATGTTCTTCACAGTCTCATTATGTAATATATACAGTCACAAAATCACAGAATCTGGTGGAGGCTGGAAGCACCTCTGAGATCAACAGCCCTTCTGCTCTAACAGGGCTGTGTCTAGTCAGGTTTTGAATATCTCCAAGGATTAAGACTCTGTGACATCTCTGAGCTACCTAACACCAATGTTCAATCAGCCATGTAGTAAAAAGGTGGTGTTTTGATTTTGTTTTGTTTTGTTTTGTTTTGTTTTGTTTTGTTTTCAGACAGAATTTCCTCTGTTTCACTCTATGCCCTTTGCTTTTTATCCTATTTCTGGGTGCCACTAAGAAGAGTCTGGCACTGTCTGCCTTACCTGCCTCAGATATTTTTACACATGGATATAAGATTCCCTTGAGCCTACCCTTCTCTAGACTGAAGAGTTCCAGCTCTCCTCACAAGCTAAATGCTCCATTCCCCTCATCATCTTTCTGGCCTTTTTCTGGACCCACTCCAGCAAGTACCTGTTTCTGGAGAGCCCAGAACTGGACATGATCAGATACACAAAAGACAAAACAATTGAACACTTCAGACTTACCTATCTAAAATGTTTATTAATCTTTTCATCTTAATTCTGTATGATGGGGGTTTAATTTATGTATCTGGTGTGGAGAGAAAGTCTATCTTGAGGGTTTTGTCCAATGCTGCAATAAAGCAGAGACAGCCACAAAACTAGTTTAGGTCCCTCAGGGCAATGTCCCATTGAATTCTGAAACTCTCCAAGAGTGGTGATTCCATGACCCTTCTAGGCCAGTGCTGCATCACTGTCATTAGAGAGAAAGTTTTCTGTGTGTGCAGCTGTGATTTCCCTCAGTACAACTTGTGATTGCTCGCTTTTGCCTTTTCACTGTGGACTCCAAGAAGGCGTGGCTTTACCCTTGCTCTAACCCAGCTCCTTTAGCCTCTCCTTATGTGCCAAGTGCTCCACCTCCTGCTGTCATAGTTGATTTCTACTGTACTCATTGCCAATCTCTTTCTTGCACTTTGAGCCTCAAAGCTGGACACATCATCCCAGATGTGGCCTCATGAGGGCTGAATAGAGGGGAACAACCACTTTACTTAGTCTGAAAGCTGACTTAATGCTTGACCACATAATGTGTGTTGGCACGGACTCTGTCCTCTAGTAATTGTTGCTTGAAATTTCTGGTTTTAGTATGCTGCCTTAGTTTAGGTCTCTCTAAAGTTTTTCTTAAAACTCTCAGCTGATAAATAAAAGTTATCTGCAGCTTTTACTGTCTTGCAGTTCTTCCCACACACATGCTTTTCTCTTCTGTCATATATTTATGAAATGTCATAAGACAAGAGGAAATCTCGAAGGAACCATTAATATTTTTTTCCAAGATGGAAGCTATCAATTAAACACTATTCCTTTTTTCCTGTATCCTGCCCATTTTTCATCTATGACATTATCCTTCATTCATTCATGGCTGATTAGTTCCTGTATTAGCTTCTTATGTAACAACCCATCAGAGACCTCTTGGAGGTTGTCTGCTGCATTACTGTGGGATGTCAGCCATAAACAAGGAAAAGATGCTGGTAGATGCTGCACAAACAGACAAAGAAAAGTTTGTAACCATATGAAACAGCTCCATTTTTTGATTAAATATTGTGATTCAGCATATCTCAATCTGTTCCTGGTTACTTTGAGAAGAGACTTCAGGGGGTGTTTGTATAAGTTTCTGATGTTGCACATGTCCTGCCTTGTAAAATTAGCCTTTACAAAAGGACATCACAGACAGCCACTAGAGCTCAGCTCAAGCATATCTGCTGGCAAATTTTTTTTTGGCCAGCAGGTATTCCTAGGGACAGGTTGAGGGGCTACAACAAAGTAGTGTTTTACAGAGACTTTCTCACAAATGTGGCAGAGTCTCAAGAGACTACAAAGTTGGCAGGTGATGAGTAGAAGCAGGAACTGTGGACTGTTCAGGTGTGAGAGTTGACCTTTGGAAGCTGAATAGAATGAGCAATACAGTGGAAGAGTCCTTGAAAGTGAAGGCCAGTTGATTGTTTGATATGAAAAGGAAAGGGAGCCAGCAAGATGAGTGAAAAGAAAGCCAGGCTGGGGAATGATCTCCACAGCAGCAACGTGGATCAATACACCATCAGGGCATGAATGAGTTTGTCAGTGTCCAGGAAAAGGATGTTGGAGTAATTGAGACATGAGGTGATGAGTGCCTAGATAAGAATTTAACAACAGGACTGGGAGTGAGGGGTGCATCTGAGATATGTTAATTGGAAGGAATCTGCAAAACCCTTGGCACCTCCACACAGCAGGCAGGGCTCTGACTGCAGTACTGCACTGGTGGGAATCAGTCTGAAGATGTTTCCCTCCAGATAGCTCAGCAACCAGAAGCAGCAAAGGGTTTGGTGACATAGGCTTTGTTGTGGGCTGGCTGTACTCAAACAGGCTATTATGAGTTCAGTTGTGGCTGCCACTGGATTTCTCTACTCTTTTGCTCACGTGCTCCATACCTGTTGTGGGTAGAAGCTTCCAAGCTCTAAGAAATTGTTCCCTTCTTTTTTTGTTTTCTCCTTTGAGTTCTTTGGCACCTTGAGTACTTGAAGTTTCCAAGTCCTAGGGTTTGGCAGCTTCTCAGATCTCATTGTTTCCAATACATCCCCTTTCTTCCTCTTGATACTGAAGTCACTAGCATGACACTGGTAAAAACACTGGTAAAAATTTCTTCCAGAATGTTTTCAAATTCTGGAAGAAGACAGAATTTGGCCAGTTGAATAACTGTATGCAGGAAGTTAAAAAGCAAAGCCCAGACAACCTCATCTCCCTAAGGCCCTAAACAAACAAACAAAAAAAAGATCAACCAAAAAAATTGCCTGAGGTGGAAAAACTGATCTCAGTTCTGCAGGATGTTAGACTGGGAGGTGGCAGGGGGGAGGAAGCACAATATAGCATAGACACTATTTCCCAGTAGCTGTAATTTAGCTCCAAGTCTTCTTTCCAAGTCACTTATCTCATTAAAATCTGTCACATGGCCTTTCCCGAGGCCCATTTGGGGCATTTTGGTGTGAGCAGCACGGTGCTTTGGGGGGAGGCACAAGCCTGCCCGCATCGAAGCGGGAGCTCTGCAAATGAATTTAAGTAATTTGGCTTCAAGATGCACAGGGCTGAGCTTTACCCACCACGCCAGCTGAAATCATGATCCTTCTCTAACAGGCAAAAGCTGCCTCTCTTAGGGAACAACAAAAGATCATAAATATGGCCTCAAGGTTAATACTTGTTTTTGTTTGCAGTGACATAGGAATTACTTTATGTTCTGCACATATGTGTCGCACCTGCTAATCATGAGAATTCTTACTAAGGTAGAAACTTGAGACATATGAGTAAGACAGTGGATTACTCACAGGGAAAACCAGAGTTTAGAAATTCTTTGTGACATCTGCCATGCATTGTTTTTCAAAGAAGTCTGAAAACTTTGAATTAACCTTGGTACTTCAACTGAAGTTTCTAGGGAGCTGCAATAAAGCTTGTGCTCTAATATCTGTTAGAATGAGCAAGTGGAAAAAAAAATCAGTTGGAGCAGAGGGATACAGCAGCATGAGAAATGTCGCCTGTGACATTTAAGCTCAATTTAATCTGCTGTGACACTAGTAACATTTGTTGGTGACTTAGGGGAGAGGATGTTTGCAGTGGTGGGTGGGATCATGAATGTCATCCGATTTTAAGGCCTGTGCCTTGGATGAACCATCTTTTCATGATGCTGACGGGGAGTTTTTTACTGAAGCACAGAAATCCCAGTAATTCATAGTTTGTCATTTGTATGCTTCAGTGTGGCTGATGCAGTACGTATTTTCCATTACTGCTCAGCAACATGTGAAAATCTTGTTCAGGGAAATTCCTTCTTACATGCAGTGATAACCAGATCTCCTGGTTTTTCAGTTCTTTATCCATGACTTGTTTCTATGATACATACCAGTGAAAACTAGATAGAGGACAACAAACAAATTTTCTCATTAATTCTTGCCAGAGTATCTGTCCTATAAGAAACACAATTAAACCCATTCCTAATCCCTGTTATGCATTCTGCAGGGCTGATGCAATTTCAGCTGATAACATAAATGGATTGTAATGAAATTCACATGTAGGCAGGGCTTTCTTCTTTATAAACAAAGAGACACCAACTGTTTTGGTGGCACAGTGTTTTAGGGAGATGCTTGGTGTTTCTGCTTTTTTTTTTTTCAATATACTCTTTCTACTTTTTTTTTTTACATTTCCTTTCTGCTCTACTTTTCTGCAAATTTGCAATAGATGTGAGCATCACTCTCAACCTTGACATTTTCATTTTTTTAAATCTAAGACTCAGCAACATTTGGCTTTGTCCTAAGTCTTAAAGAAAAAAAAAAGAAAAGAAAAAGAAGGAAAGTGAAACCTAAACCAAATCCAGGATGAAGTCTGATGAATTCTTTGTAATGTATTATTTCAAATAGAAGAGTCAGATGTCATCATGTGGGATTATTTTTCTTAAACTCTGACAGCTTTACATGTAAGAGAAGAATTCATTCTGCTAGACTTGGCCTATGCCATTTATTTAGCAAGCTGGTAAAAACAAGTGTATATGGTAGGCTTACACGTGCACACATTTTGATTACTGGATGATGTAATGTATTTGCTATGCTGCTTTTGGTAAAACATGTGTTTGTTGTACTGCTTTTGATATTTTGATTTGGTTTGATATTTTGTTAACAAGGAAAAGTGGAAAGAGTGGGTAAAGCTCTTAGTTCTGTTTGGGAACTGATATGCTGTCTTTGTTTTGGGTTGCTCTGGGGGAATTAATTTGTGTCTGCTGGAAGAGAGCCCAAAAGTATCTTTTAAATTACACCAGTACATCACCTGTTCTTTGCTAGCTGGAGTCCCAGCAGGACTTGGCATGGTGTGTCCGTCTGGCTGTAGCTCAGACACCACTGCTGTGGGAATCTCCTCAGTGCTTCTGGTGGGGCTGTCTCTCCTAAGGGTATCCCTGTTGCATTACCCTGTAGCTTTTAGTAAGTCTAGAGAAATGGAGTAGGAATCTGATGTAGGTATCTTCTGAGAATAAACCGTTTTTCACATCTCTTTTCCTTCTGTCTACATCTCTTTTGGGGTCTGCCATAAGGACAATAAAGGTGACTTTTCAGAGGAATCTAACTCTCTCAAAAGAATGAACCCAGTGCAGGCACTCTGAATAAAGGTGGCAGGACTCCTTAGCTGTGGGCGATTTTCCAAGCTAAAGGGAACAATTTTAAACATAAAGAGCCAAGCATGACTTAAACCAAACAAAAAAAACCCCAAAAAAACCAAAACCAAAAACCAAAACAAAAAACCATCTGCAAAACTCAGGTGACTGCCAGATTGCAAAAAGTCCTTATCTTTTGTGTCCATGCTCATGAACCAGCCAAGAACGTTGAAGAGTATACAGCCCAGAAACTTACTAATAACTATGGGCTTTTGTCTGCTGCAATAGATAGCAGTATCACAGATTTACCAAGTAGTCAGGTCTTAAACTGGTTGAGTGCCTTGGTAAGGACAGGCTGGAACCTCCATTCCATACTTTAAAAACAGAATTGAAGTTAATGTGTAAAAAGGGCCCCAATCTGTGTTTCTGTGTTAACTGTGTTAACAAGATCCATATAGTCCCAGGGAGGCACATTAAAACCCTGAGATGCAATGGCTGACATAATGGGACCTTTCCTCTGTATTTAGAAGTCTTTTACATCTTTATGCGATTTTTTTTAAAATTAATATAAAAGAGATGGATAATTGCATCAGAAAAAAGCCATTTACTCTCATGCCTGGGCAGCACAGGGGGTACATGATAAAGTCTCAGGTTTGCAGGATTGCAACTCTGGCATGCCAGACTTGTCCAGGGTGGTCACTGCATGCTTGGAGCCAGGACCATGCCACTGTGCTACAGTTGTGGTAGGGGCTTTTAAAAATCACACTCAGCAATCTCTCTTCCCCACTCTCATCTCATCTCCCAGACAAAGCCCTGTGAGCTCGGGCACAGATAATAAATACATCATTCACTGAGACATTCAAAGCAGGGCTGGGCCATTATGCAGCTGATTGCATGGGGACTGAATGTGAGCACAGACATGGATCCTGCTGACAGGCTTGAATTACACAAGGTAAAATTCAGCAAAGCCTGGAATTTATATGGTTTTAGTCAGTGGTTCTCCACAAAATGCTGAGAGCAGGTGTGTAATTGAAGACACATGATCTAGTATAGTGAGTACAGAGGTCCTATTCTCCAGAAATTACTTGTGTCTGGGGAGGAAAAACAGCAAAGAGCTGCATTTCCCTCCTTACTGACACAGCAGCCTGGGCAGGACACAAAGTAAATGTGACACAATTGCAAGGAGCAAACCGCCATCCCTGCCCGAGGTTGTTCCAGTCTGCATGAACAGTTAGTTCCCTCTCCAGCACATTCCAGGGCAGAGGCATTGCCTTGCTGGTGCAAGGCACATGATAGCAGGGACTGAGCTAACCCAAACATCTCTCCTGTCTCTGCTGATCCCTTTCAATCCAGGTTCAAGCTGTGCTTCCCCACACACAGTGCACCAGAGCTGAGGAGCTGCCCACAAATCCCCAGCTCTGCCTGTGGTCTTGCAACCCCTAGGAATCCAGCCACAATTCCAAATGTCTCTGAGAGACATTTGTTCTGGATGAAGAAGGAGGTACAGTTTTATCCACTTTGCAGGAGTTTGTATTTTTGGTAAGAATCCTTTTCTTTTAGAATCTTTTTATTTTTTGTCCCTCTCTTCTCTATCCCCCATTCCTGCCTAAGCTGAAAGAAGCCACATTATAACTGAGTTCTACTCTGCAGAGCATGGATTTGAAATTAGCAGAATGAGTTAGTCCACTCCTAGTTTATTAAAAATTGTTTTTCTGGAACTGATAAGGAAACCAATTAAAAGCCATGAAGTCTATTTTCATAATAATGCTAAATGGGGCACTTCATAAATTGAAGATTCACCATGCAAAGAAGAAGTGATGTATTTTAGTTTAATAAAATGAGTGCAGAATTCTTTAAAGAGTAGGGTAGTAACTTTTTTTCCACTTGTTTTGAATTTCATCCTTAATTCTTGCCCCTTATTTAAACAAACTTCCTGCACACAGCCAGGAGGCAGTGCAACAGCTGTTCTGTGGACTGAAAGCAATGGGATATTTGCTTGAGGACATGGCAGAAGAGGGTCAATTGTATGCAGTGAACAAATAATTTATTAGGTTGGCCTCATTTCTTCTTTGTCATTTATCTGTGAACAGAACATAATTTCAGCAGTTTGTTTTTCAGAGTTTGACACATGGAAACATAAATAAACAAGTGTGACTGCTGAATTTCTCATGAGCATTAATTGCTTATACAACTGGATATTTAAACATATTGGTTTTGCTCTTTTAATTGGATATCTGGTACTGGTTTCAGTCTCCTAGCTGAATAGGAGTTACTGACCTCTGGGATAAATTAATGGGCAAGAATCAAGATGTATTTTCAGTAAGATTTCTGCTGAATCATTTTGGAATTCCAGTCACAGAATTATTTTTCAAAGATTTGTGGAATAGAAAGCAGACTGCAAAGAAATCAGCAAAATTTAAAAAAATAGTCAAAATAAATTTATTTCTCCGCTTTAGACACATGTGTGAAGTTATTTTGACTATTTCTGTTAGGGATTTAGCCATCTTAGCAGATATGATCACAGCTTTACAGGAGTTTCAAAGTTAAAAACAAGAGGGCTTTATTGATACTGTCTGTAAGCAGTGTTATAACTTTCACTCATGTTTAAATGTGGTGTGCATATTAAATGCCTATTCTCCTAGCAATAAATATGGTTTAGTAAAATTTATATTTTGACGTGCATGGAAGTAAATCAGCAGAAGATTGGGTGAACTGAAATGTATAAACTTTTCTAGCTGAAGGAACTGAATTACTGAAATGCAAAACTAGTTACCTGCTTCATTAAGAACTATGAGTACAGACAATTTCTATGGAAAAAAAGTGATGGGAAGCAATTGGCTAGAGAGTGATTGCAGAGATAGTGTCGGTGCTAATTGACTTGTTCAGGATGTACACAAAATCGGATTTGCCAATCATATATGCTTTTTGTAAATGATAATATTATGGCAATTAAAGGATAAATCACTTTTCCATAATGTTGCTGTATTAACTTAAAGTGATCATCTGGGTTTAATTCAGATCTGAGAAGAAACAATTTATTTTAAAGTGTTACCTTTCAAGTCTTATTTCTTCGTGTGCGCTCTGAGTGCTTTTTGTCTGCTATATATTGACGGTTCTCATGCTCAGACTGCTGATCCTAAGGGTGTTCATATAAACAGATGTTCCTCATATCCTGTCTGGGTTGTTTTTTTCCCCTTCTTTATAGAAGTCATAATTCTACTGTATGTAGTGCTGTAGACATTTTCATGGTAGAAAGCCACAGTGTCTTTCATAAATGCCATTTCCCATGATAGACCAAAAAGCATGTGGATCCCGTGATGGATGTTCATTGGAGGCAGCCTGGGCTGCAGCAAGAGAAAACAGATACACAAGACACCAAGGCAGTGTCTCACGTGGGCAGGACATAGTTAACCTTAGGGGGGAACAGCCTAAAATGTAAAAATGTACTTATTAAGAGATATTTTACCCAGTAGGTTGGAGAGAAAACTTAAATTCTCATCTGTAAAGGTTTTGGGTTGTTTTTTGTTTGTTTTTACTGTGCGCTTCAGCCATTTCGCTTTCAATTTGTTGAATTTCATCTGCACACAGAACAATTATTTCTCTCATGTCTACATGATGAACCAGGAGGGCTTAGCTAAAAGGGAGGCTTCTCCTTTGGCTTCAGACCCTGAGGGTCTGCTGTGCAGGCTAGCATTGAGAAGCTCAGGCTAACAGCTGCAGGAAGAAGGGGTCTGAAAACTCCAAATCAAGAGATCACTCATATTGAACAAGAACCACAGAACTCTCTCCTTGGAAGTGGGCTGAGGATTTATGGATTTTTGGAGAACTTTTTTCTTTACTGTTGCAGCAGGTGGAGGAGTGATGGATTTTGTTTTAATCCAGCCCTGTAGGATGAGAGAAAATGGAGTTATGTTGAACTGGCTACAGAAAAAAAAATTCTCTGAGTTTACTACAAATAGATAAAATGTGTCTCACAGTTTGTAAAAATTACAGTGAAAAACGAACTACAACATGGAGACAGCATGACTTCTGTTTATAAATATTTGTTTTTCATGCTGAGAATTCCTTTAGCTGAGTAGATGCATTTAAAAAGTGTGTGAAGATTAGAAAATCTGACTCCAAAAAAGTTAATTTAATGGATTAAATGTACAAGAATTAAATTCTTCTTCACACAGGACAGAGTGGAATTGCCCATTGGACAGCTGTTCATGCAGTTTCCATGTTATTCTTGAGCCTGGTGTCCTCTGAACCCATGCTCACAAGTTGACACTGTATTTTGCAAACTGGTCATTAACACTTGCCTTTGTCACCCTGGAAGGGTGAGCCATACAGTGAGCTAAGCTGGCTGCAAGATGAACAAGTGTTTTTCCAAGCCTTTTTATTTCAGTAATTCAGGTTCTCAAACAGCAGGGAAAAAAACCCCCAAAAATACTAACATATCATTTTTCTAAACTATTGACCAAACCACATGTTCTGATCTTCAGTAATAAGTTTTCACCCACATTTCATTCATTTTCCCTCTTTCCTTCATCCTTCTCTGCTTTTTATGCGAAGCCCCCCCTGAGAGACTCCTTCCCCCTTCTCCCCCAGCTTGTATCCATTTTGTACATTCTCCTTCTGATGTTCTCCTCCTAAACATTAACTATTTCTTCAAGCTCTGTTAGTAGGATGTTACAGAAACTAAGCAGCATAGATTATAATATATCCAGTGCATTACACTGTATATCAAAACTAGTTGCAGATAGCTGTTAAAATAATTTGCCTTCCTTATCTTTCCTCCGTTGGAATAGATGGCAGTGGTTTCATTTGCTTTGATGAGGAGATACCTGATCATTCCCCTCTTTTCAAATATGCTCAGGGATCACAGGAGGCATCATCCAGAAAGGTTCCAATTCTCGTCCAAGCCCTGAGTGCACCTCTGGGGGTTTTGGTAGGATATGAAAGAGAAGGTTCAGCTACCCAGAAATCCTCTCTATAAATAGTAGTGAGGGAACTGTGGGGTGCTCTGCTGTGTTAGAAGATGCCACTTTAATGTGGAAAATGCAGTGGGAGAGGAACCCATCTTTTTGAAAACTTGTGTTTGGAGGTGCCAAGCACCTGAGAACATGATGCTGAGTAGTGAATTGCTTTATCAATATTTTGACAGAGAGGAAGCCTCCATGGAAGGAGAAAAGTATAGAGTAGGGGTAGCTTTGTGCCTCTCTGGTTTATTTTGAAGTATTTCTAGTCATTCTAACAATCTCACCATCTCCTGGCATGTCTCGGTGTGTGCTGACAGTCTTTGTGCTTCGGCAAGATCAAGCCATTGAGACCATAGCTGATCAGCTGTATTGTCAGCTCTCAGTGCAAGGGGAACCTGATGAGGATCCTGTGCAGCTGTGTCAAGGCAATGTGGGTTCAGGAGCCACAAGGAGCATTTTCTTCAGTTGGATATTGAAATATTTATCTCTGTTCAGGAGTTTACTTTAACTGTTGAATTGTGTCTTCAGCCTAAACTATCAACATCTACTGTGATGAATAGAAGACTCTTGATTGTTCTGAGCAACTTATCTGTGTTTGTTTTCTTCAAAAATGTGTTGTTAGCAGAGTCATTTCTTAGAGCTGAGCAGCACCAGACAAGGAAGCCAGTGAGCACTTTGCTGAAGGAACGGTGATCCTTGCTTGTACTTCTTAGACCTGGAGGGTCCAGTGGTCACTGACAAATGTATGTCACCCCCGTCTGCACTGGGCAGGCATTGTTATCCCTGTTCTTGAGTAAGGAACTAAAAAAATTGCAAATTCCAAGTGGCTTTCCAAACCATAGACGTTCCATGATGCTGTTTTGTCTGTACTGTAAGATTTGGCTCACCCTTTGAGCTGATATGTTTGGACTGGCATTCAAAAGCTGAAAGAACAACTGGGACCTTCCAGAGATAAGAAAATTACATAGATTCATAAAATATTTAGTTTACAATTAACACATGGAAACACAGTGTATATTCCTGTTACTTGACACAAGCAAGATATCATGCGTAGGGAATAAATCTCTGGCAAAATTACACTATTTTTTATGTTAAATTTTGGTTTTTTGCTTCAGAAGACACTTTTCCTTTAAGGCTACTGTATATATTTAATGTATATCTTGGGGTTCAATCACTGTTTTCCTTTTTGACATACTTTGCCTATTACTGTCCCCCAATGATGCTGCAGTGTTTGTCTTCTGAAGGTTGTTCCGAAACAGTGAAAAAAATGTATGTATTTTGTGTATATCATGGATATGATCTCTCTTTTAAATCTGTGCTGCTCCTTACACATAGAGCAGACTGCAGAGGAGGTGGAGATGGAAAATGTGGTGCCAGTGAGCTCCCCTCCTCACTAGGCTCTAGGCCTGTAGGTGACCCTCTCCATCCTGATCCTGCCTGAAAGCAGATGGTGCCAGCACAGGGACTGGACCTCTCTAGGGAAAAGACACAAGTCCATTCTAGCTCTGGTGAGGAAGAGGAGGTCAGGGACAAATTCTCACAGGTTTTAGTAAGGAGAAAACATTGTCAATGTGCTATCATAATAATCCTCTCCACTTTTGGCTACTATGTTTTGCAGTAGTCTCATCCCTAGTCTGTTAAGCATTTTCAAATTTTTTTGACACCTCTGAAGGAAAAGTGACATTTCTCTTTTCTCCACTTTAGAGAAAAATTCAGAAAACACCCTGCACCCAAAAATGTCCAAGATTACTTTCTTCTGCATAATTTTCAGCGATTTGCAGATTTGTGTCTCATGGTGGCTGTTAAAGCCTGCATTCAAAACATTTCTCCAGAGAGCACGCTCAGGTTGCGATATGGTTAAATGCTAACTAAAAATTAAAAACATTTTGAATATCTGCTTGAGAAATTTAATTATGTCATGATTTGAAATTTGTAGGCTTCAGTATCTGTAAGAATGTTACTTAATTTCCTGGAAATGCTATTAGACTTAAGCTCCGATCAGCTGGAATATTTTATTCATAATCATGTGGCACTCAGTGCCCATAATTAACAATTGTGTGTCAATTTGTCAAGCACCATAAGAGACAAATGGGAAGGCAAACTGTACTCTCACTTTTGCTTTTTCAGCAAATATTTTTCATTATAAATCCCATTTTCTAGAGGAGTTCTGAGATCACTTTGGTATTTTAGTCATTTAAAAACAAACAGTAGCTGGTTTGCAATTACATGCATTCCTGACTGGAAATGCTTCTGGATACATATTGCAGTTTGTCTTACTGTTTGTCAATAACAGAGAGGAATGTTCCTTCTGTAAGCAGTTAGAAATATCTGTCAGGTAACTAAATTGTCCTTTTCAATTTTGAGTAGTTGCTGATCTGCTGTGCTGCCTCTGCTCCTAGTCTGTCACACCCAGCATTCCAAGGTGCACAACTCCTCAGAAAATCAGGGTCTGCTCCCTTTATCTTTCTTTTCCTCTTTTCTCTTTCATTTCTCAGTTCATTTCCAGTGATGGTAACTATGTTAGTGAGGGTAGGATATTATCATTTTATTAATTTCTGAGTACCTTGACAGTAAATCACCTTCAGGCATCTGACGGATGATAATTAAAATGAACAAACAAAATCAATCAATGATTCCAGCGCCAGTTGCACACTCCTTGGTAGTGGCTGTCATCACACCACTTCTCTTCAAAAGCTAAAAAAACTCCTGTTCTTTGCAGGCAGAAATCAGACTTCACCGGAGGCAAGTATTGATAGGGTTAAGGCATTTATTCTAATACACTTTACTAGACAGTCTGGATTCTTATCCTGCCTGCTGAATCTGCCCATCTCAATACACGTCTGTGGTTTCTGTAGGGAACAGATTTGTAAGCAGAGTTTAGCAATTTTCTGTATTCATTTTGTGTGCCCATCTTTTTTTTTTTTTTTATTTTTTTTTCTTTTTCTTTTTCTTTTTTTTTTTTTTTCCCCAGAAATCCCAGTACATAAATGCTGGTTTAGAAGCAGAGGTTCATTTTTCCTTATTTATAGCAGGTGATATTCCTATAGGACCTATACACATAACAAATGTAAACAAACAAACAAAACCTCCTGAAAACGGTGAAAATTGAGTAGCTTGTACATTTTCTAGCATTGTGGGCTTTTGGTTTCCTAGTTTGCTTTTTTTTTCCAATTTGTTTTTCTTACATACTTGTGTTCATTGGTTGCCCCATAAAACTTCCAGTCACAGCTGTTGCTGATCACCAGGCACAGTGCCAGGAGATGGAGAGACTGACGCTTCTACTTCCACAGACAAGGGTAATATCATGCTAATCCTGACTGGTGGTCCTCTGTAACTATTTTTCATGTCTATAGAACAAAGAAAATATGGAATAACCTATTTTAGTGGAGGGAAAAAGGTGGAAATTCTTTGGTTACTTGAGTGCCTTGAAAGTGGGGTTTAAGACTTAGTAAGTCATGAAATTTAAATTGTAGCAATGGAAGACCAAGGGATTTATGTGGGTAACCTGGGATTCATGTTATTACATTTAAGTTTTACGTATGACCTGTAGTCACTTGCTGGAGCAGAAAGAAAATGCAACAGAAGGGGCAGGAGGATGTGAACAAATTATTCTTGACTGTGAAATGGTTCACCTCAACCCTGCTTTGAAAGAACCCCTTGCTGGGCATGGGGGAGCCATGATTGCAAGGCTCTCTCTGACCATAGAAGCCTTTTGAAAATGCTGTTACATAAATGCCACATATTGGCTCATTCTGTGGATCCTTTTCTCACTAGGAACTGTACTAAAACTTCTAAGAGGTTTATGAAATGGGTATTAGACAGAAATATTTTTTCTAAATGGGATTAAGTCCAAGATTCAGTCTTCAAAGTTCCCTTACATTCCTTAAACTACCACAGTCCATTTCCCATGTGTCTATAACCACATTTATTTTCTCAACATTCTTTTTAAAAATTATTGGTGCAAACTTGACTTTTCTTATTGATCTTTTTTTTTTTGATCCTTCTGGTGTACTTCCCCTTCTATTTCAAATGTCTTTGACTTTTCTACTCTCTCTTTTGCTTTTCACATAGCATTTAAATGCTGTGCCAACAAAGCACTGAAGTAAAAGCTTATATTTTGATGTGGTGATATTCCCCAGTGCATTTGACCCACCATTCACAGTAAAGCCTTACTCCTTGCTGGATGACTCATCTCAGGAAATAACTTTTTGTAATGGATGTGTTTTGTGTAAATATCCAATGCCACCTCCGTATTAAAGAGATCAGTTGTTTATGAGGGAATACTGGCCTATATCTTTCAATAGGCAAGCTTGTCAGTGTAGTACTACAGTTGAGATTTAAACAATTTTGCCTTGAAATCTTCTTTTGGAGCATCCCCCACTGCTGCTGTAATCACATCTCTTTTTGTGCTTCTGGAGGTGGATCCATGAGTTTGAGGTGGATCTCAGAAGAACTGTGCCGTTGTAGATACTGAAGATGAACTTCAGAGTGTTCTAGTTTAAAGACAGGCCAGAGTGGTAGCTGTGGGGTGCCATAAACATCTGGCAGCAAGGCTGGTGACCACATAGCAGTTTCATTCCCCCTCACAGTGGACTTCATTAGGCAAAATACAAATAGCACTCATCACAGCCCTCTGATATGGGGGGTTTCTCCCTGTACTTAGAAAATACTGACTTTCTCTTTGCCTAAGATTTAGGAAAGGACATTGGAAACCAGGTTTTAGCATCTTCTTTCAGAAGTGAGATGAAAGAACATATTTGGGCTAGAGGGCTTGAACTCTGTCTTGGCACATGGAGTTCAATAACATACAGTCTCTTGATAGAGGCATCATCTTAGAAGTGTTTGGGGTCTTTTCCTTCTACTTTTCCCATTGGAAGGGTGATTCCAAGCCAAATTAATGGCTAGGAACTTTATTTGCATTTACAGCCTAAATATATTCATGAACAACCTTTATCCATTTGTTTTGTGACACCATTACCTTTTATCTTGAATAGTTCTTTATTAATAATTAATAGGGTATTAATTAATATTTAATAGAGAGCAAACACATCCTCCCTTACCTTTCCACTTAGCTGTTTCACTTCATTTTGCTATACTAAACAATCTAAGCTCCTCTAATCTCCCTTGAAGAAAAAAAGCTCTCTCAAAAATGATTTTTGCAGACATTTTCTACACCTGGTCTGTTTTCATTTTGTGATGACAATGCCCAACCTCCAACTTGCCAAATGCATGTGGCTCATAAGCTGTTACAATGTGTCTCTTTTGATGATTATTCAGTGTTAGAGCTGCTGCCCAAAATGCAAGAGAAGTGTATTGCCAGCGCTGCAAGGTAAGAAATTGGAATAAATAGGCACAAGATCAATGTACAATGCTCAGGTACACATGATACTTCTAGTACAAAGAAGCAGCTTCCAGATCTTCCGTGTATTACAGTGTGCTGGTAGAAGCTCTGGACCAAGAATGCAGGAGCAAGGTGTAGGATATGGTATTTTATTGGGGAGATGTGAAAAAGTGGAGAGGCTGATTAGGTGGGAGTAATAATTTTTAGAAAGGTGCAGGGCAGAAAAAGCAAAAGTGAGGAGGATGCCTCCTTTGGCTCCAACCATTTTGCAATGGGCTTAGGGACCATTGCTCAGGTGAAGTGTGAACGCAGGTGGTCTGGAGCCCAGCTGTTCTGTTAGCTTTATCACCCTAGGATGTGTCTCTGTGGCAGGCTGCAGTAGCAGCTGAGCTGTGTTCACACACCAGCCATGGCACTGGAAGGCTGCTTGAGCGTGATATTCCACCTGGGCTGATTAGCTCTTCTCACATAGCCAGGCTGCTCCCAGCACCGAGGCTGGCACTTACGGGCAGCCTGACTTTGGATATTATGGCCAAGCATTGTAGGCTTAGACGATTGGCATATAAACAGCAGAAAAATCTCCCAGAGTCTGGAGTGTTTGTCAGGTACGTAAATATCTCAGATTATTTTTCCCTAAATTATCCCTATGGGGATCATTTATGCAGCAGTTTTATAACTAGTTTTTGCATAAAATATAGTTCTGGTACTCAGGTTATCTTTTATGTAGTCAAACATTTTATTGTTTGCATGCTAATCTAAACTCTACATCACTGTTGAATGCCTTCAGCAGCCATAGTCTAGTTTTCCTTTGGTGCTTTGTTTTGGAAAAGAAAATGAATGTGTCTGCTTCTCTTAATCATAAATTCGGTCTCCTGTTTCTTTGTTATAATTCTTTTGATGTGAACAAAACTCCAAATCCATTTTTTTGTGAAATTTAAGAAGCTAGTATGTTTAAGAATGCATATGTGCTAACAATGAACCCTCTGCATCTGGGCGCTTAGTACAAGCTGGGACAATGTTTGTGTGGAAAGAGTTCTTTCAGTTTTAATACTTTATTCTTGATTGTGTCTGAGATACCATTTCCAGCCTTGAAGTAAGTACAGGATTTATTCTTCTAACGTGGTATGTTGATCAGACCTCTAGTTTACTTTTTTCAGGAGCTTTTTTTTAATGTCTCATAGAAAAGTTTAACTCTGGTAGAGGAGCCCAGATGACAAAGGGAGCCTGAGTAACCTCATATTTACATTTTGCTGGAGTAAGTTGCGATGTACCAAAGTTTAGGATGGAAGTCTGTCTCACTGTAGAGTTCATGGCAATGAAGAGTAACACTCCTGTATAAGGCACACCCACCCTATAATGTGAGGGCTAAAACAAATCTGTAAGTGTTTAACATGCAGCTCTCATTTTATCTGCATCTATATATGTGCTGTTTGTACAGCGCTGCACATTCCTGAGGCTTTGTCAGCCCAGATATCCAAACTGAATTGCCACCTGCTTGCATTTGATTACAGCTCCCAAACTAACCTGTGCTTAATTTCCCACCCTTTGGAGCTTCCATGCCCTCAGGGTTAGGAATGGCTGGCTGCTTCTTGGCCAGTGAGAAGAGAGATCCTTGCACCCACAGACCTCAGCTCTTCAGGTGAAAAAGAGTTAGGTCACTGGTACAGAGTCACTGTAAGGATTGTTTGGACCCAAACTATTTCTTTCTTCTGAGTAATTTGTAGGAGGGATGCTAAAGATAAAATAATAGTAAATTTTGTATACAGGCTGCAATGAGCAAGGCAAGTGCCCTCCCCTGCAGAGGGTCTGCCTGCCCAAGGAATGCCTCAGGGAGTAAGGAAGAGACTTCACTGTGGCACAAGACACCTTTGGGGCCAGAAAGCTCTGCCACAGTAGAATTTCATAGTCCAGTAGTAACCCAAAACCAAAGTCTATCTGCACCTATGATTAGGTTCTTTGGTGTTTTGGTTTTTTTTGTTGTTTTTTTTTTTCCATATTTTCATATTTTTTTTCTTCCTAAAGATTAAATTCAAGATTGAAAAAAAAAATAAAATTGAAGTCTGTGCAGTAGAATGATACCTGGAACAATAATTGGATCAAATGAATAATGTGCATTTTTACTCATAGTCTGAAGTGTCCTAGTTTGTGTGATGGATTAATCACCATTTCCTTGTGAATTATGTCATTCCTTTCAAAATGATATCTTAGTTTCCATTGAGTGGCTGAAGCCATAGACATCTGCCTTATTAACTGCTTGTTCATATCAGCTCTATGAAACTAGAGTTTTAGTTAGTGGTAATGATTAAAGAAGGTGGGAAAAAAATTCCCAGGTCACAGTTTACACGAAATAGCAACTTCCATCAAGATGCAGTTGTCAGTTTTAAGTTGTGTGTTGCTGGTTGGTGTCTGGGGCCTGTTGAATAAAGTAATCAGGGTCACAGTTAATCAGGACATACTTGATTTCCCCTCAAAACCAGGGAAGCCCAGCGGTGGCAGATACAGAATATTATTTCAGCTGTATCCTGTATTAAAAAAAACAGCTGGGAGCAATAGTTACCAGCATTAGTGACACTCTGCCAACATATGCAGGATTTTGGGATCTATTATAAATAGGAATAAATCACAGTTCATGAAACGTAGGGACCAAATTTTTTAATAATAACTCATCCATTTGTCATATTTTTTTAGGCTGCAAATGACCACATTGCAAAACTGGATAATTTCAGATTAGGATAATTACCATGTGGGTTTTAAGAGGTGGAGGAAAAACAGGACTTTTGCAACCTGTTCCCAAATACACTTTTGACAGGAGAAAGAAGGGAAACACTTCAAAGAGGGAGGAAGGGAGGAAGGGAGGAAGGGAGGAAGGGAGGAAGGGAGGAAGGGAGGAAGGGAGGAAGGGAGGGAGGGAGGGAGGGAGGGAGGGAGGGAGGGAGGGAGGGAGGGAGGGAGGGAGGGAGGGAGGGAGGAAGGGAGGAAGGAAGGGAGGAAGGAAGGAAGGAAGGAAGGAAGGAAGGAAGGAAGGAAGGAAGGAAGGAAGGAAGGAAGGAAGGAAGGAAGGAAGGAAGGAAGGAAGGAAGGAAGGAAGGAAGGAAGGAAGGAAGGAAGGAAGGAAGGAAGGAAGGAAGGAAGGAAGGAAGGAAGGAAATTGAGTAAATACTATTAAATGTTTGCTGTTGTGTTTGGTTGTATTTGGCATTTAGTAAAAGTATTTGGTTGTGCTCTGAGGTATAATAAATATTGTCCAAACCGCAAAATGTGCAATTCTGTGAGACAGACTAAAAACACTACAATCAAATCCTCCAGGCTGCTGAGAGTGTTCAGCCTACCATAATTTAGAGTTTGTCATTAATAACTGGCATGCTTTGCAGACATATTTCTTATTCCATCATGTATTAGAAATTTTAATGAAATTGGTCTTCGCATGATAAAAACATGATCATTTGCTAGGAAATTTTATTGGTCAGGGATAAATACACTGAGAAATAATAATTCCTAATGCT
Source organism: Passer domesticus (assembly GCF_036417665.1). Taxonomy (NCBI): domain Eukaryota; kingdom Metazoa; phylum Chordata; class Aves; order Passeriformes; family Passeridae; genus Passer; species Passer domesticus. The sequence goes on along the minus strand of NC_087475.1, from coordinate 61,689,783 downwards.
GTAGGTCAACCTTTAGCCTTTCTGTTACATTTACAGTTTTCCATCATCTTGGTGTAGCACTGTGATGTGTAAACTCTTTTCCCAGCACAAATTTGGGTTATAAATCTAAGTCTCCAATATCATGTTCCAGCATAAATAAAAATAAATCAAATTTGTTGAGTCAGCTTTTTTCCCCCCTGTTCAAAATCAACTTCTGATTTTTGATTTATTAGATTATTCCATTGACTGGTGACTGAAAGGCTAATGCAGGAACTGGCACACTGGGTCACATAAAAAGTTGGGCTAACTCAATACTTGGTCTTCAGCTCTGAAATTAAAGCCTAGTAAAGAGTACAAGAGAACAGGCAGGTATAGCTATTTCCAAGAAATATTTTGTGCTGCTTCACTTTATTGCTCAAAGACTACCTGAGTCAGAGGTGATAGCCCTTGACAGGGCTATCACCTGTGATTCCAATGAATTGGTCCAGTTAACTTTTCAGAGCATGTAAACTTCTAGCAGTTACAGGTTCCCATAGCAAGGACTTACACATAGTTTAATGATGTGCTGTTTGAAGAACCACATCTTTTTGCTGGTTCTATAGCATGCTACTTTCATGTGATATGCCTCTGTTCTTCTCTGTATCTTCAGATCAGATGAACAGATTCCTTTCCATCCTCTTCATTCATCTGATGATTCTCTAAATGTCTGTCACATCCCATCTTTAGTCATTGCTTTCCCAGGCTGAAAATAACTCTAACTCTGTATAGTTATTTTCACTGGAAACTGCTCCATACCACTGAGTGTACTTGCCACCTTCCTATTGGTCTATTAATTTTTTGATGTCTTTTTTAGGTAGAGAAATGAGGAGATAAGGATGGAACTTTTGCAATGAGAGAATGATATTTCTATTTGTTTTCCCTGTCTTTCCTAGTAAATTGTTGTTGTGTTTTACACCAGACAGCATCTAGGCGCTAGACAGCTGCTCACTCACTTTCCCCTGCTGGGATGGGGAATAGAATTGAAACAGTGAAGTGGGAAACCTCATGGGTTGACTTCAACAGGTAAAGCCAAAGCCACACACAAAAGCAAAGCAGAACAAGGATTTCATGGGCAGGCAGGCAGGTGTTCAGTCATCTCCAGGAAAGCAGGGCTCAATCATTCATAAAGTGACTTGAGAAAAGAAACACTGTGCCTCTGAAGGCCGTCCTCCTTCCCCCTTCTTCCCCCAGCTTCACATGCTGAGCGTGATGCCATATGGTCTGGAGTATCCTTTTGGTCAGCTGGGTCAGCTGTCCAGGCTGTGTCCCCTCCAGCTCCTTGTGCACCCCAGCCTTCTCTCTGGTGGAGAGAAAGGCCCTGACTCAGTGTCAGCCCTGCTAGGCTGTAACAAACACATCCCTGTGTTACCAACACTGTTTTGGTCACAAATGCAAAACACAGCCCCATACCAGCTACAGTGAAGAAAATGAACTCTATCCCAGCAAAACCCAGCACATTTACTTTCATGGGCACTGAACTGTGCTGTTTGAAGGGCTGACTGTTGACTGTTTCAGACTGTGTCTGAAATCTCATTTGTGCCTGAAAATAGCCTACTGCAGACTTCATCACCCTGTGTACAAAGTCATGGTTTTTGGCTTTTTCCACATGTCCACTACTTTTCTACTACTGTGCCTGATATTTTGAGTTTTTCTTATGAACTACTTAAAAAATAATTTTAAAAAGTCTTTGCTGTTTCCAGTAGTTCTCTGAGCTTTAATACTCAGGGTGAATATTTCACTGTCTCTGTTATATTATTATTTTGAATTGAAGAGAAGCTGCCAAAAGTAAGGAAGTACAAGTTTGAGGGAACAGTAAATTATTTAAAATTGGCATACTTGATAACTGATCTTCAGCATTTGATTTCAGGGGAAACAAAAGCAGGGACTGGTCTTGAATGAATATGTTGTTGAGGGATGAACAAGCTACTGTGGTTTATATAAATTGTCTCGCTAACCTTGTGGTCACAGCCGTGGTTATGATATAAAACCTTTTTAACTTGCAGGATTATCACATTTTGCAGTGCTCTGTCATTCTGTTACAATAGGCAAAAGTTCACTTACTGGTGCATTTGATTGTGGGTCTGAAGGAACCAATTTTCTGCTCCTTTTGAGATGGAAACTCATCTTGCTGGACTTCTATTTATGACTTCTTGACAATGCTTATATTTTATTTAGGAAATTGTTTTCATTACTTCAGTTTGCTCAACCAAAAATCTCCAGGAACTTCATTCAACTTTAGATGCACAGAGTGGGATAAATGCATAAATTGATGGAGTGCAATGATTTATGATAAATTTGACCTTCTGCTGTTTTGACATCTAGTTTTTCACATCTATCCCACTTGGTATTGAACTAGCCATGGTAGAGGAGTCAAAAAAGGCATATGAAGTGCCCTAGTCATCTGACTATGAAACAGGGGTCTGAGAACTTCTTCCATGAAACTTCTGATTACTGTGAAGCCATAACTGACCTCATAAATATAACAGGATCTCTTTGGTGTCTGATCTCTCAAGTATGGTGTGACATCCACCTTAAGATTAGAAGCAAACAGTCTGATCTGGAGAATTTTTCAGGCAGGTATTTTTTGAATAGTTAAAAGAAAATAAACCTGGTATTGTTATTATATTGAGTAACAGTCTCCCCTTTGTCAAATGACAAACGTTCTTCAAAACTGCAATCTTCTTTGCAGTTGTTCTGCCAAAACTGCTAATAAATTAAATCCTTATTGTTAGGCATATTTATGAAATATTTGTTTCATTCCTGAGCTACATGCCTTTGGTTCAGTACATTTACAGAATTAACATGCTTCTGTTGCATATTTATAAATCTTAAATATCGTTAACTTCGAATCACAGAATTAAGTGGTAACTCTGATTATTCTTTTATTGTGAGAATGGAACAGGCATCTGTTCATTGAGTTTACAAGATAACATCTGGTGCAGAGGGTGCCAAACAGCCAGCTATTCTGCAAATTGAGTGCCAGAAGATGACTTTTAAAGCAAAGTCTGTGCTGGAAAGACAATGGTGCAGTGCTTGGACAGAATTCAGAGGATGCGTGCAGCAAGGGGATCTCAGCCATGCTGTCAGCCAGCAGGACAAATACTCCCCTCACATCTCTTACTATACAAACAGTGTTAGTCACCTGCTACTCTCTGGGCTCTTCTTGTAGATACTAATAGAGTAGTTGAGACAGGACTGCACTGATTTTCTGATGCTCTCAAGTGACTGCCACATCTACCCCACTACCAGGGGTATCAATGGGAGAACTTGTCTGCTTACACCCTGCCTGCATGAGGGGTGGCCCTAGCTCAGTGAGGCTGAGGAAACTGAGTCTGTGTCTGCTGTGCTTCCCTCTCAGTTCAGCACAGGGTGTGCTTTTTCTTAGCAAGTTGGGAGGATCTAAGTGTGTCCAGTCTGAATAGTTCTACAACAAAAAAGCAGCATGCATAATTTGCACGTATTTGTTTAGTGAGAAAAGAACTTATGTAGCCAACTAACCAATCTATGTGATCTGCTGATGAACAGTTTTTCTTATAGGTATGAGTATATCATGTAATGAAAACCATGCAAGAACTGAAGCAACAGTAAATCATGAAGCAATTAGATGCAATCAAACAGGGAGCTAGTTAAAAGCCTACAGAAGTGGAAACAGTGTAAACACAGTCCCTCCAGATGGGACAGTGCTGATCTATTTTAACCTTGTCATGGCCCCATTAATACTAGTATAAACTTCAATTTAATCTATTTTATTTGTCTTCAGATTATTTGAAATAATCTCTTTTACTTAAAAATTTTTCACTCTCATGCCATGTCATTTGTCTTTCTTTACGTAGTTAAGCTATTCAGAAAAAAAAAACAAAACATTTTTTTGTTTCTTTTAATGATCTGAAGCAGAATTCTTGAGTTTGTATTGCTTATTCTTCAAGCACTCTTTTCTGGCCCAGAGAGGTTTTATGTAATTCATGTTGCCACAGTATTGGAAAATATTATTGGGAAAGGAAAGAGACGTTTTGGTTGTATTAGAGCATTTAAAAATTGCTTTCACACTACATCTTTGGAAAAAATAATGTATTTCTAACAACACTGCATGGAATCTCAGCTGGAGGTGACTGTCTAGCAGTATGTACCTCATGTTGGATCTAAATTTAATCCAACTGTAGTCAACCAAAAGCAGATGCAGCATTAGTTGTATAAGCTGAATATAAAGGCAGTAATTTTGCCAAGACAATCTTCAACAAAACACTTCTTTTCTATTCAATTTTCAGATTGTTATGTTGCTCTAAGGGACTGATGACAAGTGATCATGCTGTTTTGATGGGGGTTCCTGACTGACATCAGATTTTATTAGTGGCATTAGTATTGAAGGGAAGGGCCACAGGTTGGTTACGGTTCATTCTACCTGCCTGTCTCACTCAGCAACAACCATGAAATGTCCAGTAATTTTCTAGTTTTCTGCTTCTTTTAACATTTTAATATTTCAGATGGGTAAAGTGCAAGTTAATCATGTTTATGCATTAATAAAAGGTACATAAAGCGTTTCAGTTAGTCAGTTGAATGAAATTATTTCAGAGATGCGGTAATAACCTTAAGTGATGTTTTGAATGCACTTCATATAAATTAGATCCATTAGATGGGATAAAAGTGATATTTTCTAGGCATCCAGTAATTGTCATGTTCACTAATTCCTGCAGCCACTCTGAGCAGATGCTGGTAGCTTTCCTTCTTTGTCCAAAGTTTTTCTGTGTTGTATGTATGAATTGCATCCTTGTGTTGTGAGTAGTCCACCTACTCCAATTTTCCCTTCTCAGTCAAGACCTCCATAGATTGAACAAATGTAATTCCAAAGCCTTGAGGATAATTCAGCTCCTTTCAGAGGATGATGGTTTAATTGCCTGCATGGATTTCTGACTGGAGCCCATCAGGTACACAGAGAGGAGAGGTATCTTCTCCAATTAATGTTCCTGCTTGCTCCACCTTGGTGCAGAGCAGTTTTCAGGCTTATAGGTGATTGTGGAGATAAAAATGAACAAAGTAATTCTTTCTGCCCTTTTCACATGCCTCTAATGGTAGAGAAAATGAAAGAATGTGTTACCCTGTCTTCTGTCATTTGCATCAGAATGACACGTGTTGAACGTTGGACCATGCACTCAGGCATTGCATCCATAAATGAAACAGGCAGAAGGTCTAAAGGGAAGGGGCTAGCTCAGAAGAAGAGCCATTTAATTCAGTGGTGGATTTTGAGCTGCGTTTTTGTGGAAAATTAAGGACATAATCAGTTCAAATAATGTAAACTAATCTTTATCTGTCATAGCAGTCTTCTTCCCCCGAATTAGTCTTAAACCCCATCTATAGTAACTAATGCTATCATCTTTCATAAATATTTGGACTCTTGTTCTTCCTCAATAAATGATGATTGCATTAAGTAAATATTTAGCAATTAGATAGCATATCTATTTTGGCTTTCTTCTCCACTTGTGTCTTTGAGCATGCTACAAAAAGACTCAAAACACTTTTTGGCTCCTCCATGCTTTCCACTTTTTTCTGTGTAAATATGCAGTTGAAATTTCCTGTTGTATATTTCTAAATTCAGCAGTGAAAAGGCAGTTTAAAAGCCAGGCTATGCAGCTCAGGAAGGATAAAGGAAATGAGGAACAAAACCAGTCTATAGCTCCAGTATAAATGTGATTACACAACAGAACAGGATAGTTGCACTTTGCAAGTCAGATTTTGTGCACTTCTCTTATCAGCAGACCCATGGGAAAAGAAAAATAAAAATCTAATACGATTCTAATATGCTGGAATTTTAGATAGACATTAAAGAGTGCAGGGTCTGCTTTGAGAGGTGAGAAATGCATTGGCTTTCATAGTTTATGTTCTTTGGTACAGAACTCCTTGCAGAACTGAGGACACAAATAAAAATATTCTGTTAGTCATGTACATCTTTAGTGTGTCCATTATTTCAGCAGAAAAACCTCCATGTTCCTTCATTTTATAAGCTTCAGGCACAGGGTGAATAAATACATACTTGAAAGCGTAGTACAAAAGATCACAAATTTTGGTTTAAATGCAAAAGAAAATATATTCCCTTTTGTCATCTGAAAGCAACAAATCTTACGTACATAGTCATTGTTTTATTTAAATCTAGACTAGCAGCAGCTCCTATTTTAGCCTCTACCTTCAACAATACGTCTTGTTCTCTAAAAAGTGTCTTCTGTCTCCAGTGAGAACTCTTTTTGTTCCTAAACAAAGCCCTGAAAAGGTCACATTGGAAATCTAAGTCCAGGCAATTCAAATGTGAGCCTAAGTTAAAAAATGATGTGTCTGCAGCTTGCCAAGTGCTATTAGAATCTAGAGTGTTAGTTTAGATTCAAGTCGAATAGAGCAGTATCCATTGGGAAATTATGCTTTCCTGAGAAGCATGTATGGATTTTTTCTTTCTGTATACCTTTCCAATAAATATTATGATAGCAAGATTCTGTTTCCCATGAATTCTTTATTTAGGTTAAGTATTATGTGTGAACTCTGATTTCATGGTTTAGTCCTGATCAAAGTAGCTGATTTAAAAATTTTTTTTATTTATCTGGTAGAGAATTGTATTAAAACACTCAGCAAACTCACATGGCAGTCCAAATAAACATGATTTGTAGTAATACAAGTAAGGAATAGAAATGAAAATACTTGAAACTTCAAGGGAGGAAGAATTTTGGTTTTACTGTTCAGATACACAGTTGAGAACTGGAGGTACAAAAGTGAAGTTCATGGGTTGAGATAAGAACAGTTTACTGGAAACAGCAGTGAGATAAGAAAATAATAATAGCAACTATATTAATAAAAAAAGTGTACAAAAGAAGGAGTTATTTACATGCAAAATGCTTCTGCAGACCCTGGGGGACAATGAAAAAATGTGAATGGCTTCCCCCTCCTGCTGCACTTCCTCCACTGAAACCCCTGCTCCTCTTCCGGGAAGCCAGAGAATCCCTCACTCCCACCCTGGCAGTGAAGTGGTACAGAGTAACCTCCTGGCCATGCTCCCTCACACACACCCCTCTGTCTTCTTGGCAAGATTAAACTTCATGTTCCTTGTTCTGTTTCTGAAGTCTGGTGCACACTTAATCCTTCCTAAGAGACTTTGATCAGCATAGCACTGTCTGCTTCTGTGGGATACACGGATGCGATAACTTCTCATAGGCTGTGGTCCATCCTGGTCTTTGCAAGTTGATTGCCCTTCCTTCAGTCTGACAGTTTCTGGACAGAATGTAAACTAATAGAGGACTGACAATCACACCCATATAGAGGTGACTGACATCAGCTGAGGGTTTGGGAGCCTTGGAGTTTTGGTCCAGACAGATTTTGAGTGCAATGTCAGTTACAGAAGGGCTTCCTATGCCTAGTGCCATCCATCTGAACATGCTGGTATTCAGAGCATGAATGAAATTTTTCTTGTGTATTTTTCACTCAAAATGAAAAACAAACATGGAAGTGTTAAAACTAATAGAATAGAATGGAGAATGCTGTTGCTAAGCATCACTTAAAAGGCCATTCTTCTCTGAAAAGTGTTGGTAAATACAGTGCTATTTGACTCAGGAGATATAATCCCAGAGTGTATTCAGAATGCTATCTTCAAATGCTAACAATAAAAATAAAGGTCTTTCTCCCCCTTATATTTTACTTGTGTTAGCACAGCAGAGTCAGCATCTCTAAACATGAGCACTTTATTCTTTTTCACCTGTCAGTAGAGTGGTTCTGAATGTTCTGCTTACAAACCCCAAATCCCCTGTGTTGAGTGCCAATGCAGTGGCCATTGCTCAACCAAGGCAGGGTGAAGGATGAAGCTGGAAGGACACCAGTGAGCAAACTGGACTCACATAGTTGCTCTCTACTGTTAGAATTTCCAAAAGTTTTTCAACCAATCTAGAAAATGCCAATTATATGAACTGGAAATATTTCACCTTTGAGACATGGAGTTTGAGCAGCATTAGGAGTAGTGATTCTCAGTTCAGCTGAGAACATCAATTCTGTCAGGAGCTGGGGCTATAGTGCCATAATCTGCAGCAGGATTTCCACATTTCCTGGACAAGAAGAGGAGAATCAAGGAACTCAGATATGTGTCATACTTTTTCACTCCACTACAGAGACCTGGAGGCCAAGCAGAACCCACCTTATTCCAAAACTCTCCTGGTAAGGCTAGACTGAATCACATGCATCCCAGGAAACTGAAAATTTCTAGGGGCAGGCAAGGGTAGAAAATTCCATTTTCAAGATGCAGGTGCACAAATTCCTGGATTGCCCAGGGATGTTGTCCTAATCAAAACAATGCTATATGCTACTACTAATACCAGAAGCATGAAAACTTTTAACCCAGCTTGCATTAACGGGGATGAATAAAGGCTTCTTCAACAGGAAGAAAGATCAATAGCAAAAGTAAAGAGAATTCTGAACTGAAGCCAGTTGGCAGGAAAAAACCAATTGCACTGGAATCTTCAAATAAAGATATTGAACCATACTTAATGGTGAAATACGATTTCATTAATTAGGGCTCCCTGTCAAAATCCATTGAAAAACTGCCTGAGTACTGAGAGAAAAGTTCATGTCTCTTGCTGCTAAGGTCACTTTGTAGCTGGAACATCCCTGTGGGCATCCTGGAACACAGCAGCACAGCCCCAGGCTTGACCAACATCCACTGCAATGCACAGATCCTCTCAGCCTTGCTCTTCTGAAACCCCTGAAGAATTGCACAACTGTCAATTTTTGGCCTTCTAGATTGTTTAGAGATATGCAAGTGAGTGACTGAAACACATCTCACTCATCTCAGGGTAGGGTAGCCTTCAGGTTTTTGGGGCTGTATATATACCTGCTCTCTTGCAGAAACATTATACACCAGAACTATAGAAAATCTCACTATCGTTTTTACAGGGAAGCAGACCTACTGTCATCCATCCCCTATGGCTTCCAAGCATCAGAGCTGACTGCTCATCTAAATACAAAGATGAGCTCTGCCATCTTACATTTATCTCTTCCCCAACCTGTGTTGTTGCCCTTTTACTCTGAATGTCAAATCTTTCTTGAAAATGCACATCATTATGTGGTGCTTCTTGTTCATAAGCTTTCCTGGCACCTTGAAATTTTGCAACATGTCCCCAGCCTCTCTTAAAAAATGGGTAAATTTGGCAACTGAAGTGCCAAACATAAAATAGGCGCCTTTTTCATTATTCAGAATATGCTGTAAGCTGGCTGGTACCACTGCAGAATCAAGGGGGAAGTTTGATAAGGTTTAGCCTGCTTGAGTAGTTTCTCTCAGAAATGTGCCTGGTGGTAACAAATCCATTGTAGTGGACTGTTCCGTACCTGTTAGTATGTTACTGTATCAGAGAGAGAGAGGTGAGGTTTAAATAGCATTTCTAGCAGGGACATGCTGCTGGGAAGCTGCAAGCCCTGCTGTATGGATATGTGTGTGTATGCGCATGGCTGTACATGCACAGACATGCAGAAGTCTGCCTTGTTTGCAGAGCAGGTGCAGTTCTTTCACCTGTGCTGGACACAGGTATCCTCTGTGGCCTCTTGGCTCAGTTCTGCACTGACCTGGAGCTGGATGACACTCAGATTTTGTGTGGATGGTGTGGTTAATCCAGCTTTGTGCACTACCAGTTTAGGAAAACAAAAGCATGAAGGACTTCACTGCAGTGGGCAGTGCTCGTCCTGAGACTCTGGCAGAATAACTGAGGAGTTAGTCACACAATATTTCTTTAGGAACTGCAACCACTGAACAAGTAAGCAACTATTTTACTGTCAGCTATGTTAAAGAAATCAATTTTCTTACATTTTAAATCTTGCCTCCATGCTTTTCCCTAATGCTTTTGAAGAACTGTGATCCTCCTCAGTTGTTGTAGCCTGACAAGGTGTGTATTAGCAAAAGGGCAAATCTGGAACACAATGCTGTGATGAATTTTATGTTTCAGCTGCTTTTCAGAAGGAACTTGTAAACCAGATAAATTTTGTCTGCAAACAAAGAAACTATAAAGCAGTCACAGATGTTTCTTTTTAAGCACAGTGTAAATAAGAGTACTCATAAAACTTTTATGGACTGTATCTGCACCTTTTTTCTGCAACGTTATAGAAAAAAAATTAATTACTCCCTTCTATCATCAAAGAAAATATAGAAATTTGCCCTACTTTCATGGTGAAAAAAATTCTAAGTGTATTTCTGTACATGCATCACTATACTACTCCTGGTAGCCTATAAAAATAAATGTTGACTCTTTCATCACCATGAGATTAGTTAGACTAGTGTCAGAGAAAATACAAAAATCTTGACCATACATCACACACACAGTGACTATGGTTCAGTGACACACAAGATCCTTTTTTCCTGTAGTACATTTTACGTAGGTGCATCATGTTTGCATAGCCATAAATTAGCACAATAAAGCCTTATGGTACTAAAATTTATTTTTCACTGCAGAGACTAGCATTTTTTAAAGTTTTGAATGTATTTCAGCTTTAACCCAAAAGATTTTGCATAATCTTACTGAACCTTTTGTGGTTAAGAATTTGACAATGGTTAGATTAGAATTTGACTTCTGCAAATTTGTAACAATAATTTATAAACATGTAACAGAGTATCAGACACCTGCAGTTACTGCTTCAATTGTCATAAATGGAAGAGCAGTTTCTAAGTGAATACATGTTGGATACTTCTATCAGAATTAAAAAAAGGTAATATTAAATTGGAAAAAGCCATTTTCTACAATCTGATGGAAGTGTCTTTAGAAAATAAAGACCCTTGGTGTTCACAAGCAGTAGCTGTGTATTTAGTGTTTAGTACCTGATTGATCTTCAGCTAAGCAGAAGATTTGCTGTGAACTAAAATTAAAGATATTATATCAGAAAATTTAAAGTATTTCCAGTTTGCTACAGTTCTTTCCCTTCCTAGCTGAGCAAAGACTTCTGCTATAGAGCTAAAAACATACAATGAATATATGAACTAAAATTTCAGTCAGACAGACCAGCACTCTTTAAACATACTGATATTATTTGTAAACTGTACACAGTTTTCAGGCTATCCCTTTATAGCAGCTCTTTGCAGAGGTCTTGCAGCAAGAGAAGCCACAAGGGTGCTGTTCAGCAGAAACAAAGGAATGTCTCTTCTCAGTTTTGCATTGTACAGGGTTCTCTGCTTGAAATGCTAAGTCTCAATAAGAAATAAAATGCAAAAGTAAGTTCTGGGTGAAAAGCTCCTTCATAAGTGTCTCTGTAAGTGTCCCACCTGTAGCTCTCTCAGCAGATAGCAGCAACTGAAAAAAAAAAAACAAACCAAGAGACTTTCTTCATTCAGAAGGTAAAGTGAAAGATTGAGAACATTCAGCATTTATGTGTCCTTGGAAGTTTAGAAAAATGGAGGTACTGCCAAATCAAAACAGCATCCTGGGGACACTCCTATGCTTCTTTTGTTATTTTTGGCATTGAGTTAATGCCAGGGTTTTATACTTGAATCACCTTTCTTTCTTCCTTGTTTCCTTTCTTTCTTTTCCACCCCATGCCCCCTTAAGAAGCAGAAAAAACTATAAATGCTTTAATGATGCCTTTTTAGTACTAAACCACTTTTGAAGCACCTTTAAAGCTGTTCCTAAATACCTCAACCTTGCTAAATCACTTTAACAGTACATTCTTATCTGTGTATCTGTCAAAGTAGGTAGTCATGGAGTCTTATCTGTGCATGTTCAATATCCTAAATCTGTCCAAGATAAGAACTACATGGAAAAAGGAATAGAAAACTGTAAGGTATATGAAAATGTTTAAAATGTTGAGAGAAAATTACTTTTACATAAACCCATTTAATTTTAGTTATTTTGGCCTCTGTTTGAAAGGTTAAGTGGCAGGTGGATTTTGTTTTGCTGACATTTGAACCTCTCCAATGCAGATGTGTACAGCAGTGGTACTTGCCTGAAGGTGGTATAATTAGACAAGAGAAATAGGCATGTCTAAAATAGGTCAGATGAGCCAGCTGCCAAAACTCACCCATTTCTCTCTTGTGCCTGTAAAAACAGCTTTGCAAATGTCCAGTGTTCAGCAAGATGAACCACACTCTTACTGTCTCACAGATATTGATTAGCAAAATATATAAAGCAATAGGAGAGGTGTTAACAGCTGTTGAGATAGAAAGGTCCTGCTTTAAAAATAATCATTGTGAGATCAGACACGGAAGAAAAAAAGTGGAAGAAAGACAAGATTTCATTTTTTTTTTTGCAAAGTAGAGGCATGGTTAACAGGTTAAAGCAGTTTCAATCATCAGGAAATTAACCATCCCTGAGGTTAATGGGAAAGCTGAATTTCCCAGGAGATACTTGTCCCAGTTGAGCTTTTTCAAATACATTGACCTATTTTTTAGTGTCCAAGCTGGGATATTGATTTTTTAGGATATTTCATAACATTTTATATGTTCCAGACACAATGGATAATGATTTCAATCTATAGCTGTGCTGCTGCCATGTCACCTCCAACCCAAAATGAAGTTGTCTGATTAGCATAACTCATCCAGCATCCCTAAAATAATTTATAACTAGCTAATGAACAAACTGGCTCTCACCACTAAAACCCCACTGCCTCTACATATGGCCTTTTTTCTCTATTTCCACCTCCTACTCCCAAAATATCTTCAGCCTTCTGCAGCTAAGTAGCTGTGAGTCCTTGAAGGAAATAAAGTCATCTTCACTTTTCACCTTAAACCTAGTCAATAAAAATAACCAATACTGAACTGCTGAATGAAGCAAACATTAATGTAGAGTCCCGTGCCTAATGTGTGTCTTATTTAAAGGGAATGTAATAAAAATGCCTAGATTGGGATATTGCTTGCCTCCAGAGAGTTTGACTTTAGAGTCCAAGAGTGTCTCTTTTTTTAAAACTAAGAAACTAGAAAAGGCATCTGTCATGCTACCACTCACAGGCTAACTGCAGGTTAAGATATCTGGATTCATAATTCATACTTCTCCCATTTGAGTTAGTTGAACACCTGACGATAATAATAAGCTGTCTGCCCTCTGTGGACACCAGAAATTAAAGGCGGACTAAGGCAGTAATTTTCCTTGTGAATTTCAGAGGTATTTTGTTAAAACCAAGGAATGTGAGAAATGAAGCTCTCTAGGATCGATTCCACCAGCTGAAGAGAGACATGTAAGCATTACTTACAGACTAGTTTGACTTTTATACCTTCCAAGCTGATGGTTATTCTGCCACTCATATATTTTCTCCCCACACTCTGTCCCTGGGTTTTTTTGCTCTTTTTTCTTTCTGTCTCTTCCTACATCTTTTATTCACCTTGGTATCTTTTCTGTCCACTATTTACTTCTTCACACAAAATCAGAATGAGTAAGTTTAGTTTATCCTTTTTGAGTCAACTAAAACATAGACATTGACATTTGAACCAGCCTCTCAGAGATTCCTCTGTATCCTCTGCAGAGAAATAAACCTTTCCAGGGACAGCTCATACCATCATCAAATACACAGGTAACATCAGATATAGCTAAAATATAGTGTCTAAGATCAGTTACCCCTCATGAAAAACCTTTTTTTTCCATTGACTCTGAACAGTCTATTCCAGATCCTAATGTCTTCCTTTCTAGGAGGCAAAAGGTAGGGCACATGAATCCTCTCTGGAGCTTTCTCTTCTCCTATAAGACATCATTTCAGGGGAAAGAGTGTGCACAAAGAAAAAGATACTTTGTAGCCTTAGAGACAGCACCCAGGGTCAACAGGAGTGGTCCTGGAATAATGTCAGTTTAATGTGTGGAGGTACAGCTGGGGGACTGGAGCTTCATGGGCTGGGCTACCCTCAAGTGCAGCCATCATCTATGGAGAATTTGGTGCTAGCAGAAGTCGGATGTGTGAGCATGTGTGAATTCTTTGCTGAGGACAGGCAATAACCATTTCGCAGACCACAGGTCTATGCAGAGGTGGTTGAATCAGCACTCACAAATTCAGCCTTGCTTGACCCCGCTCAATATGTGTGTTTTCCTGGGGAGAGTAGAATATTTAAAAAAAATTAGATACACAGAAAGAATATCTGTGTCAACCATGTTCTTAGAAACAACCCAGTTGTTTAGATGAACTAGCACAAGCTGATTTTAATTTTTGATCTTCTGGGAGCAGGGTGATTGGAGAGGATAGAGCCTGAGGCAGACATCTCAAATAGAAACCTTTAGCCTTCAAACTACAACTACAGATCTATAGGAGTATTCAATCAAAAATATGCATGTTGTTCAAGTTGTTTAAGGTGAATATTTAATGTATAGTTTTCTTTCATTGCCATTCAAGGGGAAAGAATACAATCCATATTTTCAGTTGGGATTGTTTTTATCAGTTTAAACTGGGCCAGTGTCATAACTTACTTTTCCTGTATTCTTCGTATCTCGATGTACTGGAAGCTGTTTCTAAGGGGAGACTAGCAGAAATGTCAGGCTTTTCAACCTGCTTCCATTTTCAATCCAGCCTGCTTTGCTCTTAAAATACCAAACCTTCTGGGAGCCTCTCTACATGACATGGACTATAAAAGGTATCAATAACAACAGCAGTTCCTGCTGTGGAAGGGACTGTAATTGCAAATGCCTAGGATCTGGAGCTTCATTATAAAGAAGGTAAATATTCTGCAGTCTGGTTCTCTTGGGTATATTCTGTCTTTCCCTAACAAATCACCACTTCAAGAGTGAGTTTTCTTTTTATTTATTTACTTATTTATTTACTTTAAAAATAATTGAGCACAAACTAGTGCACCTCTACAAGAGGCAGAATGTTGAAAGTGAAAAAAAAATGCTACTGAAAAACAATTTAAGAAATAATAATAGTAATAATAGAAGAGTAAATGTTTTACTTGCATTTTCGTGTTAGTCTCTGATTTAAAGCTTGATGACCACACACTTGGACTGAATTTCCAACAAGACATATTTCTCCTTGTGTACATAAATAAGATGTGTTTGTATAGCTGTAAGTCCTGAGTTTGCAGTGTAGCTTGGTGCTTATAATAGAGAAATAAATATTAGTTTTATGCTTGATAATTTTAACAGCATTTGAAAAATAGGACATAATAAAATATAAACATAATATTTTAAAATATAGGCATGTATTTTCTTTACTCACAGGTTTATATTTCACCTCTGTACACAGTGACAGCTTGCTAAGGAAAAGCACATTTGCAACGTAACTTGCCTGCAGTCATTAGCTTCTTTCTACTTTTTAAGCTATTCCTTTTAAATTACTGCAGAATAATCTCAACAGAAAAATGTTTCTGTCCATTGTTTTTGGCACTGTGCCTTATTAAGATATTTTTAGTTGTCTGTTCTCATTTTACAGTTCATGTGAATATATGAACACCAAAACTAACTGCCCAAAGCACTATTTCCTGCCTTCTGCAGGTGTTTAACTTCCACATATCAGCACTGAAGTTTATGAGATTTGCAGGTTATGGGCACCTCTTCGAAGATTGTGCTACTAACTTATTATTCTACAAACTTAGATCAATTATTCCCATTAATTAATGCATCTGTAAATATCCTGCACCAAGTCACACATTAATGATAAAGCACTATGTTAGTGTGAATTATTTTTTAAAGAAACAGAGTAACTATATAAAAAATTATTGTTTCTGAAGGCTGTGAAGAGCCCTTGTTTGACTGTTCAGACGTAGACCTCTGTAATTCTATGGATTGCATGTGATTTCTCCTGTGTTTGTACTATTTTTCATAACAAAAGAACACATTCCCAGATGAGCCCCTTCTGTTACAACTATTAAATAAAACTTAATACAGCCTAGCTATAAAATGTAACATTTAAATGCTGTTATTTTATATAGAATATTAAGAAAGATCTGTTCTTAAAGCTGTTTCTCCTAAAGCTTGGAAAAATTGTTACTGAAGTAACAAACCTCAGAATGCTGTTGGAGTTCCTGAATATCTGGGCATTTTAATTCATTTCAGTATAGCTGTGCTCCAGTTTATTCCAGCCTTGGCACTGTTTTCAAAAACACTCTTGCCAACCCTGAAAAAACAACCTAATCCAGTCCAGCCTCCCCAGAGAGATTAATCCTTCATGTGACACTGCAAAGCACTGAAAAGCACTGAAAAGTCACAGACGTCCTTTTAGAAGCTTGACTCTTTCAAAGTGCATGACTGCCAGCTCTTCCCAAATACTCCTCAGGCATCCTGCTTCTGTACTGAGAGACAGTTCTTAAAAGCACCAACTAGGTATTCAACTACCAGCCAGAGAATTCACTAGGGCACAGAAACACCTTCTGTGCAAGGTGCTTACTTTTAACCATGTGCATCTGTCCTTCTAGCCAGACTGTCCCATAACCCAAGAGCTGTTCCAGAAACTCAGAAAACTCTCATCCATCCATCCATCCATCCATCCATCCATCCATCCATCCATCCATCCATCCATCCATCCATCCATCCATCCACCCATCCATCCATCCATCCATCCATCCATCCATCCATCCATCCATCCATCCATCCATCCATCCACCCATCCACCCATCCATCCATCCACCCATCCATCCATCCACCTTTCCAACACTTGCACTGTAGAGTCAGGTTTATCTAAAGGACTGCAGGTATCTGGTGGTGGTTGTGGGTTCTCCAAGCTGCTAGAGCCCCATCTGGTGTCATATTTTCCTTGTTGCTGGTTGTCATCGATGCCCATCCATCTACCTAAATGCAAACACGGGTGTACATGGATACTCTTTCCATAGCTGCAGGCTCTCTGTGTCACAGCAGAATTTTTACACTTTGTTAAAAAGTCATCCTTACAAAAGAGTCCAGAGTTCCAGCCTTACAGACAGGCTGTGCTATGGTATTTGCAAAAATTGAATTATTACTTGGTAATTCAAGAGTAATTCTCTGAGGTCACTGCCTGAGAAGTGAGGAGCAGCAGAAGAGGGATCATCTGCTTACACCTGCCAAGCCCCAGCACAGAGGTTGGCATTTTAGCTTGAACGAAACTCGTTATGTGATACGATGGGTAGGATGGGTATTGAGTAGATGGAATATAGGCATGTCCTCTTCTGCTGCCTCTGCCACAGAGGCAGGGAGGAGGAAGGGACAGTTAACAGCACAAATATATGTGGAATTGGCCAACCTTTTGTATGCAAGAGCTGGAGGTATGGATATCTATTTATTTTCACATGCCAGACAGTGAAATGGCATTTCTTTCGAGAGGTCCTTTCCCTGTTTCTGTAGAGTTACAGCCACTCCTCTTCAGTGTCTACAGTAAATCGAGGCTTTTTGTTCTTACTGTGTGTAGAGGAGAGTGCAACAGGAGAGGGAACTGGGTTTTCTTTCCTTTTTACTGCCATAGCAGCAAAGTCATTCTTTACATGTAAGTGATTGTCACCTATGCAAATGTGCTGAAGACTTAAAGTCTGTGCACCTGTGGAAGAGACTACAGGTTTTGAAATCAGCAAGGTAACAGAACTGTAAACAGCAGTCTAACATTGTTTGCCCATCTTTTGATACTAGTAAAATGTAGGCTGAGGAATGTACATCTCCTTTTGAGATCCCAGTCTCATTAGTCAGAGCTGGGAATTAATTCTGTCACCATTTTTTTCTGCGTTTAACATAAGACAATTCACATGACATCCCTAGTGGACAGCAGGGGTGAGCTCAACACAGACATTAAAGTGTGCCTTTCTTAGGATCAAAAATATGTTGAAACTGGTTTGTCAATGCAGATTAGCAAAGCACTGGGCTGAGATGATGAGGACTATTTTTCTCTGGTGTCATCTCTCCAATACACCTTTATAACCTATGCATTGCTAAAGAATTGTATGCTAAAGAGTGTGCTGAAACATTCTTTACATCTCTTTCGGAGAACAGGAATAGCTTCAGAAAGCCTCACATATAAAAAGAACTGTAAATATTCTGTTCAAAAATAACAAGTCAAACCCTTAGGTTTATTTATGATTATTTATTTAATTTTATTTAATTAGTCAAACCCTTTGTTTATTTTTTAACTCAGTTTGCCTTCAGAATACCCCAAGTGATTTGACTGTGCAGTTATATGGATTTATCACTTGCCAAGTTTCAAATTTTTAAAAATCAAAGCCCTTTTTCTTGAAGACCACTAACAAGCACAGAAAATGTCCTTTGCACTGCTAACTACATAAAAATGACCCAGATTTAATTTGTTTTGAAAATTATTTGTGGCAAGAAAATACTCCCAGGCTGAAGTGTTCTTTGCCAAATCTAGTCTGCAGTGAGAGTCTGCAGGCCAAATTGTGAAACTGCTGAAAAACAGCTTTTAGGGGGAATCCTGACTTTGCCTCTGCCCATCTCCATGTTCACAGACAACAAATAATGTTCACTATTTCATTGCACTCAAAATCAATGTATTTACTTAGTAGATCCATCATTTTATGAGAGTTTTAAAAATTCATCCTTAAACTCATTTTATGCTTCCCTAAATCCATATTTTTTATTGATAGTGAAAATGAGATAAATTCATTGGAAGCAGACAATAAAACCTGTATGCATAAGGGAGCTTACTTACTGCTTATGCAAGAGAACGTATGTTTATAATACTTTTGGTGAACTGTCCAGGCTCTGTTTATAAAGTTGATTTTTTATTTCTGCAGTACTTCACTGAATGCTTCTGATCTAAAACCTGGGGTTGTCTATAATTCTCAAATCTGAAAGTAGAGGCATGTCAGACATAAACCAGGAAATTTGGAGGTTTTGAGGAGTATTCAGGTGATTTTGAAAAGTATATCATAGCTAATAAGAAGAAATGCCACTCTAGGGTAAAGAAAAAATTTCAGGAGTGAGGAGTGAAGATATTCTTTAAAGGAGGTTTTAGCTAGGAGACAAGAAAGAGGTGCAAAATGAAGCTGGTATTATGCTTGTGAATAATGATGAAGTTACATTTGTGTAATGGATGTTAAGAAATCTATGTTTCTGTGAGAATGGATTCAGAGAAGTGACAGAAATCAAACTGAATAATGGAAATCAGACTATCGGGTTTTCAATAGCTGTGTCAGAGAAGAATCTCTTCCTGTGAGTCTTATCCAATACTAACGATGGGAAAGAGCAGAGAGTGCAGCAGAGTAATGGAAGAGGAAACTATCAAGTGCATATTCAGAGCTTTTTAATCTATTACTCGTTATTCAGCTCTGACTGGGGCACTAGAGCTGTAGTGATGATAGGATGTGAGCTTCAGAATGCATTTTGAGAAACAAAATTTTCCTTTTCTGTCATTAGATTTTTATTCATATTTTACTTAATGGAAATCACGACATTGATGGCTAGGAGGTTGTGACTGTGTACTTGTGAAAATGTCCTTTTTTTACAGAGCTTTGAAAAGGATCAACTTGTAGTTTAAACTTTGTACATTATAATTTTGGGAATCTGGTGCATTTGGTAGACCTTATGAAACTGCACCTCAGAATAGCTAACTCTGGTAAGTGAATGCTCCAGAAAAGAGTGTGATAAAAGCTGTCCATTCTTTCCTTATTTTATGTTTTTCTTTAAGTGAAAGAGCTCTCAGGTCGCACGATTTACTTTTGAATATACTCTTTTCATGTTGGTCCCTTCACACCTACCTTCACTACATTTTTGTGTTTTACCCTTCTTCCATCACATAGTTTTCTCCTTCTTTCTCTAAATGACTCAATCTTTTTCTGCTTATATATATACATATATATATATATATATATATATAATGTTGTGTAAATATCTGCACAAAATGTGCAAGGGAGATGCCTGCTAAGTGTTCTTCCTCTGTACTGGGCAGAGAAGCTTGTGGCTTCTCTTTCATAGTCCCAGTCCAAAGAGATTCAGGACATAAAGCAGTTAAACAGGAAAAACCATGAGTTTCCCTACTCCCATGCCATCAGGGCAAAAGAAGAATCTAGATGGTTTTACTGTCATGTAAAGTAAAAGAAGTGCTATGGTCCCTCTTCAACTATCCCAAGACTTCAGGGAAAACAAGAGGGGATGGGGCTTTTCACATCTCTTCTGGGCTAGAGGATCAGTACAAAAAAGATTAGACTCTTCTGCTATGTTAAGTTTTCTGCAGAGAAATGGTGTAGGTCAAGGTATAGACAGCAACCAAAGGTGCAGGAGAGTACATCAATATGTACACTCATCTCTTGTAGCCTCTTGGTGATGGTTCTGTAAATACGTCAGCAACTAAAGGAAGGCTAAGGAGGATCACCATCCTTTATTGGATGCAGTGGGAAACAGTGACAAAGGATGAAGAAAGACTTCAGGTACTTAATCCCTTCTTTGCCTCAGGCTTTAGCAATAGGACCAGCTGTTCTCAGGGTACCCAGCCCTCTGAGGTGGAACAGGAGCAGGGAGCAGAATGAAGCCCCATTATCCAAGGGTGGGTGGTCAGTGACCTGCCTCATCACCCAGACACACACAGTGCATGAGGCTGTTGGGCTACACCCAGGGGTACTGAGGGAGCTGGTGGAAGTGCTCACCAAGGCAATCCCCACCATTTACCAGCAGTCCTGGCTACGTGTTGGAGGTCCCTGTTGACTGGAGGTTGGCAAATGTGGTGCTCAACTACAAGAGGGCAGGAAGGAGAATCCAAGGAACTACAGGCCTGTCAACCTGACCTTGTTGCTGGGAAAGGTCATGGAGCAGATCACCTTGAATGCCATCAACCAGCAAGTACAAGATAACTTAGGAATCAGGCCCAGCCAGCATGGTTTTAAGAAAGGCAGGTCCTGCTTGACCAACTTGATCTCCTTCTGTGACAAAAAGACCCACTTAGCTGGATGAGGGAGTGTTGCTGATGAAGGATTGGCAGCACAGATGTAATGAGGAATGGCTGAGGGAGTTGGGTTGTTCAGCCTTGAGAAGAGGAAGCTCAGAGGGAACTTATGGCTCTCCACAACTGCCTTAAAGGAGGTAACTAGGTGGGAGTCAGTCTGTTCTCCCAAGTAACAAGCAGTAGTGGGGTTTTAGATTGGGTATTAGGAAAATTTCTTCAGAGAAGGGGTTGTCAAGTATTGGAACAGGCTGCTCAGGGAGGTGTTTGGGTCCCTTGCCCTGGAGGCATTTAAAAGACACGTAGATGTAGTGCTTAGTGACATGGGTTAGTTGTGGTCTTAGTGCTGGGTTAACAGTTGGACTCCATGATCTCAAAGGTCTAGTACTTCTACTTTCAATACTTGACCTCATTTCAATAAATGGTTTCTGTCTGCAGATCCTTACAGAATCACAGAAAGGGTAAGGCTGGCAGGCATCTCTAGAAGTCATCTAGTCCAACCCTTTGATCAGAATAAGGTCAGCTACAGTACATTGTGCAGGACCATGGTCTCTTGAATGTCAAAGTTATGCAAGGCTGGAAATACCACAGCCTCTGTGGGCCTGCCTCAGTACTTGACTATGCTTAAAGTAAAAAAAAAAAATAAAAAAATTCTTATGCTTACATGGGGTTTTTTGTGTTTCAATTTGTCTTTTTTATCTTGTCCTCACACTGGGTGCCACTGGGAAGAATCTGGTTCAATTTTCCTTCTTTCCCATCCCATCAGATATTTATACGTATGGGTAAGATTCCCTAGGCCTCCTTTCCTCCAGGCTGAATAGTCCCAACTCCCTCAACCCCTTCTTATTTCAAAGATAATCCAGATCCTTCAGCACCTTTATGGCCTTTTGCTGGACCCATTCCATTGTGTCCATGTCTCGTGTTGTCCTGGAGATCCCAACACCAGGCCCAGATCTTCATTTTTGCCTCACCAATGCTAACAGAGGGAAAGAATGACCTCCTTTGACCTCTTGATGACCCTCTGCCTCATGTAGTCCAGGGGGTTGTTGGCCTTTGTTGCAAGGGGACATTACCTGTCCTACAGGTTCCCAATGTCATTTTCTGCAAAGCTGCTTTCCAGATATTATGGCTCAGCATGCACTGGTACTTGGGGTTATTCCTCCCCAGGGGCAGGACTTGGCATCTTCCTTAATTGAACTGCATAAGGTTCCTGTCAGCCCATTTCTCCAGCCTGTCCAAGGCCCCCTGCATGGCAGACCAACCTTTTGGTGCATCAGTCACTCCTCTCACTTTTGTATCTTCTGCAGATGTGCTGAGGATGCACCCTGCCCACCATCCAGGTCATTAGTGAAGATTCTGAGCAGTACTCACCCTAGTATCAATCATCACAAGGGAGCAGTCCCAGATGGACTTTGTGCCACTGATCACAGCCCTCTAGGTCCAGCCATCTGGCCAACCATCAGCCCACCACACACTGGTAAATTCTGTTCTCAGCATCCTTGGAAATCCTGTGCAAAGTTTCTCACAGAGGCTCAAAGTTTCTCCTCATATCTAACGGTATCTAAAATCACAAAGAGCTTTGTCTGTTTTATGTCAGAGATTGTCCAAGGTCATGCAGTAAATTCTTGGAAAGAGCTACAGAATCAAACCAGATTTCCTATATTTTAGCTGTTAAAAACCTCCTGTCTCTGCTGCCTTTGCTGACTAGATTTAGAATATAGACCTGTATCTGCACAGAGACTTTTCTTTGTCACACTCTTTTTCCCAATTGTACTTTAAATATATCTATAAATATTTAATAATACTTTCTATTTTTTCATGATGGGTAACTGAAAAGGACAGAAAATGAGATGTGTGAGAATAGCCTGCCTTTGGACAGCTGCATCATCACAAGTGTGTTTTCATCCAAAACACTATTCTAATGGAAATAAACAGACATGCGGAAGTTCTGCTCGTTTGCTGCAGACCATTCTTACGGCTTTTCTCAAAAGCCTGGCCTGAAGAAGACTTGTTTGAAACAGATTGAGCACTGTCTTGCTCAGAAACGGTGGGGGAAAGTGTATGGGGGAAGAAAGCAGAAATGCATATAGCTCCATGGGCAGCATAACTACACATGTTCACACCCGATAAAGGCACAACAGTTGGTTGCATTTCCAAGCTTGTGAATATATGTATAATTGAATAGTCATAACATTATCACCATTCTGAATGCAGGGCTGGTCATTTGTATTTTAGATTGCTTTCAAAGTGGTGAAGCCTTTCTTCTTCAAAACTTAATTGACACTCGTTGCCTGTAGTGCTAACTTTTCGTTCCAGTGTGACTTCAATCATGAAACATGCTTTGACTTTGGGAATTCTATCAAAATCCTGGGAGTCAGGATTCTCTTTATGAGATTCAGTAAGTTCTATTTAAAAATAGACACTGTTTCATTTTTTCTGCTTGGAACTCAACTCCAGTGTCTCAGAGAACAGAAGGAATGGTTTTTTTTTTTACTATCAGGACTTTAAAGGGGAGGAGGAAACTGAAAAAATCGCACTAATTTTTATATAGATATGTGTGTATACATGTGTGTGTATGTATACACCACTTACTTTTCAAGAAAAGTTTTTTTTAGCCTCACTCCTCCTTTCACACCTAAGAAAAGGAGCCCCTGCTTCGTGCAGTTCCGAGCCATGGCAGTAGCCCCATCCACGATGGTGCACTTTAGGACATCCTGTTCATACAGTGGACTGGCCATGCCACTGATGGATGTGATGGGAACAGTAAGACAGAAAGGGATATTTTGAAACAGCACTGCTGTGAATGACTTTCTTAAGACGTCTGTTGAGCACTGCCATCACATATTAGTTGAGGCACTTTACTTTTACAGGTCATATTAACATTTTCAGGTGAAGGGTGTGTTGTTGAATGCCTGTGTCGTGACTGATGTCTTCTGTAACAGAGTTGTCACAGACAATAGTTACAGGAAGCATAGCAAAGAAGCTATGTTTTCCACATCTGAGTTAAGGAGTTTCCACTTAAAACACTTCTTAACCAGTGAGTGCCTACATATTTCCTAGTAAGTGATTCTTGGAAGCGGCAAGCTTTAGAGAAAACAAATGAGAACTACAGTGTTATTTTTTTAGTCTGCAACTGTCTGAAGTTGTTGTCAATAGAAATAGTTGCATGCATTTGTCTTCATTAATCATTTCAAGGTGTTGCTTTTTGATGCAGCCAGCCCTAGCAGTTCACAGGCACTTTAATTTTCCAATTATTGTACCTGTGGCTCAGAACAGATACTGATTAGTTTCACATTTTGGTCTGTGGGCAGCTTAATGTTCTTGTCACCTTACATTCAGTTTTAAATGCACAGAGTGTAAGAGAATGTCAGATGTGCTCCCAAGTCTTCCGGTCAGGCTCAGCAAGTTATGATATTTCCAAGTACTGTATTGATGACTTTCTGAAAATTGGATGAGAGAACAAAAATATGGGTTTAGGATCCTATCACAAAAGTAATGATTCTTCGTGTAAAGCGCATGTGAGTGATTTTGTGTTGTATTCTTTTTCACACAAACTTTCAGCTGGAGATGAAGTTGATGCTTCTGGCTGCTGTAACAGCAGTAGAGAAGGAAGTTACAATAGCAGCTAGGCAGCAGCAGTGCCTTTCAATATTTGCACACAATTACAAGACCTTTTCAAACTGTAGTTGTGAAACCAAAGGAGAAAATAAATTTTGAAAAGCCCTAAACACAAAGATTAATTTTATAACAAATAGAAATGTTGCCTGTCTCCTCTTTATCAATTGTGTACCAGCCATGACTCATCCATCCACGCCTTTTTCTTTCCAAAAACTGACGTGGAAGAAATCCCCTCCAAAACACAAAACTACGCTGAACATCTGCCATCTAGGTATTCATTAGTTCTGTCTGCTCTGCTTTTGGCTAATTGCCTGGGAGTGAAGTTGAATCATTTATGGGGACTTAACCTGGTGGCAGTTATAGTGGTAAAGATCATGTAACATTTGATAAAACCTAGGAAATGTCAAACATGTAGCCTCCCAAACATAAAGTTTATTTACTGTTTTCCCATGCACTTTGTTTGCTACAATACTGCCTGCACAACTGATAACAGAAAATGTATTTAATAACTACTCAGTGCTAATATGCTGTAGTATGCATGACTGACTAATTTAATTTATCTCTGATTAAGCCTATTATGTTTGAGATCACTTTACAGAAGAGACTTTTTTTGCCAGCTGTAAGCTTATTTGAATTGTAATATAAGTTAATAATGTGTGAAATAACTACTGGTGCCTGCTTCTAAATGTTAATTTTACCAAATCACTTCCTGAGTTAGAGTGTACACAGCTCATCCATTGCAGTGTCATTAGTGGCGTGTTTGGATGTAAGATTGGACAGGTAAAAAGGCAGGTGCATGGCAAGGGGATCAATGGCTGTTGTTTCTGCTGAGAAGAAGCAAAATAAATAAAACCACAGCCCAGCCAGGGATAGCACACCATCCGTATGATGACACCATCAGCTGAGAAGGAGCTCTCAGGATGTTCTGCATCTTGAAGCATTTGTTTCCTACCAGGTGCAAAGAGGAACAGGGACTCCTCAGGAGAACAGAGAGAGGAATCCGTTAAACAAAAGCTGGTGAGAAAGGCACTAGTAAGCCATTAGTATGTTTAAATAGGAAAGTAGCCATTTGGGTGGAATTTTAGATTTTTCTCAGACTGAGGGTAGAGCTGGAAAAGAATTGGGGGAAAAAAAAAGAAACAATGAAAACAAACCCCAAACAATTAAAACCTGGGAAATGTAAAGGGGAAAAAGTTCTGCCAAGGAAAGCTAAATATTTTTTCTCTAGGGACAAGGCAGACTGTTTCTTGTTTCTCCTCTACTCTTTTCTGTGGTCTAATTTTTAGAGTAGACAGACCTCTAATAAAGAGGGAAGTAAAGCTTTTCTGTGCACAAGCTATATCCCAGAGCAATTGATCCCTGGTAGATGAAACTTTGTAATACCTGTGCTTTAGCCACTTGTTTCTCTGAGAGACTACAAAATGCTCTCAACTTCTGATTTGGAAAAATCTCTGTGTTCGTCAGTTGTTGCTTTTATGAAAAAACATAATTTTATATAGTCTTGCTTTAATATATGTTTATTTCAATCAGCTGAGAAAATTCAGGTGGAGAGAATGAAGTCTTCTACCTTGTTTAGAGAAACAAGTGTGATGGCCTGGGGTCTAGTCTATGAGATTATTTACAAGCAGTTGCCTAAATTATGTGTACTTTGCATTTAAATATATGAAACTTCAATTGGAATAAAAAGAAGTCAAATCTTTCCTCTGTCGGATTAGTGTATCTCTTCTAAATAGAAAAAATATAGGATACTGTACTTACAGCATCAGACTGAACTGCCAAAACAATGTCACTTAACTAGCATGGAAGAAAAGTATGCTGCACATAATTTCTTTTTATGTCGTTCTGTTCCACCCTCCAAATATTTCTGCCATGTTATAGCATGTGGGATGTCAAGCATTGTTTTTCACATTTTGTCATGCTATCTCATATAGATCAGTTATCAGCAAGTCAAGCTGCACAGCAGCTCTGATTTCAAGATCTCTTTTCACAGCATGTCAAATCCTAGCTGGCAGTACAGGACTTTGGCAGGCCCACTGCAACAGTAGGGATGCAGGAACATGTGCAGCTAGAATGTTTGATGGCTGTAATGTGCAGAGTAAATTTCCAGTGTTATATAATCCCAAAAGGGATGGTATTTCTACAAAAAAATTCTGATGTGGTGGTTTCAAGGTTTGCAAGAGCCTTGCATTGCCAAGGCTCTTCCTCTTGCTTGCTCAGAGTAGTAGATTGGTGAGTGTTGGAGGGACGGACATGTCTGTTTTAGCATCAGAGACAGGACTGATACTGTTAGAGACTGCTGGCAAGGTCAAATCTTTACACAGTTTCATGTGGAGGGTATGTGCTACACTGGCTGCCCATGCTTTGTATATTCTTCCAGGTGTAGTCCAGGGCTGAGTGTGATACCCAGAAAGTGTGGTGCTGTATGCAATTTAGAGCTAGCTCTGCATGCTAGCACAGACTGCAAAAGTGCCAGTTGCAATCTTACTGATCCTAGTTCTCAGGCCTGGAGACAAGGCGTTATTGGGGAGGACTGTCACTGTCCTGAGAGCACTCAGGTTTGCCCCATATATGAAGGCTTCTTCTGTATTCTCTACTTCTCTCCTGGGCAGCTATGGGTAGAGAGATTATTTACTTTACTAATTTTTCTTTTACAAGGAGCAGAATTCTTTTAAAAATTACAGATGATCAACTTTTTCCTTTTTTAAAATTTCTTACTGAGAGTAGCAGACTGAGCTTCTTCACCTGACAAAAAGGATCACAGTAATTCAATTTGTAGATCAGTGAGTGCTGAAACATTTTTTCTTTTTCTACAAATTAGACATACTTAGGGAGAGGAAAGTAGAATATGATGCTTCATATTCCCTATCTGTAAGAGAAAAGTTCTGAAGAATAATTAAAGAAAGAAGGTAAAATATTTGGTTATAAATAATCTAAATTTTTAGTGACTTTCACAGTCACGAGACAGTCTCTTAGATGCTTTGAATGTATTAATTGTAGATGTGTTGCATTATTACTTGCAAGTGTCTGTGGTGTACATGGTTAATCCCTCCCTGTTCAAGCACTCCTCATGCAAAGCTTTTGGAATTCTCTGTGGCCCAGTACAACACAGAAACCATCAGTGGGTCAGGAATTGTTGTCCTTTACAGAGGGCCAAGTGAAGACTAGGACTGCCTTCTCTCCATCCTCTTTCATCTTTCCCCCAATGCCTAAATTGAGATTGATCATTTAGCAGGAAAAAAAGACACTATGAGCAGCGAAGCGTAACTCGATACAATACTGAAAGCTGCTTAGCTGTCGTATCAGACTCAACTTACTCTTAAGCAAAGATTAGCGAGGATAACTTCTCTACAAGCCTGTAAATCTGCTTAGCGATCTGTGACTCCTGTGGGCAAATAATGCTTCCTAAACACAGCCTTTGGACGTGTCAAGAGTCCCCTTTTTAAATGACTGATATATAGAAGCCAGATTATTTCTTCTGGGAAAGAAAATATTGTTCAAGGTACTATAACATAGGAAGCCAAAAGTTGATTCATACTTTAACAAATTGTGTTATGGTCTATCTTAACCTACATATATATGTTGCAAAAGCTTATTTTAACTGTCAGTGATACCCCATAAATATTTGTTCTTACAAAGTTTCCTTTCTTGCAACAGTGATTGTCTCACCTTTTCTTAAAAAAATCACTGAAGAAATATGACATTAAAGACCTCAAAACATTTGAAATCTTAAAACTTTTTTAAAGGTCACCCTTTCTGTTTGCCTTCATTGCACTGATATTTCTTTAGCTCATTAGATGAATATGAACTATGTTGAAAAATATATAAAAGCAATCCACAAGGAAACATCAATGTCATTTTCTGCACCTATGCTTAAGGCTCTGGACTCCATGAAGACTTAACATTGAATAAAGAGCATGCTTTTTTCCATTGGTTTTTAAATTTTACTTGTTCATCTGGAAAAAAAAAAAAAAGCACCACAAAGATGTATAAAGGAGTCAGATATATTTTGAAAATAAAAACATAGTGTTCTAGAAGATACCCTAATACATCAAATGGGACTTTTCTTTCTGTACTTACTCAACTTCTTTACTGTTTTTGTCTACTTAAGTCTGAATGAAAACAGCCCTGTAAAGTTGGGGGAATATACAAGACAACTGATAAAGATTAATACTATCTAGGTTTTTAATTATTTTTTGTTTTTTAATTTTTGATGACTGTTTTCTGCTTTTTTTTTTTTTCCAAATCAGTCCAAGTTCCAGGATGCTTTTTGCTTCAACCAAGTCCATTAGGGTTTTTTTGTGGTCTTGTTCAGGAAACCCCTGTCATCAGTGAAGCTTGTTTGGACAAGATTAACAATAGCTTTATGGCATGAAATCTGATAGCAAGCACTCTGGGGTTTTTGTCTGGGATTGATGAAGGGCTTATAGGTCTGTTTAGACCTTGGTCATCCTCTTTACCTTTTACAAAACTGACATAGTTTTAGCATCCCTCCAATGCAATGGAATTTCTCTATTTGTCTAAGATTAATTCAAAATCAACGCTGGTGGTTCAAAACCTCATAATTTAGCTTTTTTATAAAAAGTGCTGATAGAGCTGCTGTTTAATATGCTTCCAAGCTACTTTACAAGCAAAAAAAAGTATTTATCATAGCAGAGTGTGAATTAAAATATCAAAGTAGCTAAGTAACTGCACCTATGTATCATGCCAGGGGTGGATTGAGGACAGTGATGGAGGGATTGCAGGCATCTCCTGAGAATGGCACAGTCTTTACTTCTTTGTAGAGTCTTTTCAGGTTCACTTACCAAATGGTGACACAGAGAAGAAAAGCTCAATCTGAAGAAGCCCTGTAGAAGACAATAAAAAAAGAAACACTGACCATCAAAACGTTTGAAAATCCAAATGAACCAGCATGAAACCAGAATAAAAACTTACATTTGGCAGAGTGGCACACTTAGTGTGGAAAAGTAAACTCCAGAGAAGCTTCTTCTCAACAGCAAAAGCAGAAGTGATCTATTTATTGAGCGTGTTTAACTTTTTTGCATCTTTATTGGCATAACTATAACTTCTGTCCACAAAAGCACTAATGTCATTGCTGACATTCCTCTTTTGTTTGTCACACTTAAAAAGTTGATGATGTCCTTTAGTCTACATAATATTGATTTTCTTTCCTTCTTTCATTTTTTTCTTAATTACCTAATGTATATTAATTGCAATCCATTTCCCTATGTTCCTGGATGTGCATTATTTTTTGTATCTATTTTTACTTCACTAGGCCATTGTGATGATTCAGGCAAGTATTCATTTTTTTTCTTTGTTAATGACTTTTTTTAGTGTCTGATAAAATGTTCTTAAACAGGTCCCAGCTTTCATCTTTTCTCCCAAATAAACTCTTTCTCCCAGCTGAATTTGCCTATAATTGTTCTCAGGATTGCAAAATGAATCCTTTTAACACATCAGGTATATTTGTTTTCATGTTATCCTGTTTGTGATTAAGAAACATAATGAGCAAAAGGTGACATTCATAAGGAAACAACTGCTAATTTTTAGTTCTGTGGTAAATTTTATGTTATGATTCAGGATTAGGTATAATATAAAATTTCTGCAAGCTAAATGCTCGCTGAGTTCAGAAAACATCCTTATGTAGAATTTTTAAAATCTTTTTACTTATTTCAAGGCAGCACAAAGCCTCCAGCATGTGCTACTAAGTCCTCTGTGGTAACTCAGATTTCTCTCCCACACAGTGTAAACAGATGCTTGAGGAATCCCTCATCAACATTTTCCTCAGTGTATTTGTGGTCTGGAGCAGATATCACCCTGCTTTTCTTGCACAGCCTTACTTTCAAAAGCATTTCAGCCTCTGAATGCCTCCCTTCACCACACCAGGATGGGCTGTGGGAACATTCAGTTGTTTGTGTCCAGCAAACACTTCTCCACTGAAGGTCACAGCTGCAGCCTGTCTTTATTGCTCAGCCAGCCCAGGGAAATGAAAGATTTCACTGGATTGTGGTCAGTGTGTGAAAACACTTAATTCAAGAGATTTGGTGTTTTTCATAGAACCATAGAATCTTTTAAGTTGGGACACCCAAGGTTCATTGAGTCCAACTCCTGGCCCCGTGCAGCACACCCCGAGTGTCACACCTTGTGCCCGAGAGCATTGTCCAAATGCTCCTTGAGCTCTGTCAGGCTGGTGCTGTGACCCCTTCCCTGGGGAGTTGTTCCCGTGCCCAGCCACCCTCTGGGTGAAGAACCTTTTCCTGATATCGAACCTAAACCTCCCCTGACACAGCTTCAGGCCATTCCCTCGGGTCCTGTCACTGGTCACCACAGAGAAGAGATCAGTGCCTGCCCCTCTTCTCCTCATGAGGAAGCTGAAGACCACAATGGAGTCTCCCCACAGTCTCCTCCAGGCTGAACAATTAGACTTATCAGAAGTGCCAGGAAATGTCCGGCTGATAAAGCTCTGGCATTTATCAAGGTGGCAGTGCTGGGTTAGAGTTTAGTGGTGGAACTCAATGGTCTTGAAGGTCTTTTTCTACCCAAATGATTCTATGATTCTATTAAAAAAAGATTAGAGCACCTTTCTAAGAAATTATGGGATAATATGGGAAATATGGGATGTCTCCACGCACCTTAAAGCAGCCTCAGGGCTGCTTTAAGGGCCAGGGAAGCTATGAGGGTGACAGTGCAAGAGCAGCGGCCTTCCTGCCCAGGGCTGTGACGAGGAAGACACAGGACACAGCTACAGCCCAGTGTAGGCAGGGAGAGAGGAACAGGCCTGAGCACAAACAGCTGCTGAGCTGTGGGGGAAGAGGGAGGGCATCTCACAGCTCCATCCCACACTGCAGCTGATCTACACCACATTCAGCTGGCACTGGTCAAGCAGGACTAGAATGCCTGCTGATCATTCCCAAAGGGGTATTGCTTCTCATTACATCAATGAAATAAGCAATGCTTCAGGGTACACACGTGGTGCTTGCTGATATGAAACACGGCATCAACTTTCCCTGCCCATGGTGAGTTAAAAAATACTATAATCTGAATTTAGTATGCTTTTTACTTGACTTTCTCACCAGACCTAAATACAAATTGTGCAAGAATGTCTTTTAGTGTTATTTCTGAAGTGATAAAAGACCCTCAGTACAGCCCTTCAGATCCCAAAGTAGAGAAAGCTATTAGGTATGTTATTGTTTTAAATTTTAATCTGTTCTGATGTTCCTGAAATGCTCTGTCTGTAATGTCTTTTGTATTAATCATCATAAATATTTTATCTTTGCTAGAGAGGGTATGCTGACGTAATGTCTAAGTGAGTGAGGCAACTTATCTCAGCTACTTTATCATACTTGCTAGGCTTAAAATGAATATTAAGAAGTTCCAACAAAGATGTTGTACAGATAATAAAGGCAAAAAAAAAGGGTAAAGATACAAAATGGTAACCACATGTAGCTATTTCCTTGCTTGCTGCTCTCGAATTCACAGAAACCAGTGGTCCTTTGTAGTGCAGCTGTACAACTTCAGTAGATGCAGAAGCCCCTGTTACAAAAGCAGTGGGCTCAGGTAATGAGGAAAGTCCCCTAAAGGTGTGATAAAGGTTTAAAAAGCAGATGCTTGTTAACTTCTTGTATTATTTTCTTTTCTATACTGCTTTGTAAAAAGTGGTCAACTTTGATGGGACTAGGTCAGTAGCTTCATGCCTGTGATTGGTATCTGAAAAAAAATCCAGGGACTTGATGCTAGAGAAGATGAAGCAGTGGCCTGAGTGGTGCTAACATCTCCTGTCTCATGGCTCATCTCATCTCGCAGCTCATCTGGTGGTGGGCAGATGTGAGCTTGAGTGTATAGTTTATTCCTATTTTCCACATGCAAACAAGTGTATTTCAGGCTTTACTGCAGGTTTTGTCACCATATTCACTTTACAGTGAAGAGAACTATCTTGGATAAAACTCTGATATGGTTTTCAGTGGTTGGTGTCTTGTGGGGTAATGCACAGCCTTTATCTATTACCCTTCAAAATACCTCCATCAAACTTTCTTGCTATGAAACTGATCTGTGTTCAAAGCTTGACAAAGACTTTGGTGTAGCCTTCCATATTGACACATAAGGCACTTGCACTCACCACCCTTCTGTAAAAGTACTGAGCGCTTCCCATCTCGAACATTCCTGGAATATGTGCTCAGGCTCTGTCTCAGAATCAGATAGCCTGGTACAGACATGCACACCTAAATAATTAAAGTCTGTTTATCCAAGTACTAGCAATGCTTTCTGGTTTGTTCTTTTAATTGCAGCCTATGAAGAGTGTTACTTGGCTTACTTCTTGGCCAACAGTAAAGTGTGATCAGAACAAGACAGCCAGAGAAATGCATATTTTAGAGCATCAAATAGATTTAAAAAAAATATATGCTCCTCCTTCTGGAAGCCACTCCTGTCCCCCAAATTGTGGGTACATTTGCTTCTCATTATTACCAGTCATTTGAAGAAGAAAATGAACAAAGGAGCTGAACATTTGGGGAGAGACTGCCAAACACACAGCAGAGCCCTTGGGTAGGAGGGTGTGGATTTAATGCATGGTGCTGGTTGTGAGAGCATTTTGTACATCTGGTTTGGTTCGTGGACTGGATCCATTTGTGGAGGGGAGCCTTGGCTATTATTGCTTGGTCCCTCTGTCTTATTTTAGCTTCACATTACTCAATGTCTGATTATGTTGGACAATACTCAGTGTTGCTGCTGAGAACATTTTGGACAGCAGTGACAAAATGCCAGGGATTATGTCCATATCATTCTATCACAGCTTAGGAAACCTGTGAGAGTGAGCCAAGGCAGGCACTGGATGCGTTGCAGAAGGAGGGCTGCCAGCCTAGGATAAATTAACTAAGTTTTTCTCCCAGCTTTTCTCCCATCCTGACTGTCTGTATAACAAGATGATGAACTGCAAGCCCTCAAACCCATTGATTGACCCAAGTCTAAAAAATTCTAAGAGGAAAGAGGAAACCTACTTTGATACAGCGGGGTGGAGATTTTGCAGTTCCTGGGAATTTTGTCATCCTGTTAACAGCTGAGATCATTACTGGGCATGCTGTTCAGCAAGGGATTTCTGTCCATATTTTCTTTTCAAGTTTATCCAGCCTGTTCTACAGCTGTGATAACTTGTGGCACAGCACAGTCCAAAGGCTGGCATGTCTATGTATGTACATATAAGCATAAAATCAGTTATTTGTGCTTGCTATCTGAAATTGTGAGTTGCTGCTTTGAAAAGAATGTATACCTGAATTTTGGGTTGTTATGTGAACCAAACAAAACCAGACAGAATATTTGGCACATAAGGAAGTATTATGTTTCATTTCATTGTAATGTTTTCAGTGGATCCAAAATTCACTAGCTATCCTAAATTCACAAGTTTTTTTCAATGCTGCACATCATCTTTTTATCTTAGGTTTATCTGGAACATTAGAACCTGGAACCAAACCAGAGATTTCAAGAGTACTGATTATTTCACCAAGGTTAATATTACCTTACAGTAAAACCTGTTCTTTATGGATTCACTTACTTAGGGCAATACTGCTCACATGTAGGAGATGATACTAAAATCTCTACAAATGTTTTTGTAAGTAACTGAAGTTACTGTGACATTTATGGTATTCTCTTCTCTTAGGGAATAAAGCAGTTACTTAACTTTCAAAGCAAAATTATGGAAATTTCCATTTAGGATTTACACTGAAAAAATGAAAGCATAAAGTGCCATTTTGGGTGGCACAACTATATTTTAGTATCCCCCATGCCCAGTGGCATGTCACTGCAAGGGCTTAAAAACTGGATGTGAGGGCACGTTGCCTTCTTGTGTTTCCTTGCCCAGCTGAAGAGGTGACACATGTCACAAGAGGGACGCATGTGCCATTCAGATGTTCAGCTCTGTGAGGGACCAGTGCAAGGTTTTCTGCCTCTGTAGACAGAGCCTGGGGCTCTGCAGTAACAGGGTGAACTTAGGATGCAGAGAATAAGGGAAAGGGCTTCGAGATAGTGGCTGAGCTGCTGGAGATGTCCCAGACAGACAGGTCAGATGTGTGTGGAGAAAGTTAACTTGCTCCATCAATTCTCTAAGAACAGCTGGGGAAAAGGAGTGAGGAGTTCTGCAGAGACAGTAGGGCTCAGGACAAGGTGCAGGAGGCCATAGCAGGCTCTGGAACAGGTTACCCACAGGAGCTGTGGATGCCCCATCCCAGGAAGTGTTCAAGGCCAGGTTGCATGGGGCTTTGAGCAACCTGGTCTAGGGAAAGGTATCACTGCCCATGGCAGCAGGGCTGTAACTAGATGTTCTTTAAGGAACCTTCCAACCCAAACCATTCTATGATTAACGAGCTCTTCTTTCTCCCTAGAAAATTCCTCTCCCTCTGCATACTCCTTTCTCTGGGATATGAGCTCATATTTCCTGGAACTTGCAGCCTTGTCACCATCCAGCCTTGTATTGTCACTCCAGCTCATAAAAGCTGGTCTACCCTCCCCATTCATCTTCAGCGATGCCTCCTCACCTTCTTGGTGCTCTGAAAGAGGAAAAGGAAAAAAAAATAGAGAAAAAGAAAATACAGAGAGTCCTCCCAGAGGAGGCGCTGCAGTTGTTGCCAGGATTAGGTGTGAAGGTGGCAGCTTCTGAAATGTAAGGAGTCTCCTCCTCTTCTCCACCAGATTTGCAGTACCAAGACATAGGGTGAGAGTGCTTATCTCATCCCTACCTTTTTTTTTTCCCAAGCATTGACAGTGCTTATCAAGAACTATTAAAGTATGTAGGGCCCATCTCTGGAAAATGTCTACCTGCCTGTGTTTGAAGTTTTACCTTAAAAACACTGCCTTGACCTTTCAATCTTTTTTAATCTTTTTTTTTCCTTTGTTTTTTTCCTTTCTTTCTGGTAGCTTCCTGAAGTTATGAGGAGTTTTAAAACAAATAAAAAAAGGAAACTTATTCTTGGTACTTAACTCAGCAGTTGAAGAAAAGTAGTGCAAAAATACTGCAATAGGTATTGAGTAAAAATGTCTGTTGTGGTAACTATTCTAGGTATAGCTGCTCTTTCATGACAAGTCCTTTGAATTATTTCCATGTGGAACAGAGCAGCTCTGACAGCAGCTCTTTTTTAGAGGGAGGCAATTTCCCTCATATATGACTTGTCAGCTGCTAACTGTGGGTGTGTAAATATAGCTGAAATTTGGAAATAGTGCCGATCTGGCAGAGGTTTTGGGCAGTTATTTATGACAGAATGGATGAGTTTTACCAAGCTCAGATTGGTGGTAAATGATGCAGGGCAGGTACATTAACCAAACTTGTGTTTGTGTGGAGCATCTTCACAGTTTTATATTGATTTCAATAATACAATTCTTCTTTAAACAGCTAAGTGGTGGATAAAGTATGTAATTGATATAATAGCTATAAGAGTATTCTGAAGAACCTCAATTTAATTTCACTTCAGTCTTATTGACCTTTTCTTCTCCCTTTGCTTCTGTGCTTGTGTCCTTCTTCTCTCATCATTCTCACATCTCATTTGGGATTTCTCATCCTCCCACTCCATCTTTCAGCCGAACTCCCACAAGACATGGAAACCTCCCTCTATACCTCCAGCATCAGTAACCATATTTGTTTGTGAAGAATCTGCTTTATCTCTGCAGTTTTAACTCACAAATTTATTTCTTCTTGCTTAGTTTGTCTTGCACCACCCAGTGCCATGTTTCTGGTTTGTGTTCTGTCTACGCTAAGGAATCTTCCTGAATGTAATCCCTTCCCTGACTTGCCTTGGTATGCTCTTGGTGTGTCAGTTTTTAATTTCTGTCTACACAAAGAACAGAGTCTGCTACAGACAAGTTCCCAGGTCAGCTTTGCCATAAGGCCACTTGTTTCAAAATAATTTCAAGCTCATGGGGTCTTAACTAAGAAAGGTCTTAAGAGATTTTAGAGGGCTAAGAATATGTCTATCATTTCAAGCCAACAAAAGATACCAGTACTATAATTATATCTCTCAACCTTCTGTAAATGTCCTCTTTGACTGGAAGCTCTCCTCCTGAGAAATCAAATGAAGACTTCTCTATCTTACTTTCAAGGTGTTATCTTCCTTTTGATCTGGCTATTTATGAGATCTTCTCATCCACATAGTCCAGAGAGAGCACTATAAAGTACAAAGCACCTTTTCTGTCATCATCTCCATGTCTGAAGTGCCAGACCCTCTGTTTCCTAATGTTCAATAAATACACTTTTTATTCTTCATTGTATCTAAATGCATCAAAGTAACAGAAGAACCTCTTCCTTTTTACAGGAGATTTTCAAATGCTATTACTAGTCAAAATTTCACTCCATCACAGTATTGCAGAAGGTGCAACAAACTCAAGGAATAATTAGTAAAAGAAATAGAGAAATCAGCAGATGAGAACTTCCTCTTTCAAGAACAGCAGCTTGTTTAAGTTGTGTCTAATATGATTTCTAGGACAGGGTATTGCCTTTATTTGTGCTGAGTCTTTGCTGCATCCAGCAACAAGTTTATATTGAAACTTCAAGTTTGTAATTTAGCTTGAGTTGTCTGAAAGCTAAAATTTTATATGGGTTCACATTTCTTGCAGATGTCTGTCACATACAGCAAATATTGCTGGCTGACTGCCCTCAAAAACACAGGGGAAAAAATAAGATCCTTGAAAAAGTGAAATACTAATGACTTACAGCCACTTCATATCTAATAGCTGGTGAATGCATTTCTTGCTCGAGAGGAATGGAAACAGGGAAGCTTACAGTTGGCTCGGTGGTGGGAGGCTTTGTATTGTTTTTGAAAGAACACTTGCAAATTCTCTATATAGTAGCTGACTTTTTAAAATGCAGTCAAATCAGTATGTGATGATGACAGAAATAATTGTAATATTCTAAGTTTGACTCAAAATATGTATTTCATTGGACGAAAAATAACAAATTATTCAGAAAATATACTCCAATATGCTCTGCTGGGTTTCAGTGTCTCCAGGGAACTTCATTTTATGACTATCAGCTTGCCTTAAAGTCCCAGAATATGTGATTCACAATCTCACCATCCTATTAGTTCATGTTTCTGTTTGGAAAGTGAATCAATTTCTGGATCTGATGTGTGTATAAACAGCTTCTTTTTCCTTAGAGTCTCAAGGGAAATCATGAAATGTCAGAGAATAAAGGTACACAGAGATATAGATGAATTCCAGTGCTGAAAGCTGGAAGTTAAGATGTATCTAAACATTAGAACTTTAATAAGAATTCAATGATCAGTGCTTTGCCAGCAATGTGACAATGTGCTCTCTCCCACTTACCAGCTATTTGTACACATTTTACTTTGGTCACTGGGTGCAGTAACCAGGTAAGAACAAAATACTTGGCAAATTAAATCTAAAGATTTCCACTCCTGCTGTAGAACAGATAGATGTAATGTACCATTTCATCTTAAACCAAATTATGTACCAGGACATCTAGATGCTTATTTCTGAAGACATCAGTGTATAATGCCTGATCTCATAAGGACTGAAATGCTTAAATTCCAATTATGAAAAAATCTTTAAGCTGAAAGCAGAGATGCCTGATCTAAACAGCTCTGTGATATACCTAATCTTTCCCCTCCTGCTGCCTTTCTTACTGCTCATTCAAGTACACATGTAAAAGAAGGACTTGATCAAAAGCCCTTTGAGGTAGATGACAGTCTGTCAGCTGGCTTGGCCACTGCCTGGACGTCACCTGTATGTTCTGTCTTTGTAACAAACGCTTCAGAGGTTTCTTGAGTGGTGATGGAGCGTGTGATACGCACGATGGAACTGAGACAACCGAGTCTGTTTGGTGTTGTTTGTTATCTTCAGCTATTATCTTCTGCACATTCGTGGAGCTATGTCTTTTGCACAGCATGCCTTTGCAATAGCTTTGCCACAAAAGGTATTTGATGAAAAGAATTTTGAAGAAAGATGTAAATTTTATCTTCAGGATCTAAATGTTGTCTTCAGCTGTCTAATGGGGATATGAGGAAGCCCCCTACCAGATGTTTCTTGCAAGGGGAAAGTGATAGGAGAGGGAATGGACACAAATTGCGATGCGGAAGATCCCACTTGGATATTAGGGGAGAAAAACCCAACCAAAAACCAAACCACAGTAATGTAATCAAGCATTAGAGCAGGTTGCACTTGGAGATATTCAAACCTGACAGTCTTGAGCAACCAGATCTGACCTGGTCACACCTAGAGCGGGGAATTGTACCAAGTGACTGCCAGAGATGCCTCCCAGCCCATGTTGTTCCGTGCTTCTATGAATTATTTTCTTTTTATGTAGTTTGCTGTTTTCATCTAACTCTTAAATAAAGAATAAATGTTCTGTCTGTTTTCAGAACCTACTGGGTTTGCTCTCATTTACTTACACAGATGAGAAATGGAAAAGTTGCTAAAGAAATGATTCAGTGAACTGCAAAACCATATACTTCTCTCTGGAACCATGCATTTTATACATTTGGTTTATAATACCCAGTAGAAAACATGTGCTGAGAGCTCACTGATTTTATGAGCTGAGATATCTGTATCCATGAATGAGATTTATTTGCAGTGTTTTCCTCTCTTTTCTTTTTAATGAACAAAACAAATGAAAGTATTCTGTGGTTGTTTGGAATATTAAAACATGTCTGCTTTCATACTGAAAATAAGATCAAGTCTAATAAATGTAATTATTACCACTGATAGGTCTGCTTTTCCATATAAATGTAAGCATTTCTTCTTGCTGTTTCTAATAATCTACATCTTACAGGATGCATATTTTTTGCACAGTGTGCTTTTGTAATACTTTTGCCCCTGAGGATTTTCCTTGTGAAGTTATTAAAGTCAAGACTTTTAAAAACTCTTCTCAAAATCTGAGAATTAAAACTGGTTCTGTTTGAAATACAATTATGTTTTAAGCAATTTTTCAATGACATAACCCAAGCATGCCTTTGCGAATTGAGAATTTACACATTTCTCCTTGAAATTTCTTTTTTCCATTTTAAGTAGAGAATTTATAAACTTTTTTAAAAGCTGCAACATGAAATGCATTATGAGCTGAAATTTTGGTCAATAAATTTGGCTTGATTTACGGTGGTTAAACAGACTTTTTATGTCAGAATTTCTTATAGCATGGAAGAATGATCTCTTATTTAGCACACAATATATTTTATAGTACATTACAGAAAATGATAGGATATGTTTATGGAACATGTACATATAGAATATGAAAGCTAGGTCTAATATGGATGCTGTATTTTAATTCATCTGGCAGCTAAGCCCCACACATCCCCTCACTCCCTCTCCCTGTGGGATGGGGGAGAGAATAAGATGGGTTAAAGTGAGAAAATCCTGCACTGGGATAATGGCAGTTCAGTAGGTCAAGAAAAGCTGAGCCCACAGGCAAACCTGAACAGGGAATCCATTCACCACTTCCCATGGGCAGGCAGGTGTTCAGCCATCCCCAAGCAGGGCTTCACCACATGTGACTTGGGAAGGCAAATGCCATCACTCCTAACATTCCCTGCTTCCTTCTCCTTCCCCCAGCTTTATATGCTGAGCATGACAGTGTATATTATGGGATATCCCTTTGGTCAGTTGGGGACAGCTGCCCCTGCTGTGTCCCCTCCCAGCTCCTTGCACACTCCCAGCCCTCCCTCTGTTGGGGTGAGAGGCAGAAAGGCCCTGACTCACTGTCAGCCATGCTCAGCTGTAACAAACACATCCCTGAGTTATCAATACTCTTTTCTCAGCACAAATTCACAGCATAGCCCCATACCTGCTACTGTGAAGAAAAATAAAAATTAACTCTATTCCAGCCAAAACCAGCTCAATCTGGACATCAATATATCTGTTCTGTAATAAAAGTCTGGAAACAGGACAAGCCTGTCTTATGAAGGAAAATAAGAAAAAGATGAAACTTCCCTGATTTGTTAGATCCAACTGGGTTGCAATCATGACAGACACTACAGTAGCACTGCTTCTAGGTATGAAACAACCTGGGAAGTGAATAAGGTGCAAAACTTTAAGCTGCAAAGGAAGTTTACTTTTTTTTCTAAAGCTGGTTATATCTCAATAAATGTTTCTATTCTTCTCTGAAAAACAGAGTAGAAACTAGCACAGAACCAGTGTAGTTTAACACAAATATTGTATATGGGTTTTTTCTGCCTACCACATCATCTTATGGTTATTGTTGAAACATCTGGCTTTACTACTAGTGGTATTTTTTCCCTTTTCATTTGGGACAGCTTTTGCACAGTTCTGCCTTCTTGGGAAAAAGGAAAGAAACCCTGTGAAAACTGATGTTTCTTGCAAAAAACATGTACAGTAAAGACCAGATGGATTTAAGCAGTATTACTTACTTAGCCAGCAAGGGCTGTTTATCAGTACAATATACAGATCCTTATAAGCTTATAAAAGACAATGAAAGAGTTGTGACCAAATCAGTTAAGTTTCACTCTTACTTTCTGAACATTGGCTTTCTTGGCTAATGAATAAAGCTTTTGAGGAATAAAGCTTTGGCTTCACAAACCAAAATGTATTGTGTAGTTTGGTGGTAAGCAGCCAAGATGATAATTTTTGAGAAACCAAAACAATTTGTCTCCTTCCATGAAAGTTTCCTGAAGCATTTTCATGACAAAAGCACTGATCTTTTACACACACAGGTTACTCTCAGGCAAAGACTGCTTTAAATTGCGTTTCATTTTCAATAGTTTTTTCATTACCTACTTGTTGAGCAAAAAATAGGCACAATTAATTTTTTTTTTGCTTAGAAATATCTAATACCCTAAGTATCTATATGCTTTAATCTCCAAGAAACCATTGCAGAGAATTACAATATTCTCAAAATGTTGCCGTTAGGATAGATGATGATTGACACTTATTCATTAAGACATAATTGATTTCCAAAAACAGTGTATTTAGATTCCCCTTAAAAGGTTTTTTTTGCCCCATATTAATGAGCAGCAAACTTCAGAAGAGATGCACTCATGCAAGCTTTTGGTTACACACAAGCATATGTTCTGTGTGAGTTTAAGTAATGCTTATATAGATGTGTATGCCTCCTGAAGAGGCAAGCAGAGAGAATCTTTACACGTGAAGTGCAGACATAAAACAATACCTAGGAAAACACCATCTAATTTAATGCACAGTGAGGCTGGGAAATTACTGTTGAGTAAGTGTTGTGTAAGCATGCAATGCAGAGCTAAACCTTACAGAAATGTGTGAAGAGCACTCAGATACAAAATCAAGATAAATATCTCACTTCTGTCCCTGGTTTGCTTGTCGGGCTGTCCTCTTTTCCCTTTTCTTGCTGCTATTTTACAAGAAGCATCTGCTTTCTAGAGGATGGGGGAAGTTCAACTATAGTGAGTGTGAGGTTTTATCTGCTTTTTTAAAATTTACTAATTCTGTGGATTTGATAATCATCTCTCCATTATTTGGTCTTTGCTTTTGTATAGAGTTAAATTGGTTCTACTGCTTGTTCTTCAGCTGCAGTGCAGGCTGGCAGTGTGTCCTCAGCACACACCTCCTTAGCACACCCATGGTTCAGGAGTACCCTTCCAAAACTGTATGTGTATAGTGTATTTATGTGACTTCTGTCACATGCCATGGAATTCCTTTTGGGGTCCAACACTGCCTTTCAGGAGGAAGGCAGCTACTGATTCCTATTCTGGGGCCACAGTTTCACCATGGTGAGTGGCTGCTGTGGTGT
Source organism: Passer domesticus (assembly GCF_036417665.1). Lineage (NCBI taxonomy): Eukaryota > Metazoa > Chordata > Aves > Passeriformes > Passeridae > Passer > Passer domesticus. The sequence goes on along the minus strand of NC_087475.1, from coordinate 61,647,686 downwards.
TAGGAGCACACAGCACACCTTGAATTGCTAGAGATGAGTGCTTTGTAACAAGAAATTACACTGCCGGAGAGCAAATTAGTGATTGATGTAAAATGGAGACTTCTAGATTGTAGTTGTGCTAACAAGATATGAGACAAAGCTTGAGGTATAATTTTAACAGTATTTAATTAAGTGGAACAGTAGATTAACCACCACAATCCTAACTAAACACATATAGAAGAATTGCAAAGTATAAATGCTCATTTTTGCTAAGTTGCCTCTGCCATCAGTGACTGACTTAGAGAGGGTGTGATTGACTTGAAGCTGATTTAAAATGGCTTAATTTAAAAACTAAATTTGAAATCTTTTCCAATTGTTCTCCTTTAATGCAGGCAGGGAAAGGTGACTCATCTGTTCAGCATTGCATGGTTCACTGGGTGGAGAGAAAATGACATATTTTATCTGGTCACTGAGATCTTACTGTGTCATTTCATTTGTGAATAGCAATTAAAGCAAAGCAAATCACTTACCTGACAAATTTAGTCTGTTGTTCTTTCAATGGAAGTATTATTACCTCTAGTTTATATTTGTTTGAGTTGCCTGATGGCAGGTTTCTCTCATCACCTCAGTTGCTGACAAACTGTAATTAGGTATACTCATGCATGGTGCTAGATGAAGAAGTTGCAGGGAACTGGTGCAGTTCCTTTACAGTTTGTTTAATTAACTTTGTGTGCTGGATCCAAAAGATTTGGGGAGCCTGGCCTCCCTTGCTTTGTCAAGCTGTGTAAATCCCATATCAATTATACCCCTTATTCTGGAAACAAACAGTGGAGCATACAAGCTTTGAATTTGCATGACTCTTTGTAGGAAGCAAACATAAAAGGAGCTTGTATTCAGCCACAGTACATTCATTGTTAATTTGAAGTGAATATTTATAACTTTCTTTTTACTATTAGCCTGACACTATGAGCAATTATAGCAGTATTCAGCTAAATCTGCCCAGCCTGTGTTTGGTCAGAATTTTCTTTCCCTGGGTTTCTAATACATTTCCTAAGCACTATTTTGTCCTTAATGCCTTTATAGCTTGTTTATTGGAAACAGGTTTTTAATTATTTTTCAGCAGTACTGGAGACCTGATTTAATGAGCAATTGTTAGATATACTAGGGAGACACATTCACCTGATTAATGTGATAGTTAACTGAGCAACAAAATTGCCTCATGAAGAAGCAGCTGTATACAGAGTTGAAGCAGTAAAAAAGTTTGAGGGAATATGAAGAAAATATTTGAGGAGAGATAATTTAAAATAGGATACTGAGCAAGTTGGAGGCTAAGTATAAATACACAGTGTTGGCTTGCTGGTTGGTTGGTTGGTTGGTCTGTTAGTACATGCATGTGCATACACACATGCCCATATTTGTATGATGCAGTTTATATAGGCTTGACTGAAAGATACTGCATTGGAATGCTGGGATGTTCAAGGGCTGTAGAAAAAAATGAGGAGGATGAGTCTTTCAGGTGTGTGTTGGAGATGAAACTGTGCTGCAGCCAGTGCTTTAATGGCATGCAGTGTTGTCCAGCTTCAGTGCTAATGTGTGCTTTTGGAAACAAGTCTGTCCTTTGAGAAACAGATCTTTTCTCTGAGAGAATAAGGCAAGAGAGAAGTTTGACATTCTTTGGTTGTCAGAGCTCACACTGGGGTATTTCTTGTGTCACTGACTTGCTCCTATCAGCAGCACTTACATTCTCAGTTTGGAAGCTCGTGGTCAGCTTGAAGGATCAGACTAACATGATCACCACAGAATTTCAGTACAAGATAGTTCCACTCATGCATTTCAATGTCATTTTCCCTCCTCTTTGCAAGCAGCATTTGTGAAGAATGATGACAGTGGTAACCCAGTAGAATTTCATTACTAGATCATCAGGTTTCATTCCTACAGAGGACTGTGGCATCTATGTAGAGAAGGGTCCACAGGGGGGCACACAGGGTGCACTGAGGCCAAAAAATGGTAGTAGACTGGTAGAAGAGGAGAATTAAATATGAATGCTAGATGAAACATAGCCCAGCTAGTTTCTCTCATGTAGTTCCCAACTTGGCTTGTGTGATGGGTATCACTTTACAAGCCTGAAAATACAGAATGTTTCAAAGTCAAGGTATATTATAAACCATCCCACTCACAATCTGAATGGACCTCTTATGACCTAATATAACCCCTCTGGTTTCAAGTTAGGGCTGGTGGCTTTGTGTTCCTGCTCACTCATATACTAGTGAGGCCAGGAACTTTTTTTTTTCCTAAAGGAAAAGTGGGCTTTTTGTATGGGATGTTGTGTTCTTGTTCACATGATTTAAACAGATGAGAGCTATATAGATTATGAAGAACTCAGTCTGGGAAAATGAACTGCTTTCTGTGCAGTTACTCTGGGAGCATGGATTAGGGAGAAGACTGATAAAATCAAATTTAAGTGAAAGTGGGCCGGACACATTACAGGGATTATAAGAGATTAGAAGAAAATAGAGAAAAATGAGAAGGCAATTAACATACACCTGTTTGGAAGAGAAAAATGCTCCTATGAGTGTCAAACTCTCCGCCCCACTTTAACTGGTTCAGCTCATCTCCATTGTGACAAGTAACTTGGACAATTCTTTGCAAAACATTTTTACTTCCTTGCTTTGGTAACATGATGGAAATATAAATTGCTTTACTTACAATTTGAATGCCTCTTTCAAAGCCAGGAGGGTTGCTGATCTGATGGTTGGAGAATCACAGTAGAATTGAGCAGATCTGGATTAATTTCAAATTCTTGTCATATCTTCGCCTTAGAAGATTTTTAGCAGATTTTAACTTTTGGGGTTTTTGTCTGCAACTCATTTTATTCATGTTGTCCGCAAAAAGGAGAGAATGATACTTATGTTCCACCCATGCTATCATGCCTTACCATTTTAGCTGGTGGGATTTTTGGGGCTCTGCATGTCTGTGCCCTGAATCAGCAGTCCTCCAGCTGTCTCGGACCACACCAGCCCTCTGCTTAAGAAGTTTTTGTCTTTCCTGGCTTGAAAGGAAAGTTCCCAGTGATCCTTTGATTTGGGCTGTACCTGCCTTTTGTTATTTTTATATGGTGTGGTCTTCAGACCTCTTGTGTGGAGGACCCATGGTGGTGCAGGAGCCAGTGGGGTGGCCGTGCAGGGCAGCTCTGAGCATGGCAGAGCATCTTGTGGGAGCCTGAAACACTCACAGATCCACAGGCTGACTGGTACCTGCCTCATCTCTGCCTCTTTGGCAAACCTTTAAACATAAACATGTTCCAGAGTGTTTTGCCATAGATGGGTGATCTCCAAAATGTGCTGATGTGCTCTGCTAGATAAGGATCAGGATTTCTTTCTGGAAGAACTCATTACAGGACAGACACACTGGCATTGCCTGCACTTTTAGGTAAGAGGCTTGATACTTTGCCATTTATGTGGCAGCCAAAGTAGACAAAAGCAGAACATACTTTTAAAATTGTTTCCTGGCATATAAATAGAGATTATGTACTGCTATAATTTGCACATGTATTATATTTTGATGCTATGACACTAAACTATATGATGGCAACCACTCCTGTTAATCTTGCATTCTTTATTCTTCAAACCCAACATAAGTCATCTTTTGAACTCAACACTGAGTTGTTGGATCCAATTTTTTGTTGTTTTATTGTGTTTTATTTGATTGATTGGTTTGGGGTTTGGTTTGGTTTGGTTTTTTTTGTTTGGTTTTTTTTTTTTGGTGTGGGTTTTTTTGTTTTGTTTTGTTTAATTTTCCTTATTTAAAAAGCAATCAAGGTAAGAGATTTGAAGTGATGTGATCATGTGTTCCAAGAGAACAGAGTTGTTCTCCTATTTGTCTGCAGAGTATTCTCCTATTTATTTTGAAGACCATCCTAAAAAACTGCTGATTAAAAAAAAAAGGCAAATAATATATTATACTATCACCTTTGAAAAATTAAGGAGTTTAATTTATTTCAACAGCTGGCCATTTATATGTCTCTGAAACTTGTCATAAATCTAACACTGTGCAGCTAATAAACAGCAACAGAAAAGTGGTCAATCCAAAATACACGCAGTCAGAACATCCTGGCCTGCCTGTATGTGTATACTTATGTATAACCACATATGGGAAACTATCAAGCCTGGACTTCTAAAATGCCTCAGATAGAACAGCTTTTGAAGCAAAAGCAGCAGCCAAAGTTTGTAAAATCAACTGTCTAATTCACGTATGTTTATACACATATGCACATATATATATATATATTTACAAGCAGTATGATATGTATTCACACCTGATTCAGAAGTATGAATGGCAAAAGTGGTGTACAGTTCCCTTCTGAAAAACTGTCTGCCTTAACTGTTCACCCCTCTTCCTCACCATTGTCCTCAGACTAACCAGGCACGTTTGCAGAGCTCAACCCTTCACTAGTTCACACTAAAAGGAAAACTTGGCATGATTTCCTTGTTTGTAACCAGGCCCCTTTCACTAATTTGTTTGACACAGATATGGTCCTGGGAGTCCCTTAAAGGGATTTAGATGCCTCCCTACTACTGTAATCCCTTGTGTTTTGTCCAGGAGCACACAGTGCAATTGTCTCAAGAAAGTGGGGTCTTTTGTTTGTTATTTTTTCCTTCCCAAGTCCCAAATATTAACGGTTCTGGTAGGAGGCACGTAACAGAAATGTATTTGCCAAATGGTGCTGCCTCTTTCCTTGGGTATGGGAAAGCATTTTGTGGAAATGGGATAACCAAATGAATAGAGCCCGCCAGTTCCACACGCCTCCTGTCTGCGAGCATCCCCACCCTGGGTGTGTGGGCTGTGTTACTGACTCAGGGGAATGGGTTTAGAGGAGCCCTTTGTTGGAATATTGGCAGCACATCACTGGACTTGCCGTGGTTGCAGATGGAGCAACTTGCTGAACAGATGGATTCTCAGTTTTCTCAAAGAAAGGGAAGGTACTTGATGTACCACGGTGGGAAAGAAAGGAGGGTATTCCAGGCAGATGGAAAGGCAGGAAAGAAGGCACGTTCTGCGCTTTTTTTGGGCACTTGGAGCCTAGCAGTCTCTGGCAAACTTGGGAAAGCATAAGCACAGCACTCTTTGAGAGGGCAGAGGGACTGTAACAGATGTGGAGGAAGTTATTCGCACAGAAGCAATGAAAATGAAGGCTGAGACTAGGAAAAGCCAGAATGTATAACTGAGTATAATGTGCTAGGTATGGAAAGGGCTCCTGCCCTGCACCATCAGAGGTTCACTCTATTAAGGCACAGGACTAGTGTCAGATAGAGCATAACTGGAAGAGAAGACTGATAAATATTTTATGGTCTATTGTGTTGTGTAAGAGGCTAGAGATAAATGTCATCTGCCACTGTGAAGCCAGGGATCCCCATGTTTCTGCAGTGTGTGCATTGGTTCTGTGATGGCACAGTTTGTTCAGTGGCACTGCTCAAGTGCCATGCGGCCTCTTTTCTTCTGCTGTTCTTTGTCCCCTCCCCATTTTACCTCACTTCCATCCTCCTTCCATTGTTGGGGCAGGATCAGACCTATGCAGCACCCAAGAGCCTGTAAATCTGACTTGAAATCATGTTCCAATATTTACTGCCAAAACCTTCATGCAATTACCAAATGCAGCAGGCATGAATGGAAAAAACTGATCATATTTTGATTCTTTATGTTAACTCCCCACAACTTTTCAGTCACTTCATACACAGACACCAGACTTAGCAGAAATACTTTATCATAGTATCATTAATGATTTAATAACTATGGAATTTTTCTTTATTTTAACCTTAGCTTAATTAGACAATTTCAGCATCTTAGAATGCAGACATTAAAGCTGTTTAGCTATAGTAAAGATGCCAAAGGCCTTGGAAATCCAGATTTTCTGGGAAATGAATATGATAAAGAGCAAAAATGTTATTTCCAGGTGTGATTCACTGCTGAAAGAAGCCATGCAAAATCATCACTTTCTTAAATAATGGCTTTGGCTTTTGTTCATAGTCAGGGTTGTGTCCACAGCAAAATAAATGTGTGAAGTATTTTTATGAAAAATAAAATTGCCTGGATTACATACCCACTTTTGCATCAATTGTGGTCGATTTTGTAGGACTGAATTACCAGGGAGGCTCTGAGATAAAATGAACAAGGAATCCCATCACTGAATTTTAGTATGAACATTTTTCAGATTGTTGTGTCTGGATCTCTGCCAAGTTTCAGCCCTATAATAAATTAAGTCCAACCCACACAAAGTAAGGAAGTAAAAAAGAAGGGAAAAGAACCCAAAAACTTCTTCAAGAAGTCTTCTTCTTCAAAAAGACTAGGCATTTTTTGTGGGGAAACAAGTGGCCAAGAATAATTTATTGGAAAAGTAATTATCTAAAGAGAGAGTGGGCTCTTCTCTCTAATTGGAAATGATAACATTTCCCAGCCTTACTAAGCACAGCAGAGGATCATCTTTTTGCTTCACCAGCCTGGTTAAATTAAAGTTGAGAAGTTGCTTTCCTCTAGTTTTATTTCTCCTGACACCCAATACTGTAATCGAGCCCACTTCCCTTTCTCTATGGCAAAATCTAATCTGGCTGCCACAGGACCTGTGAAAATCATGGAGGTGATGAGCCAGGGTCTGCTTTCTGCATTGTATGTCTGGTTTATTTAATCTCTAGTCAACCTCAGATAATAAATATTTCATATGTTGGACAGGTGAAAGGTTTCATTCAGCTGCAGATCTGCTTCCACGGCAACTGATTCTTCTCATTTGAATCATTTAAATGTGCTGAAAACAGAGCTTGCTTTCTATTTTTCCCCACTGTTTTTTTTTGTGTGTAATGTATTATTTGTTTTCTCCCTCCTGTCCCTCCTACAAGCAGATACAGAAAAGCCAACAGCATTAACAAGTAATTCTAAACAATTTATAATCCAAACAAATTCTCTCTTCCAGTCAAAATGGGATGAAAAATGCCATTTCGTTTGACAAGCATAGAGTAAATATCTAGAGATATGAAATTGCCCGGGTTAGTATCTATAAATACTCTGTATGCAAAAAATGCATGCAATCACAGTACTACTTTATGCTATACAGTATATTTCTCCATTGGTACTGGGTGTTTCCTCAATACCATTGCCCAACAATTCAGTTGGGTTTGATTTTGGGGTTTTTTTGGGGGAGGGGGAGGTAGTATCCCAGGTCTTTCTCTTAGAAAGGTTTCCTCCTCTAAGAAAAGCTGCTAGCAAAAAGACAAAGAGAAATGTCTGCAACCATATCTGATTTATGTCAATGTTGGTGCTTGTGACAGATCTTCTGGAACACATCTGCTGCATCCTTTGCATCTTGCAGCAGAAGGAGCTCTTTGGAAGTATAGCTTATCTCCTTGTTCCTCTGCACATTTCATGTGTAGTGGGCAGCTGCTGTCCCTTTCCTCTCAAGCCGTCCCCACATCTGGACTCTAATGCATGCTGTGCCCCGTGCCCACCTCCATGCCTGTCTGCATGCATGGCTGGTGGCTTCACAAAGCACTTCCCTTGCCTGCCTGCTGAGTCAATTGTGACTTGGTGCAGTGGTGAAATTTTGCTAGATAGGCTCCAAGTAAAGGGATTTTCCCTCTACCATCTCCTATCAGGCTCAGAGACATTTTTACGTGCATCTGACCATCTGTTTGGATGTTTTCTTGATGCAGTTATGGCAGAATGGGGACATTATTTCATAAGGCACACAGCTGTCTTAGGAAATAAGTTAGAGAACACATCTCAGGGTGTGATTTAGGAGTTTTAGATGTGATGGAGAACCATGCATAGATGGCTTATTTGATCTCTCTGTCCTCCCCTTCTATTTACTGTATAGCTTCCTAGTGATGCTATATTTGGGAATTAGGATGTTCTAGATCAGTTTGGAAAAACTGACATGACATGATGCACAACTGCTATTTTGGGTTTAGGGGGAGATGGAAAACGGGTACAGCCTTTGATAGGTGTCTGTGTGTGTGCCTGGTAGCTCTGTGGCAGATCCCCCTATTAGAAACAATTGAACTATATCTGACCTTGCAGCCCTCTCCCTTCTGTTTCCAGGCATATAGATTTTAGCCAGCAGGTCTCTGGTTAACCCCTCCTCACTGTTGTTTATTTCCTGCCACTCCGCAGACACACCACTGAGCGTTAAGTATGTGAACTCAAAGACGCTCCCTCTCTCCTGTACAGTCTTAATAGCAAACAGTCACGAGCTGGGCTTCTCCAGGCAGAATTTCTACCTAAGAGACATAGGTTTCAGGAGTATATGCCCTTTCTCTCACCCTTTTCAGACTTCATTAAAAGCATCCACTTCAAGAAACTACAACTGTGTTTATTCAAGCTTTGAATTTGGAAGTCGTGCCGGGATCCCTGCCACGGCACGCTTGAACCGTGAAACCCAGGTCAGTTCCATTTTTTGGTTTTCATGTACTGGCACTGCGCTGCAGCTGTTTGAGCTACCAGGTCTCTGTGGAAGCAATACTTCTTTTAACATGCAGAAAACATCATATTTGATTTTATAACCTTACCACTTGTTGTAGGTTTCGGGTTCTTTTGTACTACTAAACAAAATGTCAGGGTAGTATGTCAGTGAACATAATGCATTCAAAAAGAATCATGCTGACCGGCTTGAAAACTAAATGCTCTCTTTCAAACAGACAGGAACAGCTCTGATTTTCCTTCCTGCCCACCAGGCTATACTTGGACTTCAGAAGACAGCTGTGCTTCATCTCCCTGTTGCTCTGTCACTGTGACTGCTGGCTATTGCACTATATAATGCGATCTTGGGCTGTGAGATATGACCAGTTTCAATCAATGTTCGCTGAGGTTGACTTTGTGACTCAAAGGCTACTGACTCAATAGCCCATTAGTTTTGTCAGTGAATCAACCCTTTCTCTCTCCTTTCTTTCTCTTCAAGCCTTCTGTGGTATTGAGGAGTTTGTGGGTTTTTCTTATTGCTGGAAAGAAAGATACTGGGATGGTTATTGCACTGAATGGAGCTGGAGGGGTGTTACTAGGTTTGCGTGAGGCACTTTCTGAAAAGTGCCTTATTTTTGTTAATAATTCTACTCTAGATCTTAGATTCCAAATTCACATAGAGTTTGCATTTCTGAAACTTCGTGTGAGTAGTCTTTTACTGCAAGGTGGATTTGCAGGGGGAAAATCAAAGTTAACAAAATTTAGTATCTGCAATGTTTGCTTCCCCCAAATGTGCATTGGAAAACTCTGTTTGAAGGCACAGTACTCTTTGTCTGTTTATTGGGAAAAGATCTGGGGGCAACAGTGCTTTATGCATGGAAATTCGTTGGTGTTTGACTTGTGGCTCTGCATTCCCTTTAACTCCTGTGCCCTGATCCCTAGTGATTGTATGCTTTGATGTTTCTAGAGTGCTCTTGGAGTAAGTGCTCCTCTCAGTGAAAGTTACGCTGCTGTTATTTTTTAATGTTTCATACAATGGTGAAGAATATCTGAAATGCACCCAAACGTGGACATTTCATCACCATGAAGCCTGCAGTTAGGGCCATTGTCCCATTCAGTCACCGAATAAGAGTCTGGAGAGCAAATAGCATGTCCAGCTCTACGTCATCTCTGGCTCTCCGTGGTATGTTCAGTTCCTCTGCTTCTAAGCATGTTTCCCTTATTTCAAACTTTTTTCCTTTGTGCATTTGTTCCTTGTTTAATTATTTTTGGTCAAGTCTGCAACAGCTGAACAGAATGCATTAAATGTAAAGGTCTGTGATTTTCCCGTGGTAGAAAAATTTGTATGAAAAGATAAATAGCTTTTGGGGTATTATATTTGTCTTAGACAATGGGAAGCTAGGTTCTGAGTGGCTGGAAAGGTTGTAACTGCACCATTAATGTTTAATTACTATTGGCAGCCAAGAAGTGCCTTTCTGGACTAACCAGACACTCAGCTTCTGAGATGTGCATAGGTGGCAGAAAGCGATAAAGCTCGTGAAACCGCACCTCTGGGAACATGTAATGGGATCTTTCCTGTGATATGCAAATTATGCTGCCAAGTCGCTGTGTAAACAATTCATGGGAGATGTAGTGAGAGGTAGTTAAATAACTGGATCACATATCAAAGATAAAATCCATCACTGGGAATGGAAAAATGTGTTAAAATAGTGGTTTTGCTATTAGAAATAAATAAATAATGTACAGAAAAAAAATTTGCCCAAAGCATACAGCAGCACTGAAGAGCAAATAGCAAATGATTTATCGCAATTGTTGCAGTTCAGAGTAAACAAGCATTTAGGAAACCAGTGTGCACAGAGTTTGTGAAAACCAAGACTTTTCCTAGTACAAGCAGTCTAGCCAATTATGCTGGTGTTTTGGGGTTTTTTTCTTTTTGTGTTTTTTTTAGTAACTGAGAAAAAAAAAATTACTTCACAAATGTTAATTTGGTTACTTTGCAGGCAGAAGATATGCACTGCTTACTTTTCAGTGATAAAACCAATCCCATCATTTCTATTCTAGGCATGAGCAAAGATCTCAGGCAGCCCAGCAAAACATATTTCAGGGTCATATATAGCCATAGATCAATGAGTGTGAGCAAACCGTATTGGCACCAGCAGAAGCTGAGCTCATGCCTTCAGCCTGAGTTTCTAATTTCTGTATTTTATGCTGCATGAAAAAAGGATTCCACATAATAGCACTCCTCCAATAAATCAAAGATTACTCTTTCACAAATGGTACTGAAGCCTTCATTGATTCTCTGTCCAGCTTCACTGTTCTTCCACAGAGGTCAATTCCTGTAGCACTTGTCTTCCCTCAGCCTTTTCCTATAACTGCTGTTCATTTAGGCTCTGATGTAGCTCGGTTGAAGTACAGTAAGAAGCCTCATATCCCTCCTTACTGGAAGCTGCAACATGTGCTGGAGTCCTAAGGGGCCAGCAGCAGAAAATCTTAAGAAGGCAGCAAGGAATATTAAAGCATCATGAGTCAAGGGAAATATTTTTGACCTGCAAGTTTCTTTTGCTTTGCTATGTAGCAGGAATGATACTCCAGATAGAATTGTATGGTCACAATAAACAGATCCCACATTCAACAAATGTATTGAATTCTGTTCTATGTTTAATCGCCAACAGAAACTATGTCAGATGATCTTCCACCAGGAACAATATCTCCTAATTAACAGTAATTAAGGTATATTATAACTACAGGATATGAAACTAGATGGATCTGTCTCTTGACATTTCATATTTGGATTTTTTTTTCTGCTAAGTCTGTTAATATGCTTCAATTAATGATAACAGAGGCCAGGCCATTCTCAGTGATGGATCTGCATACGTGAATCTTAGTACCACTGAGATGAGATGAAGCATGAATCTTTCCATCATTAAACTCCCCTTAGAAACATGAATGAATTCCAATTAAACGGAATTTACTAGCAGAAATGTTGACTATGAGGAAGCTAAGGGTCAAAGCTTGATTGCCTTATCCTGTAAAGTGCAAAAACCTGTGCCAGACATGACAGGAAAGTCGGGGAGCCTGTCTGCAGAGTCTTCAGAAGTTCTGTAGCCATTCATAGCAGGTATGGCATTTCTTTTCATTCACTGAGAAGTCATACAAAACTGTTTTGTTCAGGCCCTATTTGATTAAGCAGGTTTTTAATTTTAGTGCCCCAAAAAGATTTTGTCATCCAGAAAACTATTGCTTCTCCTTCTGCGCTGTGGCAGATACCCAGTCTTCACCAACTGATAAGCATTTGGAGACCTAATCAGTAGTAAACCTGAGGTATAGACTTTGTATAGATAGCTTAACAATTAAGAAATTTAAACTATTCCTGAATGAAAGGAAATTGCCAACATTAAAGAGAGAATTTCCTAGCTCAGGCATTTCTGTCCATGTAATTAAACTAAATACGCCGTTTCCTTGCCCCTAGCCACAGTTGTCCTAAAGAAGATTAACAACATTGAATTTCTACCCAGGCTAAAGTCTTGTTTGTACCCTGAAATATGGACCCTGAAATAACATGCCAGTGCACTACAACTCCATCTGGTGACTCCTCCCAAATCAGTGATGCTTCATTGTGTTCACTTTGCAGCATCTCCAATCCACGCGACTCAGAGAGGAGTTAGCTATTTCAAAGATGAGTATAGATGAAACCAGATTTCTGCAGAGTTTACTATGGTGTTGGAAATACTTGTCTGAAGTAATCTATTAGATGTCATAAAGCATATGCAATCAGAAGATCTTTCATAAAACACTGGGGGAAAAAAAGATGAAAAGCCTGCTTTCCATGCTATTCCACTGAGCAATTCTATTATGATCTGGCCTTAATTTGAGTGATCTACTATATTTGTGATTGTACAACATAATCATGTTCCTGGGATTGTTATCTTTTTCTGTCATATATTTTTAGCTACCTCAGTTCTCTGCAACTTCTTAAAGAAAGTGTTTCTTAGATTTATTTGAATTGTGTTCCCAAGGACACAATTGTAATTCACGTTATCTGATTGAGAAATGGCATGATTACAAACTTTAGTTTTCTTTTAAGATACCAGTAAACATTCTTTTTTTTGAGTCTCATATTTTGCTTGCATCTTACGTGCCCACACTTGCTTGATCACATGCAGGAAATATTTTTGTACACTGGTGCTATGCATGACTATGAAAAGAGCTGTAGATAGAACAAGATGAGATACAGGCTGTAATTTACACCTGACAGTGTGAATTTCATTGCAAGTGCTTTTAAAGGAAACTTGCTATTTTCTCCACATTCAGATAAACTGTAATTCCATAGGAAATTATGATAATTTTTTTTGTTTTCTTTGTTTATTCTGCTCTGCTTTAGTATTGAATTTTATGGGGAAAGAATATTCCTCAACCTCATGCAATCCTGTGTTTTCTGCAAGCTTGGGTCATGGTCCTGTGATGCTGGACATACCCCATTATCAGAGAACAGCCTGACTAGGCAAGATTAGTAAAGTCTGGGATAAAGAAAGTATAATCAGACCATTTCATGGGTGGGGGATCAAGGTATAGATGGTTTAAATTACTTGCCCAAGGTAATTACAGAGCTATATGAGGAACAGGAATCTCCTGGATCCCCGTCAAGTTTCTTTTTCATTTCTAGAGAACTGAAGATCGGTATTTGTTTTGGCTGAATTGCAGTTTGGATAGGTTGAAAGACATTTGGAGGGCTCTGTTAAGTCTTTCCCACCAAAAGAAATATTAGTAGGCAATGAAAAGAGTAACAAATGGGACCCATTCAAAATGCTCCACTTGCCGTTGCTCTGAGCTTCAGGCAAGAAAGTACATAGAGGTCATTTAACCTGACCACTTATATATCAGAAGCTGCTAGGGTCACTCAGGCACTCCTAAATTAAACCATATATTTTAGACAGAAATATAGTGGTCTCACAAAGCATTTTCCATTCAGACCATAAATTCCAAGGACAGGGCTTTGTCCTCTGCATGTATCTGCTTTGCACTTCCTGTAGTATCACCTGGATAAACAAGGGAGTTCATAGTCCTGTCAGTTTAATCTCTTGCATCTTCACCATTATTTTGATTAATTTGATACTTCAGAGCTTTAAAGAACAAAGAAACCATTAACAGCACGAGCAGAGATGGTGCCAAAGAGGCCTGGACACTATCCCTGGTGCTCTGTTCTCCTCCTGTGTGCCTAAGAGAACTGTGTTGCTGTAGGGAGGGTTGTGAGTGGTGGCCATCCAGCCACACTGGGGAGGCTGATGGAGACTGCTGCACCCAGAGCTCTATACATGGGCCGTGTCCTCTGTGCGTTCAAGGGTTGAGTCAAGATCGACTCCAAGTGAACATGGTACATAAATTTTCTGGATGACGACATAAACAAAGAGTCAAAAGCCATGAGATACTATATTCATAGCTACAGGCCAAATGCTTTATTCATAATGTTGCAGTGAAAGTATTAACATTGCATTTGTTTAAAAAGTAACTAGGAGGCCATTTGTGACCCTTATAATACACATGTGGAGCAGTGCTCTGCTGGTTTACACTGGTTATGTTCAGCTTTATATTTTCCAGAGGGTCAGTTTGCAAGGATCTTTACTGCTATTTATGAAAATAAGTAACTAATTTACCAAAATTTCACAAAGTGGCTTCATGGCTTCCGCTTCATGGTTAAAGGGTCCGCAAATCTTTTGGTCTTGTTGTTGACTTTGGGTTGTTTCTGATTGTATCTTGAAGGCTAGAAATACTGTATTATGGTAAATACATTATTTTTGTTATTGCCCTTGTTATTAGAAAATATTTATATAGTGCAGTAAATTGACATTGTACTTTGCCAACATAGATAAAGGCAAATTCTCTGCCCTGAAGAGCTTATAATTCAAATAAAAAAAGACAAACAAACGTACAACACTTTGGAAAATAGTGGATGACAGGATTATTAACTACATGAAAAAGGTGGAAGGGCTGCTTGAGGAGAGAGAAGGATGCTATGATCATCATTATTGCTGGTTTTACAACACAGTGGCACCTTAAAAGCCTCAAATGGGATGAAAGCCTGGCTGCACAAGGGGCTGGGGCTATGCAGAAGCCTGCCACGGGGGTGGCCTTGTCTCTGTGTCTTAGAGCAGTGCTGCCTGGCTGATATTCCTGCCTGGAAGGCACCTGGCTAAAGCCAGCATCAGTCCAATTACAGCACAAGGAATGCCACATTTCCAGTAGGTTTTAGCCCTGCCTGAGGGAAAATCGACATGGTTTCCTGCCCTGAAGAATTGTAACTGAAATTGAAGAAAAGAAATGCGCATACAAGAAGACAGGGAAAGCGGAGTGGAAGGATTGTTGACTAGGTAAAGGTATGGCAGGACCACCTGGAGGGAAGGAGGGCTTTTAGCATAATTAGATTCACCCCGATCTGCAGCTCTAGGCCTTCTCCGTCCTGACCCCTTGACAGCTAGTTACAAGGCAGAAGTATCAAAATAATTTTTGTTGCCTGATCATAGTTGAAGCACACATAGTAGCTGCTGTTTTCCTGATCTGACCTCATGTTAACTGTGGAATTTCTTCTCCCTCAGTGCCCACAGAGTATGTGATAATCCTAAATTTATGTAACTTGCTAGTGATCCCATAAACAACTGTTTAGAAAACAGGCAAAATTCCTTGCTCTGCTTAGCAACTTAATTCAGCCTCTGAGGAAAGCTAATGGCTATGCAGTAGCACAAAGACCCTGGAAGCTCTGCTTCGTCCTGTGGGAGATGGAAAATATTCATCATTTCCCTCATTTATCTATGGCAAACTACCTCATAAATCAGAAAGGACAGAGGGAAACTCCCTGTAGCTGTCCTCACTTCTGGTTCAAAAGCAGATGCTGTCCCCAAATATGGCAGGAATTATGAAGAAAGCCAGGAGCAGCCCTGGCAAGGCTGGTGGGCAGAAACAAGGAACTGTGATAGCCAAGAGGTGTGTGTGATTTACACTGATCTTTAAAATGGAATTTACAAGGAGCAAGAAATTTAAGTGTCTGGTAAAGAAATGGGGCTGAGGAGATGAGATTTATCATTTGGAAGTAGGAAGAAAAGGTCCAGGATGAATTTTCTCTCCAGAGAAAAGGCAGATATAGGGCATCACAGTTGTTGGAAATGTGTGAGAGTGGGCAGCTCCTGCTGTCAAACACTAATAGTTATATGTTGGCATATTCACTGGGGATGGGCAGAAAAATAATCAGAAAGACAACCATCTCTCTCTCTCTAATTTGTATATGTCTATATCTGGGGACCTTCTCATGAGCTATTGCAAACTGAGTCGTGCTTTCTGTTCTCCTGCAGCTCACTGTGCCAGAGTTATCAGGCAAAGGACAGGAGTGGGAGCCAAGTCCCCCAGGACTGAGTGTCTTGCTGGGATTCATATGGCATGCAGGTAGCAGAGTGACAACTGAGCTCCCAAGGCACAGTTTGCTCAGCCCAGCTCATCTCATCCCGTGGGTGTCTGACAAAACAGATGTTCATATCCAAAACTGCAGTGCAGACTTTCAGCCAGGGGAGTGAGATGTGCACCTCCAAGGTGAGCTTCACTGCCTGGCAGGGTGGGTGTCTGAAACAGGCTGGCAGAAGTGTCTGGTTCTCCCCATTGGCAATAACAGCAGCAAGAAAGCTCAAGCATAGATGTGTACATTGGCAGAACTTAGGTGAGGTGAATCCCTGCCCTCCCTACACAACAGCACAGTGTAACATCTTGGCTGTGAAGAGATATTTGGGTGAGAGAATGGCCCATGGCAGATTAAGGCAAGAGATGGGCCTACATTGTAGGGGGAGTGTGGAGTCAATGGATGGAAAGCAAATACTGCAAAAAAAAGGAAGAAAAAATGTTATGAGGTAAATGGAGAACAGGAGGTATACTAAGAGGGATGGACGGATTGCAAGATAAATGAGCCCAGGGAGCACACTGGCAATTTAGAGCTTGTAGCTGGAGAAAATATCCTGAGTGTGATGTGCTAAAAGGGGATGGCAGCTTTCAGAGTGAGGACAGATGTAAGCTGATAGAAGAGATAGTGGGTTTTTCTCTGAAGCAAAATTTATCACCAGAAACCTTGAATTAAAACAAACAAAACAAGCCTAAATATCTTTTCCAGATTTTCACTGAGAGAATACTTGATGGTATTGCATAAAGTTTTGATCAATATGACTTTAGATTGCTTTAATATTCTGCAAAAAGTGCTCTGCAGATCACCCTTGCACTTAACCAAAGACACTTAAATGTGACCTCTTGCCATAATTTGACCCAATGATAAAAGTGTATTTTGAAAATACGAAAATAGTTTGACTGACAGGTTTGGGTTTTTTCCCCTGATGAATGTCTGCCTGAAAAGACAGGCTGCCTTAACTCCAGGAGTTCAATTGTACAGACTTTGAAGGAGAAGAAAAATTATAATGAATGCATTTTAGAAACTTCTAAAAAAGTTACTTAAAATAGACTTTCCATACATAATGTTACCATGTGAAACTCAACTGTATCCTGGTCTTCTGGGACTAGGAGACAGCAGTCTGTGTTCATTTGAAAATTCAATAGCAAGGCACCTCTGCCTCTGATGGTCTGTATGATACAGTCCCTGGGGCTCTGCCACAGACAGGGCTTACCTGTCAAGCTGTTGATTTTTTCAGGGGGTGACATGGGAATGATTTCACTTTAGGTTAGCCAGGAAGCTAAAATGCTCATTCTGGAAGTGTGTCTCAGATTGCTTTGCTCTCTTTCTTCTCCCTTTTATCTTAGTTTTTCTTTAAAAACATTCTACTGAACAACCCTTTGTGTTTCAGCTTGATGTAGGTTTAGTAAACATGAAGCAAGAACATTGTGTGTGGTAGAGTGAGTGAAAGATATTTGATAGGTGTGTTGCATTTATATAGGTATTGTCTCAAGCTCAAAAAGATAAGAAATAGCACGTATAGCCCATATAACTCCCTCAGGTACTTTATGGCATCAAGAAGGCATTCCAGCACCTCTCATTTCAGTATTCAGCCTTTCAGTGAAGTTGCTGAAGTGTCTTTGTTTAAAATCTTCTTTGAATGTTCCCGCTTTTGTTTGCGATACAGTGGTGTGGGATGTCATCTTTCTAAAATAATCAACTGGCCTTTAGTAGAAAGTAGCGTGATAAAAGCCTTGCTATTAAAATACTGTAAATAATTAAAACATTCCAGAATATTTTGTTTTTGTTAAATATAAATGAAGTCAAAATGCAGCATTTAAAGAAAGGATTGTCCTAATTTAGTCAGTAAGTCACTGTTCTTTTAAATGGGAAGCAAGTGAGTCACAATTGCAAGCCATCTTGGCAGGGTGAAAAACAGAGATGCAATCATCAATTCACAACAATGTTTTGTGTTCAAGGAATAATCAGACCTGTTTTTATCAAGGCTGTGCTGCATTGCTAGCCAGCAATATGGCTTTTTTTTTCTCCTGTTCCAGATGATTTTGGAACTGCATATGCTTTTTCAGTAAGTAAGCTGGACTTCTATAATGCTTTGCTTAATGTGCCTCCAGATTCTGTTATTTATAGATTTCAGCATAATCAGACTGCAGCTGCTAAAATACATGCAAAACAAAAAGCATATTTGTAATCTGTTAAGGCTTTGCTCTGAGATGCCAGTGAAGTCTGGGATTTACCATGAAATATTACCAAGTGACCTTTGAAGGAGCATCACCAGAGAATACCTGTTTATCTTGGAGACCTTTGTTTTATTTTTCTTTCTTTATTGAAATCTTGCAGTGTTCTGCTTTCCATGGGAAGTCTGGCCTTTGTGTGTACCATGTGTTATTTCCAAGACCTGCTGGGACAGTGGATTTAAGTAATGCAGCATCTCAAATGAGCAGTTCTTCCAGAAAATATGTTTTGTAAAAATTGCCTTTGTTGAATATAGAGGGAAACTGTAAATATATTTTGATTTTTCTCTAAGTTGTCTAAATCCTATCAGTGTGGACATGATTTACCCATTAACAGTATTTTCAGTGACAATTGGTGGAAAGGATCCCTTGCAATCATGGGAAAACCTACATATTTGCTTTATAGTTAAAAGTGAAAGGTCTTAATGCACCAGCACATACCTTATGAGTTTATGAGATGACAGTATTTTAGTAGCATAATACAGAATGAACAAAGGTGTTTTAAATCATTCATAAGACAAAAAATTGTAAAGATTATGTGAGTGAACACAAATCCAGAGCTCTTATTTGGGCTGTAAGGGAGCTTATCTTCGTTGTGCCTAATGAAGCTGTTTTCTTAAGGAAAGTGCTGGTTCCTGCAGAATTGTCTTTGCTTTCAAAGGCCTCCTGTAAGAGGGAGATGTGGCAGAAAAATCCATGTAAACAGGGTGACTCTAGAGATGCTGGAAACCAGCTGGTCTTTGCAGTAGAGCTGCAGGGAGATGCAGCGTACAGTGGATGCATAAGTTAGGATCTCCTCCCAGAAAAAAAGACTTTGCTCCAAATAAGCTTTGGTACCTGATGTAATTTTTTACTTGTTGTAGTAAATACATTTTTGCATATTGTAGCAAGAAATGTGCTTCCTTCAATTAGTTTTGAATTTCTGAATTTAGGTGACATTTTCTAGGTGTTAACATACCATTAACCATGCAAAATAATTCCTCTCCTTGTAACACTGCATATGCAATAATATAAAAAATATTTTTAAAAGACATCTTTGGAATTACATTGGAAATGCTTTTTTTTTAAATTTGTGTAGCCCAGGCAGGGTGGCTATGGCACAAAAATATAACTTTCATTGTTGCTAGTCCCATCTTTCTTCTTCATTGTAAGACAGTCAGAAAGAAATGAACAGTGACTTACTTATCCTTGTCTAGCTTTTCTTTCTATTTTCCCTTCTTTACTAGGAGTCCTGTGTGCAGCTGGAGAAACAAAAACACTGGGAATAATCAGTACAAAACACTTGATATATTTTAGAAGACAGCTGGAGGTAGCCTGATAAATGACCTGTACTTTGGCAGGTCAGGTGGAGTGTGACCAACCTAATGACCACTGTCCTATGAATCACAGTGAATAGTAACAAACACTTAGAAATTGCCATTCTTTTAAGAACTGGAAAACTCGCCTAGATGTAACAGTTCACAAGATTCCACATTGTTCCTTCCCATCTGCGTTTCCTTGAGAATCAGCACCAATGGCATTTAATGACTTTGTGACTTGTACTCCCAGGTTTCAAAAGGTTGATGCCATCAGTTTTTTCCTTGAAGGATTTAGTGGTCACAAAAATTAGACAAAGAGCTGAAATGACTTAAGGTCACTCAGCAGGTCAGTGTCAGAGTTGGGCAGAGAACCTCCTCCTTGCATCCCAAGGCTGGCTGCTGACCCGGGCACTCCACAGAGCCTCGTTACAGTGGTGCATTTAATCAGCTTCACTCTGTGTTGTAACTCATTGTGGTGTTATGGATATCTAAAGGGTAGGATTTTAACTTCACAATCTGCTGTTATTGAATTAGTTTTATGTTGTGTTAATTTCTTTGTCTCATGGCATTCATTGCCTGTGATAATTGATGCACAATATATTACCAACTTCTGTATTCATTTGGGTAACTGCATTTAATTGCCTGGTATAAAATATGTGCACTAAGTACAATCTGCTGTGACTGCTATGACTGAGAAGTGCTCATTGGTATGGACTTGAGAGTGCTTTATCTTCCTGACAACCTGTCTGAGGGAAGCCTAAATGTCTCTTGCAATTCACCATCCAAGGACTGTTACTTGCATCAGGTCTGTAAAAAGTGAGACCACCAAAAAAGTACAATGTGAAATGGCTTTACAAAATTTTTGGCATCAAAATTTTGTTAGTCAGAAGTTCTCAAATCAGGAAAATTTTATTAATGTCCCTGCCTCTCCCAAGCATCAAGGAATAACAGGGCCCAGAATATTTTATACTTTTTCCCCTGTAAATCAGGATTATGGCTTTATTTGCTTCTGAAGTTACTCCCCTGGAGTAGAGCTACTCCATGCACAAGTGTTTATAAAAACAGATTTCTTTTACATATATCTTCAGGTCATTAATGCCTGGAGGAGTATTAGTGAATTGTAAATCAGGAATGCTCTCTGAAGGTGTGATGTCAATGAAATGGTGTTGGTTAATGTCTGCTCAGGTTACACAAGACCCCTGCATGAGCTTAACTTTCTTGCCTGTTTAACCAGTAACAGTGATTCAATTTATTATTAAGAAAGCAAGAATCTTTGCTAGTAGATGTATTTCTCATCAAATTTAGGATCTTGCTTTTTACATGACTTAGACGATGAGTTTGTTAATTTTCCTTGCTTATTTTATTTCCAGTGTCATGAAGGGTATAGTAGTGCAGTGTCTGAGCTACACAAAGGAATGCTGAAATTTGCCCAAAGCTGATTTTATTTTAAGCATTAATGAAACCTTCCCTATACAAATTTTCAGCAGTTTTTAAACAAAAGCTAATGTTTGAGTCTAAATCAGGTATGTAATGCCTGCGAGACTATTTTAGCCATATTACGTTGCTTTGTCTTAATGTAACCACTGAGTTGTCACTAGAAGGGATGTTCACAATTAGTATTTTTCTTTTTAAAAGAGCTAGTTTCTACAGTCTGTGTCCTTCAGGATGGAGCATTAGTTCTGCCTACAGCTTACTGCAAATTATTCAGCGTTCATAGGTTCGTTTATATTTGTTATTCAGCTCTCTTCCACTGACAAAATAGCCTGCAGCAGTTCTTGGTTAGATAGAACTAGTTCCACTTTAGGCTCCTCACGTTCTCTTTTATGGCTTTTCCCCAGGTTCACCCTGCACTGCATCCAGGTACTTTTGTTGAAACAGTAGACCTGGTGGTCAGAGAGAAAGCAAAGCTTCCCAGAGCCAGGGTGGGCTACGAGAGTGTGTTTTGAGGAAAGACTTCCTTGGCATATTAGGCAGACCTGGTGGTACAGTACACTGTGAGTTTCACCAGTTCAGCCTAATGATTCTGCTTTCGTTCATCTCCATGGTGTTATATTCTTCTTCTTCTGCAAGGACTTTAACAAATCCTTGTAGATAATTCGTGAAAGTATACCAAAATTTGAACTATGTGAACATGTCAGAAGGAAAACACCAAAAAGTCATTTCCAGTAGACTGAGGTCTGATCCTGCATTTCTGGCAGAACTGGGGCAACTGGCTTGGGCAGAAGAGTGTGTAGCCTTCAGCAGCAGAGCTATCAAACAGTAAAACGTGGGCAGAGGAGATGGCAGAGAGAGTCCAACACCCATTTTCTTCCTCTTATCCCAGCAATCCATGCCTATCTGAGATGCCTTTTCCCCAAAGCCATGTGGCAGTACCTCCTTCCTCCCCATTAGCTGTGGTGATGCATTATGGGGACAAGCAAGTAGCACACAGCAAGGTATGAAGAGGCATTTCATCACTGTTGGTTTTTAAATGCTCCTTTCTTCATCAAGGCAACAAGGCTGCTGGCCAGGGGAAGAGGTGAACCTCTCTCATCTGGGCTATTCAGCATATATTTGTAAATTGGGATTGATTTGGCAGTGATTCATAAAGAGCAAGGAGCGCTGTACTGAGTAAGAAATAACTTATTGACAGGGAATAATTCAGCCAGCCCTAACCTCAAAACAGATGTTTGCGGTCAGAAGTTTATAGCCTTAGTGGAAAGGGCTAAGTACAAGCTTAAAGAGCTGAACAGGAGACACCCAGTTTTTAAAAACTTGACATAAATCTTGGCTGCCTTGCCTTATGTTAGTCACAGTCCCTGCAGAGGACTTCCATTCAGTGTTTGTTTGCTGTTTATAGATGTTATTTAAAAGCTAATTTCATGATAAAAATATTTCATGTTATGTATAATGAATAGTGGAGATCAAATAAGAATTGGAATTGCAAATTCAAATATTAAGGGTTGATAAATATTGACTTTTAAGTAGATACACTGTAGATTTGAACAAAATGCTTTTTAGCCTAGTATACTGGTTATTTGTAAATTACAACATACAAAAAAATGTAGACCATTGTCTGAGCCTGACTCTTCACTTTTACAGCCATTGATTTTGTCATGTTCCTATGAAATGATGTGTACAGTGTCACGGAACTAAAACATAAAACTTTCTGGCTCGTACTTTATGCACCTGAAATGAAAAAAAGTGTGGGAGGTACTAATCTAAAATATAGTGTAATTATGTTAATTGTGTCTTTTCTAAAGACAAGTCCTTAGGGTCTGCATGTTGGAAACTTCCTAATTATGGTCTTTCAAGTAGTTTCTTAAAGTCAGCATAGCTATTCTAGGGCTGAACAAGTCACCAAGATTCACCCGCACAGTGCTAATAACCTCCCTAACACTTGTAAGCTGGCCCCTTGTACCCAACACCCTGGATCGGACCCCTTAGGCTACTGGACAGCTAAAAAAATGTGCATGGCTCTCCTTAACCCACAGTCCCTTGTACCTGGTGCACAAAGAGTAGCTTGGGCTTCTGTAGGTGATCATCCTCAGCCTGGTGTTTTCTGCCCCTGCTGGGAGTGCTGGGAGCTCACAGACTTGGCTCACACCTCTCACCTGTCACCTTTCCGATGAGCGATGTGCTGACGTGGTGAGCCTCCCCAGCAACGACAGCAGCAGCAAGAAGTTGCCCTGATGTAAAATTCATGGCCTGACAGACACCTGATGAGAGCAATGTGTTTTAGCTAGAAACAGATACTGCACTTTGTTTTGAGCTATAACTTCTGTGAGTCAAGGGTGCAGTGTTAGTTAAGGAGCAGTCATCTTCCTCAGCTTTCTTGGGTTTTCTTTGCCACATCTCTGCAGGCTGCATTCTGTAAGTCATTGCATAGTATTTTCTTTCCTCTTTCCATCTCAGAACAGACAGCTATTTCCTTGGAACTTGCAACACCAGTTAATTGTTAACAGTTTAAAAAAAAAAAAATCATATTCATCCCTTAATATGTTCTTTCAGTCGATGCCTTCATGCCGAGGAGGCTGTGTAGCTACTGATAAGACCTAATTTGTGAAGGGCTTTTCAGCTGCCTGACAGGTTCATATGTGGTACAGTTTGTTCAGCAGGTGAGGAGGAGCGTTTGCTGGAATGCCTCTACGGAGGCTGTGAAATGTGTGCACAGAGGCTGGGGCTGCTGATCTGGAGGGAGTGGGCAGGAGCTTCCAGTGCCTCCCAAAGAAGTCAGAACATTGTTGTGTTCTGACTCTGGCACTTGGAGTTATTTCTATCTTTTCTCTTTCAGAGCCTAATGAGCTGTGTGAGGGCCCTGTGCTTGGTGATATCCCATCTCAAGATGCTGCTAATACAGTAGCTAATTATTCCTAACTGAAGAAGTCGAACAGAAGAAAAAGGATCCAGGGAAAAGCAATGGCTGCCGGTAAATATCTCAGGTCTGCAAAGGCCGTAAGAAAATAACTGGAAAGAGCTGATTTCAGGTGTGACTGGGGAGGGGGGAAGCAAAAATGTGTGATCACATCTTGTGTCTGGTGTTTCAGTATCAAGTATATTCAGTTTTCAGTTTAGGTGCCATCCCTTAACTACCCCACCCACTCTCTCCCCCATCAAAGGAAGATCCATATGTGGGCTCAGTCTTTTTTGACCATACTCATGATATTTCTCTTTTGGTTTTAGAACAAAACTTGGTATTTGCTATAGTGAATGGAATTTGTTTGTTCTCTTTTTAGTTAGGGAATAATGTATTCTTAATTCTTTTACAAAATAAGAAATTGCACCTTATGGAAAACAGTTCTTTCCTCAGGGTATGTTTGGTTCTCACAGGTTTCAGGCAAGTTCCACAACTATCATTAAGTTCTGTCAGAGGGTTGTAGGGCAATTTATTCAGGTTGGGAGAGGCCTCAGAAGGTCTTCAATCCAACCTCCTGTTTAAACCAAGGCCAGAGCTAGGGTCAGACCAGCTGTTCAGGGTTTTATGAAGTTGAGTCTTGAAAGGTGTCAGGGATAGTGACTGCACAGCCTGTTCTACTTCTTGACTATCCTCATGGTGAAATAGTTTTCTCTTTTCCTCATACCATTTACATCTGTTGAATGTTTCCAACGTCTTTATACTCTATTATACAATACCAAGAACTATTATCAGTGATCTAAATGTGAATCATAATTAAGAAACAAAACAAACCCAAAATAAAGAGTGTTTGTGATACCTCATTCTCATTGAAAGATTTGGTAAAAAATTGTGGCTTACTGGCTTTTCTACTAAGAGCATGTTTACTTTCTTGCAGCAGCTGACGGTTTGGGAAGTATAGCTATAGATACCACACAGCTTAACATGTCAGTCACTGATCCCACAGCTTGGGCTACGGCTATGAATAATCTGGGGATGGTTCCAGTAGGACTAGCAGGACAACAGCTTGTGACAGGTAAGATTTTTCTTTTTTAAAAAAAATTGCTTGCACCAGTCATGAATTCTTCGTGTCCTTTGAAAAATATATGGAATGTTTTCTGAGGATATTATATTTTTATGTTCTGAAAACATCACCTATGATTAATATTGCATACTGTGTATTAGTCTCTTCTTGTAGTAGGTATGTAATCCATATTATATTTTAACCTTGTGAAAAACTAAAACTCTGAGGGGAAATTGAACAGCTAAACCATCAATCTTTATGCTAGGTCAAGACTAGGAGGCAAGTCATGTAAGAGGAACATTTGTTTTTGTTTCTCTGTTCAAGCAGGATGTCTTGAGGTTCTGCCAAGGAATACCCTGGGCTGAGAACTCTTGACTGGAGATTTTGGAGTTGTGTTAATTGGGCAGAAAATCATGAAGCCTGTCCAGTTCATATGCTCAGTTGATATTAGTGAACTGAAGCTTTCCTGTCAGGTGTGTGCTTATTTACTTTGTGACTGGTTCCATAAAATTGAATGTCAAGAGATTGTTCTTGTTAGACTTTGTCATTTACTTCCCAATCATAGTTTGGGAGAGTGTTGCAAGGGATTACTTATTGTAACACCCACAAAAACATTATTTTGAAACCAGCAATATTTTACAGATAAAACTGGACATAGCAGACTTTGTTGTCAACAGTAGACATCCAATTAGTTGGAAACAGTAAAACTTCTTTGTTCCTGTGATGTAGAGAAGAATTATTTATATATGGGTGGGTGCCCTGTAGACACAAGCCACATGCTAGGCATATGACAGACTCCCTCTGGAAGCTGCACTGCCACTTCAGCTTAAAAAGAGCTGTGTAATATCTGTATCAGAGCAGCACGCTGCCACGTCTGCGCCTTTCCACATAGATGTGGATGCAGTGAGCCAGGTCATGATGTAAATCACTCTGCTTGCCTCACCAGGGATACCTGATGATTAATTTTGGCCAAATATGCCCCCTTCTGACACTGGGAACTGAGTGGAGCTGTGCCAGTTCACAGCTGACGGTCTGGCTCCGAATTACCTGTTTTACAGGCTGGTACACTAAGCTGCAGGAAAGCTGATTTATAACGAATCAGTCTCAAGCAGAGAGCTGAGCTGGTGGAGGCTGTGAACTGATTGGTGATCTCCAGCTTTAACCCCATGCTCCTGATTAAAAGAAACAAGCAAAGCCATCCACTCCTTGGGATCCAATTCTCTTCAATGCTT
Organism: Passer domesticus; assembly: GCF_036417665.1. Lineage (NCBI taxonomy): Eukaryota > Metazoa > Chordata > Aves > Passeriformes > Passeridae > Passer > Passer domesticus. Next base: position 61,621,673 of record NC_087475.1, on the reverse strand, counting down.
CTGTCAACAACTTGGATGCAGAAGCTGAGTCCACACTAAGTTTACTGATGATACTAAATAAAAGAGAAGCTGTTGATTCTCTGGTGGGTAGATTGGCCTAACAGGGAGTCTGGATAGATTGCAGTGCTGGCCAATCACCAACTGTGTGATGTTTAATCAGGACAAATGCCACATTCTGCACCTGGGACTATGTAATCCTGGATATATGATTGAACTGGGAGAGAAGAGGTTGGAATGCAGCCCTGCAGAAAGAATCTGCTTGCTTTTGTTGATGGGAAGCTCAGAATCAGTGAATAATGTGTCCTGGTGACCAAAAAGGCCAGCCTGGATTGCATTAGGTGCAATGGAACTAACCACTCAAAAGAAAAAAGTGTTTATCCCACTTTTCTCAGCTTTGGTGCAGCCTCACCATGAGAGCTGTGTGGTAAATATGAAAGTACGAGAATGATAAGTGTGTTCAAGAGAAGGCAACAAAGATGATGAAAGGGTCTAGAGGGCAAGGCTTGTGAGGAGAAGCTGTGGATACCAGGTTTGCTCAGCTTAGGAAGGGGAGGCTGAGGAGTTGCTGTCTACAACATCCTAATGAAGGTGAGTGCAGAGGGTGATCCTAATCTCTTCTCTCTGGTGTCCAGTGATAGGATGTGAGGGAATGACTTAAAGCTGCATCAAGGGATGTTCAGATTTGTTATTTGGAAGAAGTTCTTCTCTGTGAGGGTAGTAAAGCACTGGAACAAGCTACTCATGGACCTGTTATTCAAGTGTTTCAATGCTACAATTTGTACCTTGTGGAGTTTAGGAGCTGGACTTGATCATTGTGAGTCTCTTCCAACTTAGAATATTTAATGATTCAATGTATTGATGGGGAAACAACCTTTTTCCATTTTTCAGTGGAGATTTGCCTGCAGATGTTCTGCTCAACTTGAACACGATTACCTCCAACCTGAAAATAGTCACATGTCAAAATCAGCTTCTGCTGCTTTCATTTACAATCATCTTAGTTGCATATGCTGTGGAAGTTTGCCCTGCCTTTTTGTCTTGCTCTATTCTGTCTCTGCAGTTTCGGTGTAAATTTTGTCCTCAGATGTGCTGTGCAATCCCTACATGGCAGCCTCATCTCAGGTGCAGTGCTTCTCCCCACGAGGGAGGATCTCTAGTATCTTATACCATTGACAGCCCCCTGCTGTGATTTCCATAATTGTGTGTATCACGTATTGTAAAGATGTTGTACAAGTCAGTTCATGTTTGTTCAGCATTTTCAATGTACGAAAGGTGCCATAAGTAATAAATATTAATTACTGAAGTGCTGCCTGATTTCCCTACAGCTGCTGAATAACTTCTTTTCTTTCTTTTACTTTTGTTTTTCTTTGTTTTATACTCCTTTGTATTTTCTAGGTAAATAGGTGCTTTGACACTTCATTTTATTTCCTGAAGATTCATAAGTTTTTGACACATTTTCTTTATGGCAGATCCATAATAGCAAAACTTCAGTTTGCCATGGAATTACTTATAGATTTATTTGCTCTAATATATTTACTGTATCTGTGTTCAGTGAGGATTTGCATCATTATATTCAACCAAATATCTAACTACTCCCTAGCTATTTCCAGCTTTTTCACTTTTTTGTTATTAAGCCTAGTAATGAAATCAGCTTTGTCAGCAGTCTCATACTGCTTTTGCTACTGTCATCTGTTACATTTCTCTGTGATGAAAATGACACAACCATGTCTCAGTGCCAACTCTTTGTCCATCTTGAAAATTTTATGGGGTTGGATTTTTTGTTGGTTTGGTTTGGTTTGGTTTTTTTTGTTTGTTTGTTTGTTTGTTTGTTTTTGTCCCCAGCCTTGTTGATAACTAGGAAAGTAGTAAGTCGTTTAGATTAATCTTGGAGAGACTGTGATCTTTACATAACTTGCCATAATCTGAAATATGTGTGGTGTTCACCTGTATCCTGACACATGCTCTGGTCTCTCAGTGCTCAAAGGACTCAGGCATTCATGGTCTTTCCTTCCCCAAACTGCCCAGTTCCTGATTGCTGTGCAGGGCATTTTTGTACTCATTTGTACAGAGTCCATATGAATACTAAGTATTTTTAGAGGTTTCTCAAGATTTTTTTCTCCTGAGCAGTTCTCAGCTTCACTGCTGTGTAACCCACTGGGACACCTGCCTTGTAACAGTCATGCTCCCCAGTTTGCAATCTGTGAAGCTCTTGTCTAGCTCAAGAGTTTGCTAAAATGACAACTAAAGCTTCTGCAACATCTGGCCAATACTCTTCTCTCAGCCTGGGATGGCGGCTCTCTGATCTTGGTAACTAATCAATTTTAAGCACTGCTAACCTCTTAATACCAGTTTAGGTGATATCTGTACTCTGCTTAATTCCTTATCACCCAATGCTGTAAAATTGGATTTTTGATCTGGACAAATGTTAGAACCTTTCATTTATAAAGATGGGTTCCTGTTAATAGTTAAATATTATCTGTTGTGTGTCGACATGAATTTTGCTTACACTTATAGTTATTCAAAAAGCTTACTTTTTCCATGTATTTAACTGCTGCATTGTATATACACTACTATATGCATTTATAAATTATATATACATAATTCATACAATAAATCGTAGTTTAATAAAACATTAGTTAAAGTGTTAAAGATTAATGTGGAATAGTTATGGGTGAAAAGTATTTTCAGTCTAAATTTCCCCTTTCAGCAGGTTATACTTACTTAGAAAAACATACCTTTTAGGCTGAATTTTCTCATGGTTGCTTTTAGCCCAGAAGAAAAAAAGGTCTGGTAAAGTTGAAGGAAATCTGTTCAACTGCTTTTGAATTATCCAGGCCTTAAAATTGCTGTTTTCTATGCTTTAAGACTCTGAGAAAAATGGTCAGGTGAGAGGGGAAGGTTAGTTTGTAGTTCATCTTTTTGAGAACTAAATCCTCTTTTTGCACTCAGCAACTCTGATTCAAGCACATCTTTCAAGTGCATTCAAGTCTGCTGGTTTTTTAGATTTTAGGACTTGAAGAAATACTCAGTGACCTAAGCCAACTGAGAATGTTTTATTTTGCTTTTGCACTGGTACTTTTTAAAGGCAATTTTGACATTCCTAGATTTAGAGTTCTTGCACTTTCATTTATTTCAGCAAATGCCATCAGGTCACCTGTTTTCTAAGGGAAGATATCCCGCTGAGAAAATTATTTACTTCTCTGGTTCAGTTCAGTTCTCCTTTCACTAATTAACCAATGCTCTGAGAAACAGGAAGCAATTTTGAGGCGCTTTCCTCCAGATGACCTAAACATTTGTGATTCAAAAATAGTGTATGTCAAAAAGTTCCCCAGTACAAATGAACCTGAAGAGTGGTACACAAGTGGTAATTCATTTAGCCTTTATGTTAAGCTCATGCCCTGTGACGCATATTTGTGCTCTTACAGAGTCAAATAACAAACCACAAGGGCAGACATCCAAGACGAAAGTTGCAGGTCTGCCTGGAAGTCAAGGGTATGTCTGAAAACTGATGCCTTCTGATTATTTACAGAATAATTATTAAGGCACATTTTTCCATAGGATTCTGGCCAATATGCCTCAGTCTTAAGATACTCAAGATACAAAATAAGATTTTCAGTGACACACAGATTTCGTAATTTTTTTTCCTGCAGATAGTCGTTGACCGCTTGTACAAAATCCTAGTGAAATCAGAGACTAGGAACTTTTGAAGCCTAACATCTTGCTTACCCAAAGATATAGAAAAGTACACCATTTTGTGGCTTCAGGCATGTATTTTTTAGACACTAGAGGTTGTGAAATATTAGGCACTTATATCAACCTTTCTGTTTTTCCATTTGTCTCTGCTTTCCCCACACACTTGTCTTTTGACCTGATTTCAGTGAAACATAGGAGCTGTCAGTTCCAATCAGGTCACCTCGCTCAGGATTGTGCTTTTGACAGTGTTGGGTACCAGATACTTCATAGGGAGAGATCCACAAGGCAAATCAGTGCTCAAGTCCTATTCTCTCCGATGCGCACTCCTCTTGATCATTAATAAATAGAATGAGGTTCCCCAGACTAGAAGTCATCTATCCAAATCAAGTCATAACTCAGGAAAACTTCATTTTTGGAAGCAATACCTGCTACAGTAAGTAGTTGCAATCCTGAAACTGCAACCCCAGACATACTTTTTGATAACAGAAAGACTTGTCAAATTTTGATCTAGAGACTCCTAAATCTTAAGGGTTAAATGTCCTTCCCAGAATTTTATTAGCTTGAGGCCTAAAAGTGCAGTCATAATATTGAGACTCTTTTTCTTCAGAATGAAGACTGTAACTAAAAGCAATCACTATATTCAGATTCCATGCATGCCTTATTAATTATTGTTCACTGCAGGTCATCATATGCTGACTAAATTGTAAACATATTCCTCACTGTTCTGGTTGTGTACCATTTTTGTAACGTTAATGAGGAAAAATCAAATCATGTAGAAAATCAAGATATATTTGATTATAGTCAGCAGCTCTCTAAAGAAAGACTGTACAGTGCTGAAGATTTTAGGAAGTCAGCTGGCCGGAGGATCTTCCCAACTCTCATGTGTATATGTCTTATTCTGTGGCCTCTCCATTACTGAAGGCTTAGAGGCACTGGTAGCCATCTGGCAGTCTCATTTCACTCTACTCCTGCTATGCTGTTACCTATTAAAGCTTCCTGTTTCTACACTCGATTGCTTAGCCACTAATCCAATGTGCTGATGAGTCCATAACTTGAAGCATCCAAGAAAATGCCTAACAAAACACAGCTTCCTTTTCTGTAATTAACACTTAACTTCTGCTACCTCATTATAGTCTATCCACAAAAATTTTGAAGTGAGTCACTTGTATAATGAGCTGTAGATAGCCACTTTTCCAAGGAAAAAAAATGCTTGAGGATCTATAATTTGTGACTGAATTTTTGCACTCTCCAGATGTAAGCTTTGGTGTGCACAGGCAGCTGTTTGAGGCACTCCTCAAGCTCAGGTTCCCCTACCTGTGAAAGCTGCAGACCACAAGAGCTGAAGAGTTCAGCAGCCCCATGGCACAGTAGTATTCAGTGTCCTTACCCTTGTTCTGAATGCTGCACTGGCTTGACATCTGGCAGTAAAAAAATATATCAAAAGTCTTAATAAAAGACCACACACCTTTCCATAGATTTTACAACGCTCTCAAGGTTACAAGGTATCTTCAGAAGGCATCTTTTCATCTCTCATGGCTTCCCAGCCTGTTTTATGTGTCATGTTTTGTTAACAAGTCGGCCTACGATGCAAAAGAAATGTAGCAAGGTATGCTCTGGAAAAAAAAAAAAAAATTATTTTGGTTCTTTTCTATCTTATCATATTTCCTATAGAAACATTTTAGTCAAGAGGAAAAAATATACTATTCAAATTATCTGAATGACCCATCAGAATAATTACACTTGTATGAAACATACTCTTAAGGATTAGCGTTGCACTTATGCCCAGATAAAACTACGTATTTTTATTACCAAGACACAGGAGAACAGCAAGGGTGAGAGAGAATAGTTACTGTGGGAATCCCAGTGTGTAGAGCCACTGGGAACATCTCTAAAGTATTATATACTAGTGTAACAAGTAGGTTTTTTTCATTGACCTGAAAAGCGCCTGCAGAGTTAATCACACTTTCTATCATGTGAGTGTTACTCAAGGAGACTTCACTCCAGGGGACATTAAAGTGCTAGGAACAAACACAGTCAGTTTACAACAGAAAAAGGAGAGAAAGATTTGACAGCCAGAGGAAATGTGGCAGAAACTCTTGAGTGCCTTTTGACACACTATCAGGGTTAAGTGTGCCTCTTAGGTCATTCAAGTACCTCCTCTAGATTAGACCTTAATTGAGGCCAGGGATGAAGATAATGATTAAAATCTGCTCAGTGCTTGAAGAAAAATAGTACTTTTTTAACATGGTATGAAGGGCTGAATGTCCCAAATAAACAAGATTCAGAGGTGAGCAGGGCCACATAGGGGGAAGTGCTAAGTGCAAAGCTTGTGTTGAATGTGGAGTGGAAGTTTATTTGGGAATATAGTATCTCCCTTTCTGCTGTTATGCTTCTATCCAAGCCAGTTAACAGTTTAGGAAAACAGACTGATTACTATTTGGCATACTCTTCTTAATGGTCTCAAAATACTGGAGTAAATTTATGATGCAAGCCATATTGTTTGGATGTTTTGGCATTTTCGGGGTTTTTTTTAAATTCCTGACTGTTGGTAATTATACCACTAACAATCTGTTTGGCATGTTCTTTTTTGATGTTACAGTAAAGTAACATGAGGAAATATTTTATTTTTGAAGAAGTTTTCCCCATCTTTTATCTTGCTTTGGAAAGCCTCCATTCCTATTATTTTCCATGTGTTTGTTTATTCTAGACCAGAGAGCCCATGAGTAACTATGAGCATCCCACTGCATAAACTAAGCCAAGAGGCTGTTGGGAATCATTTGCTACTGACAGTTTACTTCTGTTGGAGTATAGCTTTGTCTGCAGCACTTTCCCTTCCAAGGATCCCAGGTTCCTTGGCCAGCATGGGGAGTCCAGTGTAGCCTGGGTGACGTACAGTTTGCTGACGGAAAAATGGAGTTATTGTGAATAGAAATCAATAGGAAAAGCAGATTGACCATTTTAACTAATCAAAGGCAAGGTATGAATAGAGAGTTACATAAATTCAGGGGTGAAAAAGGCTCGTTGACGGCAGGTTGCTCAAAGGTGAGCTGCTGAGCACAGTCAGTGGTGTCTAGGTGGGAAAGGGAAGGCGAAGCTACCTGAAGCCCTTAGGCCAAAGCTGTTCAGAGGTTCTGTAGATGATCCACAGGGGATGGACACAGCAGTCCCAAGAGGACTGTTAGCTCAGTCCATGCAGAGTCTTCTCAGGAAGGTGCAGATGGCACCGCCTGGGGCAGTCCCAGAACAAAACTTCTTGGGAGGGGTAGACTTGAATATGAATGGGTCCCAAGACAGCCACTCCAAATCAAGGCTATAGAATCCTTTGTTCTTCCCTAGTCAGGTTCTCTCTTTGCCTGCATGGGTTAGGTTGATGCTTAGAGCTTGGCCCCCAGAGAGGAAGCATGAGAAACTTAATTTCTATGTTTTAGCTTGAGGAAGAGAAGAACATAAGCATAGTTTTCTTTCCTTTCTGCCACCTGTGTTTCAAATGCCTTTCACTTATAGCATGAGAACTGGGTTTCACAAGCAGCATGAAGATGCAGGAGTTCAAGGCAGGAGTCTCTCTGTGAAATATGAGCAGAACTGATCAGTGTAGAAAAATGTCTTTTGATGGTCTGCACTGAAGAAGAAAGTTGGGTTTCAGTTAGCCTAATCCCTGAGCATGTGAGGGAGTTTATAACAGAATACTTCATTAATGTTGTCTTTGGTCAGATAAACAATGGATTTGCCACACCTTCTGTGCTCTGGTGGAGACAAATGATGTTCCTGACAGCAGCTCTGAGTAATGTCCCTGTAATGGGAAGCAGCTGGCCACTGGAGTAGTTCTGCTAGTGGACATGGAGGTGAAAGATGATTAAGCTTAATACATACAATATGCTCTAACATGCTGTAGTATAGATTTAGATTGTATTCTGCCCAAATATAAAAGATATTCTGTTAGTGTAGCTTCAAAAATGTAATAGCTCTATTCACGAACAAGAACGGCTTTATCTTTCTTTTCCTGGTTTTGCACATTTCTTATTCCATTTATTCTTTTCCTGAAAAATTATTTTCTTGGCTCTAGCAGATTTTCCTTTATAGGTAATCGCCTTCTCCTGACCACAATGCCTACATTATTTAGTAATTATTTGTTATTTCCATTCAGGAAAGGCTTAGAGATACAGAGCTCTAGTAAGTTAAACAATGCCTAAATCCTTAAGAGTCACTCCTGGCCCAAATTGCACATGGTCTATTTTCTTTCACTTAGATAAACCAGGTAGGTAAGGGACTGCATGGAAACAATGGGATAATACTGATTGGCATGAAAAGCAGCAGTGATTATGGAGTTTCCTGTCTGTTATGTAGATTTTTATAGGTATCTTGGCACAGCAGTAATATGGTGCTAAGTGAAAAAGCAGTTTTAACTCTTTTTATCTGATATTCTGAGTCAGGCACTGAAGAGCAGGAAAACTGTTGTGCACATTAGTTAGAAACAGGAAGACAATTCCTACCTTCACTTCCTCTTTGACTATGCTGCTGTGATATTTCAGGAAGGATTTGGAAAAGGGAAGGGAGAGAGCTTTGGCAGCATTTAGGGAAGACAGCACTGTGGGAAAAGGTGCAGATGTACTTAATGTCACCTTTTTTGTAAAGATCTAGGAACACAAGCTGTGTTGCAGAAAAGACTTGTCCAGACTACACTGAAGGAGAGGGCGAGTTGTGTGCTTGTTCAACACTTTTTCTTCTTTCTGACACAATTGTATTTCAAGTGGTTCATTTCCCTAGCAGTAAGTGTGGAATATTATAACTGACTGCAGTATTAAAGTTTTACCTTATTTTGTGCTGCATCTGTCAAATGTGTTTATCCCTTCTGTTGGAAATCTCTTGTTTGAGGTCTTCATCTATACTTGGACTTGCATGACTCAGACCTTTCCAAGAATAGTCACTGAAACCTTCTTTTCTGTCACCTTTTGGTAACAATTTTGGCACTTTAATTAAGCATGCTTAATTGAATCATTTTTGTGAGATCACAGATTATCTTAAACTTTATCTGCTATAATAGGCAGTACCATAAACAATTAAGTATTCATTAAAATAGCAATAAATTCACAAAAACAAGAGAACAAGAAAAAGTGACTAGATTTTGTTGTCTGTTAATTCACACTAAATGTGTATGAACCCAAACACAGTGCTGCTGTCCTTTAATGTAATAATTGTCACAGCATCATTTTCTTTCTTCATTGTGTTTTTAATACTTTCGTAATGTCCTAAGTCTTAGGCAAAGGCCATGGGTTGTGTACAGAGAGAGCTCAGAAGCTGCACCTGGATTTCAGGGCTGTGTGCATGTAGCAGGGATTGGGAGGAATCTGCAGCTGAGAAGCTGAGTAGCTGATTTTAATGAACTGCTTATTATAAATATTGTGGGTCCCTTTATGTTGCTAGCCAAAATTTGGTATACAAAAAAAAAAAAACCAAGTACAAGCTTTTTCCCACTATTCACCACCCTCTGTAAAGCAGGATTTCTCTTCCAGTTTTTCCTACATATGTTGCCTTTTAACTTTGTGTCCTTTTGTTCTGCTCTGTCTAATTACCTCAAGTAGATAATCAAGCTTGATTTTATAATAAACCATAGCTGGCTCAGGCTTGTCATGACTGATTAGTTGACTCCCAAGACTAAAGACTTTCAACCTCAAGACTAAGATCATTTCTGGCTGCAATTCAGGGTATTAATTCTGAACTTTAAAATCTAAATATGGTTTGGAATATGTGTCCTGTGTTTTCTCTTCAAAAAGAGAAAACTGATTGTGTTTCTGTTGGGATTTTTTTGTTGGTGGTGTTATAGTGGAATTTAAACTGGAATTAAGAAAAAACAACCCCAAACCATCTGATTCTGCAGAAGCAGGCTTGCATGTAACCATTGTTACAGAGGTTGAAGGTAAGGCGGCTATTATATATTAATGGAAGTTACTAGTAGAGGGCCTTCAAAACAAACATACATCTCCATCAAGGATCCCAGCATGTACTTCCATATAACTTCAGCACCTCCTGATGGGGTGGTGTGGGTCTCCACACGTGTGCATGCCTTCAAAATATAAAGGTGCAATGCTAAGGAGACAGATGATAGCTAATGACTCATGCACACCATTTGGTGTCCCTTAGGGACTGCCTCTCTTCCAGTGTTTTACTTCAGCAGCTGAGCTCATTGGGGACATGAGAGCTCACCATCCTTCCAATTATTCTTACAGGGATTTGAGGCCCTGAGTTCTCTGTGGAGGGCTTTTTTACTGCAGCTCTTTTAACAGACAGTTATGTTCCTACCTCCCTGCTTTCTCCTTCCCCCAATCTTTGTTTTTCCATCAACAAAGCAATGTCACAGATTTGAATGCAATCTCTGTAATGCTACAGATGCCTGCTTATGGCCATGAAGGTCTCAGCTTCCTCAAGTGTAGTAGAAGGATTTCATTGTTCTAAGGATCATGTAACAGAAACATTATCACAGAGCTGCGTGTTCTAACCACTCTTCTGAATGCATCAGGCATTCAGGCATCGGGTTATGGATCTAGTGGCATTTCTTCAGAGTCTTCTTGTTAGAATTCAAAGACAGTTTGAGGCTTTAGATATTTCCTAGGTTTGCCTTATTCTCGTTCAATTATTTCACATTTTCCAATGCAAAATAACATTTGGCCTCTGTGGGCCGTGTTGCGTGAGAGCTGCATCTCGCTAGACTGGATTACATGACCTATTATTTGTTGTGCTTCCAAGATTTGTTTCATCTGTAGCCTTGAGATGCTCTGTTTAATGCCTCATCCACATATGTACATAGTAAGCATGAACTAAAGATGTCTTCTGGCAGACTATTTTTATTCTTCACCATGTTTTTATGATCAAAAGATGACAATCTGCCATGGTTTTCTTTTACAGTTCTGTTATAGATTGAAAATATCAGGAAAGTACACAATACTGGATGGCTGCATAAAAATAGAGTTTACAGGTCTGCAAACTCACTTTGGCATTTAAAAGGTAACAAACCTGTTTTTTGCTCTGGCACCAGTAAAAGACACTAGTAAGATGTTGTTGGGCAAATATTGTTGTTGGAGCCTTGATTGTGCCCCCTGGAGTTTCAGAGATGAACATAGAGAAGAGAGTGATGCCAGGTTGAGGTGGAGTGAGCCCCTCCATCAATAATATAGACCAGAATAGGACCCAGTTTCCCTATTCCATTTGTAGAGGTTTGCAGAGCCAGCAGGAATAAGAGGTTGTAATTTTTTTCTCTTTTGTGTTTGTAAAATAAAGGAAAACTAATCTGACCATAAAAGACCAGGCTTCATCTGTCTTTTAGATTAGAAAACCTGTGAAAAAAGCAAACAAAAAAGTTGTTTCCATCACATATGATTAACCCCTTCATTTAAAGCTCAGGTCCACTTACAACCTGTGCTGCTTTGACCTCAGAGGCTGTGCCAATAACAAACCAACCTTTCTGAGTGCAGAGATGAGGAGAAGAGAGAGGCAGGGCCACAGCAGACTTCTCCAACACAGATTTGCTCACAAAGCAAGGAAGCAAGTGGTGTGCATTCCTAGGAACAGGCACTACCCCTGCCTACCTTTCATACAAACCAAGATTTGTGTGTAAAGCTCATATTGCTTCTTGGATCAACTCATATAGCTAGAAAAATATGCACCAGCCCTCTGTCTGGGGCAACCAGGGGACTGAAACTTTAATTATAGCAGAAAACAAAAAGGTGAAAATCAAAGGAAGGAGTAGTTTTTTGCAGTACACTATAATTTTTCCCCATTTACTAATCTTTTTATCTGACATAGGCTCGCCTGTCAATTCCTTTACAGAATAATCACAAAGTCACCACTTTGCTTTTAATATTCCCTTTATTTTACAGGTGCTAACCAGCTTTTTTGTCTACCTGACTTAACATATCTAATTAAACTCAAAGGATCTGCTCCCTATTTGTACTTCTCTTGGAAGTTCACTGCTTCTCAGACCTGAACATGGACTTGTCTTTTTTTTTTTTCTGGCTATACTGACCCATAAGCCTTGTCCTGCTTTTGCTTTCAGACCATTACAGCTGCAGCAATACTATTACAAATGTGTGACATTATCTTTGAAGTAGCCCTCCAAATCCACACCCACAGGATAATGGTCAATTTATGGCTGTAAGGGAAAGATCCCTTGTGTAAAAGGCATAGTCATCTTCTAAGGGCAAAGCAACAATTTGAGCTAGATTTTATACACAGAAGACTTCTTTATTTCTTTATTCTTGCCCTATGCCTCTTAGCCATTAATCTCTCCTATGGAAACTTGTCAAATACTTTTGCAAATTGAAACAAATATGCTACTTCCATTCTTATTTTTCTTATCATTTATAAACACAGTGTCTGAAAAAAAGCCCTGGCTTCTCTTCCCATGCTCTGTATCTTCTAAATCCCTTTTGCCTCATTCAAAATGGACTGCTGTTCCATTTCAGTCTGACACATTTTTCATCTTGTCCCTTTTGCAACAGTTTTCTAGTCAATGGCTTTTGTGAAATTTTCATGTGATGAAGCTCTTCAATGTTTTAAACATGTCTGAAAATCTCATCCTTGTCAGCAAATGTCTTGGCTGTTGCCTGTATGCAGAACCACTCAAGAATATAACTATGTCTTTTCTAATGTGGCTTAACCAAAATGAGACTGTTCTCTGCTTCTCTATTCCCAGTAATTTTTCTACCAAGTCTGAATTTGAGATTTAATTCCTTTTTGTTGATGGTGTTTAATAAGGTGGTTTCTTCATAGTACATGGTTCTGCCTCCATGTTACTGGGCACACAAAAGGAAAAAGAAAAGCCTATGATGGCAGTAGACTTCTGAACAGTTTTTGTAAAGAGATAAAAATCTCCTTCATGGAATGCAGAAATTGCTGCAGGTGGGACAAATCACTCTACAAAATCTTCCAGCTTTTCCATATGAGGAGATTAAAGGCTCCTGTCTGAGATGCTGTGGTTAGATGTTTTGGTGTGGGTGATATGAATCTTTCTGAATCTATAGAGAGGGCCCAGATTGGTGTTATCTTCATTTCATCTGAAAGTGATTTCTACAATAAAGCTGCTTCTTTTTTCTCAGGGAACAAAGAAATCCCTCACAAAAAAACCTCATCATTCCCTGATATTAGATTAGACCCAAGATGAAAGTAGATTTTTGCTTCAGAACTAGAATTGAATTACAGAAAGGGTTCCTGGATTGTGTCATCTCTGAGTTGTCATGTTGTTGCAGAACAGGGGAAGACAGAGAGAAAAAATCAATTTTCCTGGGATCAGCCGTGCTTTGTTGAGTTTAGATTATATCAGCCTTCGAATTAGGAATGTTGCTGTGGCATTTATGCCCTTGCAAGCTGTTGTGTTCACGGAAAACTGCAGAAACTGGGCTGAGAAACAGACGGAGGTGGGCAGAGAGCAGGAGAGGTTCTTCTCTCTCCCAAGGACTCCTGCTGGACCTGTGTGACAAAGCCACAGGGAATGGATACAGGCATCTGGGAGAAAGCTGGGCTACTAAATCCAGCCATAGTGGCTGCTGAGAAGTTTTTCTTGGAGGCCCATGAGCTTACTTTGAAGGACTGTCATAAGAGACAGACCTGCACTTGCCTGTGCAGCTCGTAGGTAGCAGCTTTCAGGTTTTGAAGCTGATATTTTGTATACTTTGTTAATTAAAAAGTTGCAAATGATTGCACATTACCTGTTAGCAGTGTTGTAGAATGAATGTTTTGTGAGCATGGATAAGCTGAATGTGAGTTTATACATACACTCTGATGCCACTTCTCCACTAATTACATTTACAATTTAGAGTTGTCTGTAAGGTAGAAGAGCCTACTGTGCTGATATTCACTGACAGAAAAAGTTTTCAAATCACCTTACCAGCCAGATGTTCTAAATGAGAATTTGACAGTTGGTCCATAAATCAAGTCAAGCATTTCATCATTGTTCTCTTAGGTGCCTCTTGCATTTTAGCCTGTTTAGCTAAACACATACATTTACTTAAGATGAACTGTAAAAATAACATCTGGAGATCTTTTCTCTGAAAGAAACTGCCAAAGGGTCTTACACAAGGATCAAGCACATTTTATAAACCGTGGCTGGGATTTTGGAATTCAAGCTGAATAAATGTGCTTTCAGCTTTTGAGGGGATCAAGGGCCAGTATTATTTAAATGTTCTTTTTACTTTCATAGCACTCTGCAGGGAATGTGCTCTCACCAAAGAGTTCTTACATTTCTTATGCCATAACAAGGTTCTGTTTTCATGCTTGCCGCCTGGGACCCTGGCACAGTCCTGCTAGTAGCACCATGGTCACACTGGTGGAGCTGGATGCAAACTGCAGTCCAAAATATTTATTTTAGAGTATACTGCTTTGCAGTAGATTGCCATCAAAGGAGAATGTCAGATAAGTTGATGGGTGGTTTGCCTTTTTTATCTTTACTTGTATCAGCAATCTCTTTTTCATCCCCAACCCCCCCCCTTTTTTTTTCTTTTTTTTTTTTTTTTTGAGCTCTATGAGTTTCTTTTCCCCTGAAGAGGCTTTTTCCCCCCCGCCTTTTTTTTTTTTTTTTTTTTAGAAAATCATTCTAATAAGTTGTGGTTTGCTGACCTCCAGAATCAGTGTTACTATGCATTTTAGCTTTGCTGAGTATCAGTTTGGTCACTTTGCTTTTTCACATTCAGTTCACAACATGACAGAGAATTCTGCTGAAATTTAACAAGCCCTAGGGAAAAAGAATCAGTCAAGTGCAGTCAGATTTATAAAGTGGCAGATAAAGTGGGAAGGGTTTTCCATTACTTCTGCCACATTGGGTGTTTTTTTGATGGATGGGCTATGTCTCATCCATCAAATGTGATGAGACAATGGATTTGGAATGACGTCAGCTCATGTTTGGAGGGGTACCGTGACCATGGCTGTTCATGATAACATAAGACCTATAATCTGGATATGTTAGAAAAAGTGGGAGTAAAATTATTACACATGAATTCCTGGCCTGGTACCATAGTTATTTTGTGATTTAGTTCTCAGGAACACAACTTGTTTCATAATGTGAGACTGGCATTTAATCTGAGAAACCTGACTGTTTTGCGAATTATACAAGGCAGCATGGAGCTGTTTAATGTTTAAGTGACAACAAAACATAAAGATGTTGGCCATAATTCTATCTGAAGTAGTATACTTTCCTGTGAAGCTCAGACAAGTATGTTCTTGATTTAAATATCTGGAACTACAGTACATGGTGTGAAACATAAATCCTCTCAGTGCTGGAACCCAGAGACCAAAGGAGCCAGTTGGAAACCTCTCTGAACAGCAAATTTACTGGCTGAGTTAAAAGTCTTTATACTAGGCTTAGAAAGGACCTTTCTTAACCTCATCCTTCTGTCCTATTTCAATAGTGCAAATAAGCTATAAAGCTGCCTAAAATGTCAAAGGCCAAAAATTCACTGGTGTGGCAAAGGTGGTTAAGAGCTGGCATTACGCAGAGCAGAGCATGGGCTGTGGCCCATGAGCAGCCTTTGTGAAGTACCACAGCCCCACAAAACTGTCCTGCGGCCACTTCAGCACAAAGCAAAGGACAAAGCAGTCACTGGCAGTCCCGGGTGCTAAAATCCTCTTCTCTAGGCTCCCCTGAATGCAGCTGTAGTACAGCTGAGAACATAACCCGCAGAGCTAATCAGTTCAGCTGGTGTGAAAATACCCAAGCAAATCTACTGGCTCAACCAGCCACACCACATGGACTGCCTACGGCTTTTAAGCCATCCAACCCATGCCAACCAAGCTGATGGTGGGGCCAGTCACTGTCCCTTCTCTCCTCCCTCACCACTGTCTCCCTGTGTGCCTTTTCCTGTGCCCATTTTAGAACAGGGAGAGCTGAGCCTCTTCTGGTGGAGAGGAGGGCAGGGGAGGGTGGGTGATATCAGCTCTGACACTTTCTCTCTTTCACCCTGGAGTAGATGCAAAACACTGCTATCATCAGCCTGGTCCTCATTTACTGCTTAAAAAGCTGTTTTCTGCCTCCCTAGTAAAACTGAGGTTAGGTGGGGAGCTAAGAGCTGGTTCAGAGTGGACTGAGATGCATCCTGAGATGATGTGTCTGCTGTAGTCTGAAAAGTTGGTTTCTCTTCAGAACTCCTGCAGAGATGTTTCAAATGAAAGGGTCAGCAAGTGAACAAAGCCAAACTTTCTGAACTTTGCAAACCTCTCCTACAACTGGCATGAAAGATATTTTTCCCATAAATGAAAAGAGATACAAGAATAGCAGACTTGGGAAAAATTCTGCTTGCTGGCATTGTTGTTTTCTGTGTTCTGTTGTTGGAAAAATCACAGGCAGAATATATGAGGCAAGACCCAATTAGCTGCTCCAGACCTGACAGGCTTTTAGGCTGCTCAGACAATCTTCTGATTTATACACTATGATCTTAGCAAGTGTCACAAGGTTAGATTTGTCCTCACCAGCTAAGCTGGAAACCTCACAGACCCAAGGCAAAGAAAGTAGAAGGCAACTTTAGGTTTCAAGACATAAAAAGCTGAAACTAACCATTTCAAGTGTTAACAATAACTGAAATCGTCCTGCTTTAACTCTTTCCTTGCTTACTGAGCAGAAGCACAAACATAATCCAGGACATAAATGGAAGATGTAATCCTTTCTGATTTCAGCTATTAAAGCCAAAAATAGACTTATTTTTCAGAGTATGAGTGAATATAATTTTATTCAGAGGCATAATTTGCCTGAATTTTCAGGTAGAGTTTAAAGAGAATGGCAAATGTTACTGCTCCAATGCAAAGGCTTTTTAATTCTGAAATATTACATCCTCCCTCAGAAGTCTGGAGGGGCTACAGCTGCTGAGGCACATCAGGTTTTTTTAAATAATGAAATAAAAAACAAGGACTTTTCTCTGGCTCCATTTGTGAAGGAATTGAATTGTTCAGACTAAAATTTTCCAGAGTATTTCAGCCTCAGGCAGATATTCGATGTGTAAAAATTTCAGTCCAAACTGTTAATGATTGCCAAAGCTAAAAGCAACTGACAACAGGGTGTTGTAATAGGAAGTGTCAGACGATTTTAATAATAGATGACCCTTCCTCCTGTTCTATCACTTTGAACACTTTTGTTGTCTAAGGTGTGTGATGGATTTCTCTGTGTGGATTTTGTCTGCATTTCTTTCTTTCTCTATATTTTATCTCTGATAAGATCTTCATTCAGTTAAGTTTTCTGTAACATGGAGTTTCATGGGAATAATTCTTTTCACAATTAGGAAGAGTTTCCACCTACCTGTTCTTCATTTATAATCCCTTTATTTATGTCACTAAATGCTTCTCAGTTTTGTATCATGTAACAGAGTCCACAGTACCTGTCCACCTCCCCCCTCTATAAAATTCATGAACTTTGTAATGCTCCTACACAACTGCCTCTTCTCCCCAGTGAGCAATCCAAGGCTTTTTCAGCTGTGGTTCCTCTAAGCTACTTTATAATGTTCCTGATGATGCTCATTATCCTGTTTTTGCTGTGCTTTTATGTTCCTTGCAGAGGATGGAGTGAGTAATACAGAGCATGGTATGTCAGGTGAGAGTCTGGATTTTCTAAGAGGCTTGCAGTAATTTTCCCATACCTTTTTTTCCTACCCCTTATGCAGGCTCATCTGTAACTGGCTTCCCTGACTCCTTCAATGCACAGTGCCACACTGCCAGGTCTTTACTGCATGAGCCATTCAGCCTGTCCTCTGCAAAGAGACATTTGGGATTTGGTAGTACTGGCATCCTTGTGCTCTCCTTTCTTCCTTGTCTTTAGCTCCACTAAAAATCCTTTTATATATAAATATATATTTTTTTCAGGCAATCAGCTCTATGTCTGTTGGATGTTTTACTGTAACATTAATCTCTCTCTTTTCAATACAATTATTAACATTACTTGAAATCACACCACTCAGATGGAAAGTGTTTGTTAGGTCCTCTTCTTGAATTTCCATCTCTTTGCCCAGGTTCTGACCTGTATCAACATGACAGGACCTTGTCTCTCACTTTTTAATGCCTGCAGAGTTTCTTTGACAGCCTCTTGGGAAGACTTCAACAAAGATTTTTTTTTCAGTCTTAAATAATTACCCACTATTTATTGAGCATTGCTCAATTATGCTGCATTTATTGTACACAGAATTTCAAATACAACTACACAAACACATTTTCATGCTGCAAGTGTCTTTATGTTATTTCTGTATTTCTTCACTACCAGAGATTGTAGCTGTACACCTTGTAAAACAAGGCTTAACAAAGCCAGTGAAGGAGGTTTGGGTTGGGGTTTCTTTTTCATATTTGAAAAAATACGCTAAGGATATATTAAGAACAATACTATCATATATCCTTGCACTGACAATCAACACTCTGCCAATTTTCATCTTGGAACTTACTTTTACAGTTGATTTACAAACCTCTAAAAACCACCAAGATCTTTAATAAAGCTATTGACAGAACCCTAGCTGTGGAAATGTATAGGGTGAGGCAAAAGAAGCATCTTAATGTAGATAACATATTCTAGCTCACAGTTGTTACAGAGAAATGCATTTTCACTAAAAATGGGATACATAATAATTATAATTTGAAGGAAAGTCTATCTGACATCATTTTGCTTTATTTTAATTTGTAAAAAAATAAGTACTTCTTGATATAATGAACATATTTTCTGTTCTTGGTGTTTGCAAATGTTGCTTAACAGTATTGTTAAACACTGTCACATGTAGAGTGTTCTGATGGCAAATTGTAAATACTAAGAAGGACAATTTAATTTCTGAATGGTGGGGTTGATTGTGTCTGAGTGAAATTGCTACGCACTTAGTTGACTGCTCTGCGATATTAGCAGCTGAACCTCCAGTGCAGGCTGCCAGAAATTACAGATGACATTTTCTAGCAGCAAGAATTTTAAGTCACAAGTTTTGCACACAACCACTAATATAATCTAAATTAAAATGTGCTATGCACAGGAGATACAAAACCTGGATTTTTCCTTAATTGTATAAAAGCTGAGCTAATTCTGTGCACACTGTCTCAGTCTGCTTCCTCTAGTATGCTGTTCATTTTAAAAAGTTCCTGATTTCTTTTCAGACAAGATTTTTTCCTGTTCAACTAAGTAATGAAATATGACATTGTAAGAATGTTGCCAAGACTGCTACTTTCTAAAGTGAAATATCACTCTTTTTTTTTACCCAGAAAAAGAGAAAAGAGCAATGTCTCTATGTTAAGCTATTTTGGAGGTACAGAGATGCGAATGCTCTTGGGAGATTCCTTCTTCCTCCTGTAATCATTTCTCATATTTTTAGTCCCTTTTTTGGTGAAGAATATGCTGAGAAGTTTGTGTCTGTTAGGAAATAAAAGCTATGTCATAATAAATTCCTTGATAAGACATAAGAGCTTTATACAAATGTTTCAAGATGTATTTTTTCTCTGGTTGATTTGGAAGTTTCTTATTTACTCATCTTATTTTTACCTGTTTTCCAGAAGACTCCAGACAATGCTGTGATTGAGCTAAGCTAATGGCCGGCCAGAGAGCCCCAGCTGTTTTATATTTGGCCTGGTGTTCTCCACATGCTCAGCTCCAGTTTATTATTAGTTCAGGCATCCATTTCCCCTTGCTGTGAGAGAAAGGAGAGATGGAAGGAGTCACTGGGGGCCAGAAGCATTAACCCAGTTCTGTGCACTGCCCTGCACAGGTCCCAGAGTACCTTAAAAGAGCCTCAGGGTGATTTAACCCGTTCCAGCTGGCTGCCCCTGGGCTATTTGCCAAAATCAAGGTTTATTAGTCCGCACCGTTCCATTGATAATGGCTCTGGCACTGAGGCCCCGGGGAGGGAGGCTACAGAGCAGCTGGCCATTCTGGCATATCTAGCTGCTGCTGACCTTCCTTGTACTAGAGAAATGCCCAGATGGTGGAAAGAAGGGTTTTCTGCTCTGAGGGATATACAGAAGGAATGGAGATGAACTGAAAAATGTATTCATAATGTTGCAATTATTGTACTTGTGCTGGAAAACTTTATGGTTGTGACCCAGATGTCAAAACACACAGAAATTTCTGTCTAAGTCTGCTAAAACGCTGAGGTAACAGCTTTCAGACATATGGACTACCCTTATCTACCTGAGCATGATGCACATTCTCCTGACGCTGGTTTAATGTCAAGCCTCTTCTAAACTGGTCAATGGGATAATTACTGTACTCAAATAGCATGAAGAGGAATTGCTTTATTATGAAGTTAGGGACGTCCCATTTGGGATTTCGCTAGCAGCCATGGAGAGTACTCCAGTCACCACCATTGCTGGCCATTTGGCCATTGAGTCTGGCTGCCTAAAACAGGCCCTTCAGAGAGCTGAGAGGGCCCTTGTGCTTGTATCATCAAGATCTACAAACAATCATTGAATCATTGTGTTCATAGATGGAAGGGGAATTTGAAACATAGTCCTGAATTGCAATGAATGCATCAGAAAATTTTCAAACACTGTGAAATTTGATAAGTGGGGAGGTGGCCAAAGGGAGCCTTCACTAACTAAGAAATGTTTCAAAAACTATAATTCTAAATATTTTTAGCTCAAGCCCAATACTACATTCATGAGCTTACAAGCAATGATAACCTGTGGAAGTTTATAACATTTATTTATTTTATATTTTTCACGTATTTATTTCTGTTTGAGAACACGGATGAAATCCCAGGTTTAACAATGAAAAAGATAAGAAAACCCTCTTCTGTTTGATAAGCAACATCCTCTGGTTTTGTCTAGAAGACTTTATTACCTTCCCTTCTGGCAGATCTCTAGCTAAAAAAAAAGGGTGTTGCAAATCATTCAAAGATGAGGGTGTTGTGGATTATCCAAAGCTGGAGAAAAGGGGTTGACTGAGAATTGTGAATAAATTCCACAGGTTTTTTTGCCATTCTTCCTCTTTTGAATGTGGAAGTACTTTGGACAGTACTTTCTATTCTCTTGGTTTGTAAAACTTTCATCCCCTCCTCGAAACGAAGGGCTTGCTCCTTCAGTTGCTGGTTGTGTCAGATTTTACATCCTCTGCCATCTCTGTCTACTTGCAATCTCCCTTGTCACCACAGATCACTCTCTCCTCCCCACGTGGCTCCCCAGTGCTGAGGGAGCTTGGCTGTGACCCCTGTGAATTCACAGGAATCCTTCTGGTCTGGAAGGAGCCGTGCTGCCCATGGCCTGAGCCAGCCCTTAGCTACGGTACCTTTTATGTGAGGTAAAAGAACGTAAAGGAAGGTGTCTGCTTATGTGAAGATGCATGGTTTCTCGTGTTCCTGAAGAGCTGTAGTCACCAAGACTCTGTGTTTGCAGTGACACCTAAGCACGTAGGAGTGTTTTCAGGTTGCTGAGGTGCTAGATGGCTTTTATAGCAAAAATCTAGCCAAAATAGCTTTGTCATAGTGCATTGGAGTTTAATTAAGATAGCTATTTCTACTTGCTGCTCTCAACTCTGGATTCTTTTCAGATCATGTTTTATGTAGCATAGTATTCTCAAGATAGGATTCCTGGTTAATTCTTAACCAATAAACAGTTTATTAATTCACCAAGTACCACTCTATTACTTACTCAACAGTTAGTTAATCAAATTTAAATCCAACATGTATTCTGCTCATGCACAGAGCATTCAAATATTGTCCTACAAGTTACTGCCATAAACTGTATGGAGGTCAAACAGTTCTAGTGGAGGATAATACAAAATATCAAGATTCCTTGCTACATTCATATACAGACAACAAATCTTTAATATATCTAGTATACTTAACTTTCTTCTAGTACTCAGGGGGTTAAAGATACTGTAGATTTAAGAGTTTTGACACTGTTATTTAAATGATTTAACATAAAAGAGACTAGGAAAATAGTACCAGGAATAATAATTTAAAATTATAGCTTAAATCTCTCTTTTGGCTCTTTGCTCAGACTTTTAAAAGTGAAGCATGCATGTAGAATAACTTGGTTAAAAGTTTGAAATATTGTCACTCAAGATTTTCCAGCTGATTTCGCAGGACAACTTTCTGTCATCTCTTGTAATAGCACCAAAAGAAATACATCCCATGCAATAAAGCTCATTGGTATTTTCATCCAAAAATAAACCTGGAGGAGGCACAAAATTTCCTCTGCTTTAGGAAGCCCCTGAGCAGCAGAGTGAGAGTTGGAGGTTGGGAGAAAATTATACAGAAGTGTACCTTCAGAATCGTTCTGTTGTGGTACTGAGCAAAATTAGGGATTTGCTGTTGGAGGCAGGGGTCCGGGCTAGAGGGCTAGAAGGACCCTTCAGCCTGTCAGAGCACAGTTTTTGTTGTGTTTCTGCGAGAACTTGACTGTGCAGCTGATACACCTTTCTGGGTTGTACAGCTTCTTTCCAGTTTTGGCAAGACTGTTGTTACTCCTGTGACCCTGGAAAGGCAAGGAGAGTGTTTGTATGCATTCCACAGATTCAAGAATCCACACAGTAACTCCAGCTTAATAGCCAGAACTTCTTTCATGATTCATGAGAAAAATGAGTCCCTTTTGTTTTCATTTGGAAAGTGTCCAACGGAATGTCTGAATTTCTTCTTTTTCACCCATTTTCTCTGAGGTCACATTAATAACCAGAAGATGGTATTTTACCATCTTTTACACACTGAAAGCTTTTTATGTTTCATTTATTGTAATGATCATATTTCAGTATTAGCATAGCCTGGGAATTGAAATTTTTCCTATTTCTCCAATTTCTTTTCAGTATTCATTTACATCTTAGGAGCTTATATCTTCCAATATACTTTTTTTTTTTCTTTTTGTTTCTGTACAAATGCCTCTCAAATTTCTGGAATACAGCACTTTCCTAGATATCAAGCAAGAAAAAAAATCCATTAACAGTTCCTAGGCTGTGTAATCATGTTTTATTTATTTCTTGTCTCATCTTCTAGGACTTTGAAGTGAAAGGTGATCTTGTTTTCAAGGAACATGACAACGTTTTATTTTAGGCAGAGGTTCATTTGGCAAACAGACTAAACAGCTTCCATTGGAACTTAGAGAGGCTACTTAGTTTGGCTAAGACTAACCTTGCTAAATAGCCCATTGCTATGAGCACAAAATTGAAGAAATGGAGGGAAACAGAACAGGGGAGGATTGTCCTAAGCAGCAAATAGTCAGCACACAAAGACTTTTGAAAGTCAGGAAATAGCAGCTGTGCACATTTTACAGCATATAGGCAATGTATTACATTGCATCTTGCATCTTGGCCAGCCCCACATTTTTGCAGCTCAGGAGCCATTAACTGGGGACCAGGTGGCCCTGTGCACAATTTGCATTTTTGTTATTTTCTTCACAATGAACTTGTGACTGACCCCATGCAAGGAAGTGATTTATTGGTGAAAAAGTGGAAGAAGCCCATTGTTCCTTTTCTGTGGAAATGTTCTTAAGCAGCAGAGTCTTTGAGGAGGTCAGTACTCTGGATGTTGCGAGGTGCTATAAAGTCATGAATCCTTCAAAATCCTGGCACAGGTCAAAAGAGCCTGTGGATAAGGTATGGACACAGACAGTCCGGACAATATTGTTGTCTTTTCCTCTTTCCATCTCCTTCATCTCTTTCCCTGCATTTATTTTGATTTTTTTTCTTCACATTTTCCCTCTTTGCTATTTTTCTCTTTTCTACCATTTCAATTTTCATCCCCACATGTTTCTGCTGCAATAGCAACAGGGTTTTCCACATGGAAGAGAAGCTGATTGAGGATGGAGACTAAAATTAGTCACTTTTTTTCTGGCTTAGCTTCTTACACATGCAACTGTCAGGCATTAAAAACTGACAAGTCATCATCAGATTCCCTCAACATTAAGCTCTGAGTTTTCCAGATCACTCTTGGGCTTGTCTGTCAGGTATTTTTTTGCAGACATGTTCTAAGATGAATTTAAATAGATTCACCATGGGCAGGTAGTGCCTGAAACCCCCCTGAGGTAAAAATGGCTCTGGTGGCTATCCATAAGCAGGAACAGTATTAGAAATAACATTAACATTGTAGATTTCATAACACAACTGGGTTGAAATTGCATCTTTGGAGGAGAGTGGCATCCACTGTGGTAACACTTTGTTGTATTATTATTATTTGTTATTCTCTCCTATTATTTGCATTGCATTAGAAGCTCTAAACAAGATTGAGGTCCTGTTGTGCCAAGCACTGCAGCAATAAAGGATGAACCAGGATTCACCCCATGATTTGGTTGTAAAAAGAGAAGGTGGTTTTCTTTAATTTAGTCTTTGTCATGTATATTGCTCTAAATATAGTGTTTGTCAAGTGATTTTGTGGGCAGGGATCAAGAGTAGGACAAATTTGCTTTTAGTGTTTTCAGCTGCAGCATAACTAGCTCTGAAGAAAGGCATCTAAACTTTGGGGATTGTCTGCTGTAAACTATTCTTCTGTGCAGACATTGTGCTTTCTTCAAAAAAGCAAGTACAATAATACAGCCCTAAAGCTTTGTCAGTGATATATGTCTCATAGATGTAATTTGCAAGTGGCAAGTGTTTTGATGATGCTACAAGGGCTTTGTTTATGAAGTGGGTCTGGCAGACACTTTAGAGTTCACATAAATTATAACTTCATTGATTATTAATGAGAAACATTCATCTAGATTCCCCCTCACCCTCTGTTTTGTCAAAAATCCCTTAGAGACATGTATTTGCTACAGACCAGGCTCTGTTTCACAGAATGTAGCTCTTGCTGAGTGGTGTTAACAGGGATCCCCTGGCCAACTGAGAAAGCCAGAGGTCAAGAAGCTGATTTTCTGTCCCTTCTCAACTCAATGCTTTCCACTCCTCCAAATACACGCCTTCACATGTTTTGTTCCTGGAGGAGTCTTGTGCTCACATGGTCCTTCCTCGGTTGTGTTCTGCAGCATCTCTGTAAGGGCATCTGCCCACATCTTCAGCACTCAGTTCTTCAACAACTAAGGACTAGAGGAGCACCTACAAAGACATCTCTGCCCTTGCACTTACCTTCTCATGATTTTAAAAGGGGCCAAAATGAGAGGTTCCATATCCATATTCCCTTGTAGCAGTTCCACAGAGATAAAACACATGGTAAAATCTAAAAACAGAAATGAAATCTGGAATCTTGTGGATAAGGTGAATAAGGGATTAATGATTTCTCAGGATAGAAGAACTAGAAGGTGCACCTGGAACTGCCAAATACCTCGTTTCAGCAAAGAAAAGGAAGCACAATTCCTGACTCAGTTGCTATTCACTGGCACACTGTGAAAGCCACAGATACAAACAGATTCCAATGGATTCAAAATATAAGTAGGTACATAGCAGGATTTAGTAAAAAAGTATAAATCAAATTATGTGGAATAGATGCCTGCTAGAAAGCATTGTTCAGTTATGATCCCTTCATTGAAAATATGTAAGTGCTCAATGTACATAAGCTAAGAATATTTTGCTCTTTACCTGCTTATTTCTCATTCTGATGCCCCAGGCTTCTGCTACTGGCCACAGTCAGACAGTCCTTGCTCTGAGACAGGATGATAGTGGCTAAGCTGGTCAAATGGAGGAGCTGTCAGATTTTTACCCCACCTTTGCTTATTACTATGCACCTAGAAGTTTACCAGACAATCCAGCATCTTTTTTAGAGACAGACAAGTCTAGACATTTAATGATGTCTCAACTGGTCAAGGAAATGTATTCAAAGATGCTGATGAGAGAAGCCCTAAATATTGACCAGATGAGTCACATCCATCAAAAGCTTACTGAAACCTAGAAAATGTTAGGAATTGAATGACCAGGGAAAACAGTGATCCAGCCTTGGTCTCTGGATTGCAGCTGAATATGCATTCTTAATTGCTCATAAGGAAAAGATTAGATTGTGATAATAGAAATGGCGCTGGCAGACTGTTGAGTTTTGAGGGAGAATTTTAGGTAAAAATATAAGTTTTTAGAGTAAATTTTCCTTACTCTAGTAAGGTACTTTCTGTATTTCAAATAAAAAAAAGCAACAATTTGTTTTCTAGTGATAGTATATATGTTTATATACACATATATGTATGTAAGTATATATATATATTTGTTATAAGGGAGGCAGATTCTCTATTAGATTTGCTCTTTTTCATGAAAATTTTAATTTCAACTTTTAGAAATCAACTCAATATTTGGTCTCAAAATACTCAGCAATGGTGTTTTACTACATTCACTGCCAGATGCTGCCAGGACTGTCCTAGTCCTTTCAGTTCATGTTGGCATTCTCTAGCAGAAAACAGACTATTTTTGTAGGTGTAAAATTATCACTCGCAGGCCATGGGAACCTTTTCGGCATTTATTATTTTTGTTAGTTGCTTTGTGCTCAGATCATCTTCACTGCTCACCATTTCTCTGTGTGCTGACCAGCAGGTCTGAGCCACATGGCTGATGATATCCATGGTGGAAACCTTCCATGTTTGTGCTCACAAACCCTTGTTTTGTGGACATTCATATGCATCCAACAGAAATACAACTTGGCAGCTGTCATGAAACTCCACAGAAACAATTGGCAGTTGCAAGCAAAAAAAAAAAAAAAAAAAAAAAAAAAAAAAAGACACACCCATGGGTAATAATGTGAATCATAGAGGGAATTATACCCTTATAAAGTGATTTTGAGCAGATTAATACATTGTGGCAAGGGCTGGTGGAAATGTGGTAGTAACTTAGTATTTGTGATGGAGTGCAATACCCAAAAGCAGAGCTGGCAGGAATAAACATCCTTGTTACCTGAACACAGCAATGATGTGGCAAAAACATAAGGTGATTCAGACAGCAACCATTGCCAAAGACGGAAAGGAGGATAGTTCCACAGGATCGTGTGGCTATTTTTATGGAAGACACAGTTGTTCCTGCCCTTCCAAAATTGACCCTAATAAAAGCAATTTTGTTTTACACTACTTACGGTGTTAGAATGTAGTTTTCATCAAAGGAATTTTATTGTTCTTCTGTTTTTTCAGACTCAGAGATTTCCTGTGAAATGTTTTGTTCTTTTATTCCACTTGAAAGAAAAAGAAGCTTTAAAAACTACTCCCCGTGTTCAAGGTTTTCCTTATTGTCTCTCTGACTGCCAATTCCAGATATTTGCTTTCCAGAGGTTTTTATTGTTCTCCACCATGCCAATTTCTTATCAGATGGAACAGGAATAAATTTGCTTTGCCAAATTTAGGCTTCTCCATTTCAAAATATTCTCTCTTCAAAATATTGTTGTTAAATACTTTTGTTTTCCTATACAAATGTGTGAATGTTCAAGCCTTTTGTACAGTATCCAAAAGGACTCTAACTTGATCAACATGTGCTTTTCCATTCTTAAAGTTCTTTATGATCTCTGATTACTTTCCATTTTAATGATTTCATTTATTAATTCTTTATTAACATTTTTAAATTAAAATTTTGTCTCTTCTTCTGGATTGTTTTTATAATTTATAAACCCTTAGCTAACTGCATAAATATAAACAGATCCCTTTAAAAAGAATGCCATGATTACTGAAAACATCAAGTATTGCTTTTTAACTCTTCAGATGTGTTGCTTATAAATGTAATATATCTTTTTGTTTAGTGTAACATGTTGAAGTCTACAGTATCTTAATAATCATATCTTTAAGGAGATCTGTTAAAAAAATCATTTGTGGGCAGGATTGATTCCCATTTTTTTAAATCCTTGCATAACTGTTATCATTTTCTTTCATGCTGAAGACAACAATCTTACTAGTTAGTTCAACAGGAGTTGCCTCCAGTGCTAAGTTTGGTGTCCTGGCCCTGCTCCAGGTAGGCATTTTGCCAGGACATGGAGCAAACTGCAGTGGTGGTGCTGATGGATGATCATCCCTTGTTTCTAGACAAGAGTTATATATCCAACTTCTATTATTGCACCACTCAATAGCATTAATATAGTTAAACTTGGGATTCCTTTAGATCCTATCACAGATGTGGTAAATTTATTGACTTTCTTTTCCGGTGACTTTATCATTCTTTTTTCTCTGCACCTCAGAGTCCAGACCAGTATTTCCTCTGGACACCCCATCTATAGTCTCTTGTCATGGTTTGTCAACAACATCCAGGTGGCATGCATCAGCTTCCCTGGAGATGCAAGTACCACCAGTCTCTTCTGGGGTCCAAACAAGAGCTTCACTCTTTAGAAATTAATCTGGATTTTCCATCACTGAAATGCATAATAATAGTTTTTAGTTTTCAGAGAATGATCTTCTTTTCCAGGATGTTTGAGAATTTGTGCCTGTGCATCCTCTCAGTGCTCATGTTATGTATGAAAGCATTTCATTCTCAATTTAACACACTGGGATTCAAGAGGACAGAGAATTTAAACCTGGTCAGGGTTAAAATCTGTTCGTGTCTTCAGTAGTCTTGCTATTGACCTTAGCAGGGCTTGGATTAGTGCCTGCAAGATGTGGAATTAGATTTCAAGAATTATTGACTGAGTCCTCTTCAGTATACCTCAGCACAGTCACCTTCTGAAGGCAGAGAGTCCCAGCACTCCTAGAAGGACATTCCGTGAGTGTTGGACTGGACCCCAGCACTTTGCTCATGCTCTTGTAGATTGATTCTAGTTGTAAAAGAAACTGATGACAAAGCCGTGTACTTATTTAACACAGGCAGAGTTACTTACAAAGCCACATCTACTTGGATGTAGATGTACTTGGAATTTGTGGTAAATAATGTTCTTCTGCTTAATTCACAAACCTGTTCTGATCAGCATGCAGCCTAAAAGTTCTCCTCCCCATGCCCAGATTTGCAGTGTTTGTGGACATGAGTTTCTCTGTGGCCATCTCCCTTAGACTTGTTTTTCTCTGTGTCTGCACCACTGCCAAAGGAAAATTCAGAAAACTGTACCTTATTGAAACCTGCCGTCTTTGCTCTGGGTAAGAACATGTGCCTGTGGTTTGGGCAGAGTTTGCTGTTATTTCATGTCACTAGCCCTGGAGAAAAGCTGAAATGTGTCTGGTGGTTGTCCTAAGAACAGAACAGCAAAAGCTAAATACACCTTGTGGTAGCACTTGCCAGATGATGATCTTTTTCCTTGGCTGTGACATGGGGCCTGAAAGGCGCTTAGGGGACAGGGAGAGCTTGGCCTTCTGTCCATCATCTTGTATCTGTGCTTCAGAATGTTGCAGCTCTAGTGTGGATATTGGATTCAATATGAAATTTCATATCTGGCTGGGACTGTAGCATACCCTAACACCTGTCCAGAGGGATGGACAAAATGCCTCCTTTGGCATCTCCTGATGCCAG
Organism: Passer domesticus; assembly: GCF_036417665.1. Taxonomy (NCBI): domain Eukaryota; kingdom Metazoa; phylum Chordata; class Aves; order Passeriformes; family Passeridae; genus Passer; species Passer domesticus. The sequence continues at coordinate 61,592,746 of NC_087475.1, read as the reverse complement.
GAGAGGACTGGTATGGCACAGTGTGTTATGTGCTAGCATGGTGACCTGCTTTGCATGCCACTGAGCTCTATGGGATGTTTTATGGGAGTAACAAAGATGGAGGTCCACCCACAGCCAGAGAGTACTGCACAGGGTGGTCTTCTGTGACTGTCAGAAGCCTGACTTGTAAACTCCAGATTAAGATTATTAGCATAGCCTAAGGACTTCTTTGAATTATGTGTTGCCCTTTCACCTCTAACTTAATCTGGCATTCACCATGAATATTTAATATATGGCCACCACTGCATCTTGCAGAATAAACGACAGCCTCCAAGTTTCAAAGCTAAATCTGAAAAGCAATGCATATACATCAATACTGGAAAAAAAAGCATCACACCCAGAGCAAATCCTTTTTCAAAACCCACTTATTACAAAAAGTAATGTAATATCATGACTTTTCATTAATACTAGTCTTCACTAAGCCTAAAGCAAATCCTTGCTTACTGTGCACTTGCTACGCTTGTTGTACAGGACTGCCTGAAGGTGGTGAAGGCTCGCAGTCAGTGCGTGAAGAACAGGGAGCGTGCGGCTGGGACAGATATGAGCTCTTTTAGAGTAGTTCTCAGTCCTCAGTTGTCCTTCCTGGAGAATATGATTATGGATGTTTCACAGGAATAATAATGCTAATTTTCAGCCCCCACAGAGTGCTTTACACCTGCAAAGTGCTATAAAAATGTGAGCTAATACCAGTAAGTGAATATTGCTGTGCCTGTTTTGTAGATGCAGAAATGAAGATACAGAAAGGTCAGAGGGCTGACCCAGGGCCACATAGCTTCTCAGCAGCAGGTTTAGGATGACGAAACTGGTGTCTCTCTGGTCACATTTAATTAATCGTGCTGCCTTTTTAAAATTAGCTCAAAGCTCATATATATACTTCTATATACATGTATATATATGTGTGTATGTATAAAATGCTTGAGAAGGAGTTGTTTCCCTCTTCCCTCTTTGCTTCTTCAAAATAAACAAGCTCCTGAGCTACCAAACCCCATGTTTACACGTATCATTAAATACTTTCCAGTTGCTAGCCAGAAAACTCAGCAGAAAATCTGTAGAACACCAAAGTAACTCTCTTCTTTTAAATAATTGATGATGCCAAATAGCAGCAGTGTTATGCCAACAAAGAGATCGGTCTCTCAAAATATTTTATTCATTATGCCTCAAGAAACCCAAAGCCTTGTTTTTAACGAAAGCGAATTTGAGCAGTTGGCTCTCGGTTCCTCTGAAACATCTGCTTATTACAATTCTTGGTGTTAAAGCACTGGTGCTCCCCGGTAAATCTTTCAGCTTTAAGTAATATGTATGGAAGACTTGGCAAGGAGATCAGGAAGGAGAAAGAGAAATGCTTGCCAAATATTCATTTTACTTTATAAGGCTGTAGTGGTATATGTTAATAGTACATGTGTTGAGGTGAATCTACTAATCCGATTAAATAACAGGACAAGAAGGAATTAATTCCAAGGTTCAAAAAGACTCCATTCTGTGCAGCTGTAAATTTATATTCCAGGGTAAAATGGTTAGAAGTCTTGGCTAACTAGACATCTATAAAACAGCCAGAAATGGATCTTTCTCTGTATTGTTTGTAAATCAAGGTCACTTATGGGAGAAGGCTATGTTGTGATAAATCTGTCTGACAATTAGATGGAGAGGACATATCAATGTTAAATTATATTCTTTTTATGCTTTGGGCAGAAAGCAATGTGACCAGTAGCATTATGTAAAGAAAATTGCATTCCAGATAATAACGGATACTCATGGTGCATGGTTTTACACGTTAATGTGCTACATTTTACTCAGCCATGTTAATATTTTAGATTATGTAACATTCCCTTTTTTATGCGTAGTTTATTTTTTTTCGCTGAGAATGCAGCTCCCTCCTCCTCATCCCCCTCCCCCTCTTCCTCTTCCTTTCCCTTTCTCTCTCCTTCTCCCTCTCTTCTCCCTATTTCTCTGCCTTCTCCATTTTTCCATTTTACCTTTTCCCCTTCTCTTAATTCTCACAGTGATGCTTATGAAACAAACAAGGAGAATGGACTTAAAGGGAAACTGTCCATACAAGAAAATTTTAACATGTAATTTCAAGGTTTGTAAGCCAGGATTCTATGTTCTATACTTACAGATTCAATCTGTGTACCAGGCTTTGATCCAAGCCTTAGCATGATGACTGGAATCACTCCAATTAACCCAATGATACCAGGCATGGGGTTAGTGCCGCCACCACCACCAACAGATGTGCCTGTAGTCAAAGAAATAATTCACTGCAAAAGCTGCACACTCTTCCCTCCAAACCCAAGTAAGTGGATCTGAAGAAAGAATGTTACTTTCCTAAATACACTGCATTAATATTTTTTATCTAATTACAGTTATGCTTTATAATTACCAGCATGTGTGGTCTTTCCTTCTAAGGTCTCTTCTGTGTGTAAAGCGTGGTATGGTATAAGTGCATCCTTATTCACCTCTGTAAGGTCTCAGAAAAACAAAAACTATAATGCTTGTACAAAAAGGAAAAGTACTTAAAGAAAAGTAACACAGCCTAAAGATCTACACTGCTCATAGTATATACCTGTCTTTCCTGTATATCAGGATGTCACAAAACATAAAACTTATATGGTGCTGTTCATCTCTGTTCCCCTTCAGGTGCCTGTGTTAGATGGGACCAATCTGGGCTCATGTCCCTGAACACAGTAACTTGAATCCCAAACTGCCTCACTACAGTCCCTTTTTGAGGGACATGAAAGGAAAGGGGGCTACAACTTCTCTCCTGCCATTTTTCAAAAACTTCAACATGGCAGATGAGTTTCTTCTTTTTGAAAGCAGGGACCAGGTTCCCTCCTGTTCCTGCTGTTACTGTCCAAATGGAAAACTCTCCCCAGTCAGATACCGCCTCAGGCACAAACTCTGATTTTGTATGTTGGCCCCATGAGTTTCAGAGCCATCATACCAGTGACTTTCACTATCACTGTGAAATGAAAACATTGAGCAAATATTCAGGTGCTCTGGATTTGCAGTGTATCCAGATCACAGTTTAATCAAACTGGTTATGTATGTGAGTATGTATGTATGTATATATATGTACACTTTAAGGTTGCAACCTATACTGTGTTAAAGGACCCAAAAAGTAAGTAATATTAGTCATATTCATTCTTAGAGAATTACTTTCACTGAGTATAAACAAGGTGAAGTGTTATGATAGCTTTTATTTTTATGTGGCTTTCAAAAATTTAATAGTTTTTCCGATAGAAGTGTGTATAAATTCTCGCTCTATACACATGGAGGTAGCATTTTTAGCTACTCCACCTCGTGAGCACTTGTAAACAATGAGGTTATCCTTCCCCTGTGCTGCCGTCTGCTCCATTATCTGGCAACAAGACAAAACAGATAACCAGCAGAGTGTTTTCATCATGCTGTCACTTTGTTGTGTTTCCCACTTTGTTTTTCTGTTTGCTGTGCTCCTGCACTCTGAGACAGAAATGAAATTATGCTAATACCAGGAAAAGGTGTCCAGTCCAAGTGCACAGGGTGTACACAGCATGGGCTTGCTCACAGCCCACACACATGGTGCGCATGGTGAGTGATGGGTATGAGCCAGAGATGGTGCTGTTCAGGCTTTGAATGCACTGCACTAGAGCCTGAGATCTGTGTTCAGGGTCAAATCAGTTGCAGAAGCTCCTCTGCTGTGAAACAGAATATTTTTCTTTTTTTTGTGGGGCTGTACAGGGAAGAAAAAGACCTTTTTAGACCACACTGTCTGTCCTGGAGAACAACCTGCAGTGGCAGGAATAAATGTTTGAAGTACCACCTGAAGCTTGAAAGGGTTTAGATTCAAGTGATCAATTTTGGATAATCTTTGCAATATTCAATTATTTTGCTTGTCCCTCTCTTCTGCCTCTGTACTATGCCAGGTATCTGTTGCTGCCCAGAACTGATTAAAGGGGTGAATAGAGCCAATGGATCAAAAGACAAATTTTGTATTCCAATGTGATTTCTGTTTTGACTTAGATCTTCCACCACCTTCAACAAGAGAGAGACCTCCTGGGTGTAAAACTGTGTTTGTTGGAGGATTACCAGAAAACGCAACAGAGGAAATTATTCAGGAAGTCTTTGAGCAATGTGGAGATATAACAGCCATTCGGAAAAGCAAGAAGAATTTTTGTCACATCCGTTTTGCAGAGGAGTTCATGGTTGATAAAGCCATTTACCTTTCTGGTACTTCACATTCTTTAATGGATTTTCCTTGCTTCTCATTTGTATTTTGTGATGCTAATGCATGCTTATTTTCTTAACTTTTATCTCAGCAAGTCTTTCTTGAACTCCTGTGGCTGTAGCATGAAGTGGCAAGGGGCAATTCTGTTATTTCTCTTTGTCTGCCAAGACTCATGCATGGTGTTGTATGTTACTTACCTGGGAGCAATTTCCTGCCATCCCACAACAATGCAACAGATCCTGAAATTCACTATAGAACAATCTTATTTTTGATTTACACAGGTTTATATAGTTTTGCTCACAGGTTGTGGAAAGAGGAGGGCACCGGGCCAGGAACTCTGCTGTTTTCCAGTGCCAATTTTTCTGATAGGCTGGCAATCGCACTGGCATATTTTTATGGATTTGTGGTACAGCCTGAATAAAGTCTGTCTTTATGCATGCATGTATTCAGCTACTGCATGGGTTAGATTCTGAGCCCCATCTGTAGGCTACGTCTGTTGCCTCCCATGACAATGAGTGCTGCAGAAATGACAGGGTGTAAAATTTCAGAATCTCTTTATTTTCCAGCAAAGGAACAGACAAAAAACCCCTCAAAACAAAACAAAAAAAACCCAAGGAAACAACCCCCTCCTCCCCCAATCTCCAATTCACAGGGGAAAAAAAATTAAGAAGAAAAGATGAAAAATAAGTCTGCTTTCACATTTTTTGGCTTCTGTGACTGTCAGTGTCCTCTTAGGGTTAATTTCCGTCATTTGAGGATTGACTTGCTAAACAAGTCCTTTTTCACCTTACTGATTTGGCTCACATGCACTGTATGTATTTGTCTGCACTCCACAGGCTGGCTCATCCATCTTTCTGGGTCCTGGAGAGATTCAAACGCACTGTTTTGCCTACAATTGTAGTCACTTTCAACCCATATGCAGCGTATTCTTGAATAAACAAGGTGCAGGGAGTGCTTCTTGGCCAAGAGAAGCTGACACGGACTGCCTTACCTACAGCCACCCTCTGGCAGGTGACCTCAAAGCACCCACTGGGACCATCCTTTTGAGCCTGGGAGAGAGTTAACAGCCCAGGACTCATGTTTGAGCTCCCACCCTGACCCATCTCCTGTTTAGCAATAAGGACAGAATCTCAACATCCTGTAGGTGTCCATAGGAAGCTCCTCCAGCTGGAAACAAGCTGTCTCTCAAATCACCATCAAGCATATAGAAAAAAAGAGAAAGGAGAGAAAGAAAGAGAAATAGAGAAAGAAAGAGAGAGAGAGAAAGGAAAAAAGGAAAGAAAGGATGGAAGGAAAGGGTGGAAGGAAGGGAGGAAGGGAGGAAGGGAGGAAGGAAGGAAGGAAGGAAGGAAGGAAGGAAGGAAGGAAGGAAGGAAGGAAGGAAGGAAGGAAGGAAGGAAGGAAGGAAGGAAGGAAGGAAGGAAGGAAGGAAGGAAGGAAGGAAGGAAGGAAGGAAGGAAGGAAGGAAGGAAGGAAGGAAGGAAGGAAGGAAGGAAGGAAGGAAGGAAGGAAGGAAGGAAGGAAGGAAGGAAGGAAGGAAGGAAGGAAGGAAGGAAGGAAGGAAGGAAGGAAGGAGAAAGAGAAAGAAAGCCTGCCTCTCACCTTTTGAAATATGTCATCAGGAAGAACCTAGCTCCTTTGTTTTTCAAAGGTTTTCCTTAGGGTTTTTAGGTTGTTTGAGGTTTATTATCCTAACTTGGCTGCTTTCTTTAAATACCTGTTTGAAGAAGTACAGAAAATTATGAGTTTTATGGGGTCTATGTAAAGATTTATTTTAAAGTGATTTGTCACAGTTATCAGGGTAGCTGCACCACTGACCCCTTTTGGCTGACTCCTTTGTGCCTACACCTCTGTGGATAAAACCATATAATTACACCCTCATTAGTTCAGAGCCCAGTTCTGAGAGAAAGGAGAGAAAGAAAGAGAAATAGAGAAAGAAAGAGAGAGAGAGAAAGGAAAAAAGGAAAGAAAGGATGGAAGGAAAGGGTGGAAGGAAGGGAGGAAGGGAGGAAGGGAGGAAGGGAGGAAGGAAGGAAGGAAGGAAGGAAGGAAGGAAGGAAGGAAGGAAGGAAGGAAGGAAGGAAGGAAGGAAGGAAGGAAGGAAGGAAGGAAGGAAGGAAGGAAGGAAGGAAGGAAGGAAGGAAGGAAGGAAGGAAGGAAGGAAGGAAGGAAGGAAGGAAGGAAGGAAGGAAGGAAGGAAGGAAGGAAGGAAGGAAGGAAGGAAGGAGAAAGAGAAAGAAAGCCTGCCTCTCACCTTTTGAAATATGTCATCAGGAAGAACCTAGCTCCTTTGTTTTTCAAAGGTTTTCCTTAGGGTTTTTAGGTTGTTTGAGGTTTATTATCCTAACTTGGCTGCTTTCTTTAAATACCTGTTTGAAGAAGTACAGAAAATTATGAGTTTTATGGGGTCTATGTAAAGATTTATTTTAAATATTGCTATATTTTCAGGTTTATGCCAGATCTTTATTCCAGTCCAGATTTTTCTTTTTTTTTTTAATTTTCACTTCAGTTCTTACAGCCCCTCCTCCCCATCCTCTCTTCCTGATTTCCATGCTTCTCATTTATTTGTTTATTCGTGTTACTTCCAGAATGCTGTAGGTCATTGCAGCAGATTAGAGGCATCACAAGCAGTAGTACATTTACCAGCTTTCAGCTTCTCTTTAGGGGACCCTAGTAACAGAACAGAAGAGGGGCACACCAGATTCAGCTGGAACTGGTAACACTGTATTATGATAAAGAAAACAGTGGCAAAAAAGAGAGCAAAGAAAAGATCAAAAATATACAGGCTGCCACCCTGGGCCAGAAACAGTGTTCCTCTAGCTCAGTTTCCTGCTTCTCAGCAGTTGGCTGCATGCTTTACTTCACTCCAAGTTTTAGTTTAATTTAATTTGCCTTAAATCCTGAAGGGACCATAGAGGTAACAAATTCTGTGTGCTGCTATGTGTCCTCATTCATAATGCACCAGGGTGCTCACTCAGAAGAGAGGACATGAGCAGAAACAGAGGTGAAAGATTCCTTTCCTCATTCTTCCTCATTCTGAATTTTCTGCAAATTTAATTCCAAGTTCCTGGTGCATCATTCCCTCCTCTGTTTCCTTCCATCACAGTTGCGCTGCTGTCTGTGCTTTCTCTTACGTCTGCTCTGCAGCCTCCCTTCCCATCCGTGTTTTCCTCCCCACTTTTCATTCTTCCAAAGTGTTGTACCTATTGTCTCCAGCCAGACAAGGGAAAGAACCAGTGCGAGAGATAAGGGGTGAGAAAGAAATGCAGGAGCACTCTGTAGGCGAGTTCCACTTCTTTTTAGCAAGGCTGCTGAACTGTGCAGATGAAACATGAAGCACTGACTGTCCCCCACCACTACCAGGGAGGTCTGGCACTAGGCAGGGGCAAGGGCGTGTTTTCCTTGTCCTGAAATATCAGGGGGGGTTTTACCAGTCTTTATTATATTCTCAAACATAATATATTCTGAAATGTTGGGAACAAAGCATATTTTTGAGGCATTTTATTTTCCCTGTAAGAGACAAAAGAGATGTACAAATATAATATGTGTGTTATATTAGGGGAAAGTCATGCCTTTGATATCTCTGGTATAATGATAATTTTGTCTACCTAATCAGTTTTATCTATCTACCCCATCTAATCTCATCAAATTTTGCATTTATCCCATGCTTATCATCAGAATAGAGCAAGTGATTACAAAATCCATCAAGCAGTTTAATCACTGGGGTTTTTTTTCTTTGTACTCCTAAGTACACATGTATGAAAAGGGAGACTGGAAGATAGGTAGAAGACTATGATAAGAGTGTCGACTTGAGGAAGGCTATGTTTCATTTAACCTTTAAAGATATATTTTGATCTCCCAAGGAAAAGACTTTCCAAAATCATCATACCAGCCCATGAGAAAGCTCTTTCTCAAAACTGTATGTACTTTACTATTTTGGCTGAAAATTCAGTAACTCCTGCAAATATTGATGGCCCCAGACTTGAAAATATGGGACAAACAGGTGTCTGGAGACAGACCTGTTTATACTCCAAAAGCCCATGTGTGCATTTTTCCTGCGCTGATATTTCCCCTGTGGGTTTCCTTTCAGTACCATTTACTTGTTTCATTTTAAGTTCTCTCTGATCACCATTAACACTCTGATCTAGATCCCCAGTTAGCCCTCAGCTATTGGCTGGTGCCCAGTCAAAGGTAAGTCAAGCCATGGAGTTTGCACTAGACCTGTGATATGAAAATACTGTTTGATTTTTATTTAGCACTTTCATTAACTTTTCCTGTTTCTGCTTCTTTAAAATGAGGATCTTGGCAGGTTCCCAAAGACTTTTTGTCTTCCACTGTGTGCAAACCTGAAATTAAAAATGACAAGCCAGGCACAAAGTTAATGCTAGCTGCAGCCCTGAGCAAAGAGATGGGGAAAAAAATTAATTGCCCATGCATGAAGGGGAGGCAGTGCCAGGTGTTTCTCTTACACATTCAAACACCCTCAAACATCAATAGGGAGACATGGTATTGAGAAAAACCGAGCCTCCCAGCTGCCTCGAGGCTCAAAATTTCCAGCACAGATGGGTGCCTGAGGATCTCATGTACAAAACAACCTGCCAGTTGTGCATGCAGAGTCTTTCTGGTTATCAAACCATCAAGGGTCTGTTCTTCACTGGCCAGGTCATTGGTCCTGTAGTGTCTGCAAAGCCCAGTACATGAAGGTGCAAGAAACCATCCTTAAGGTATTTTTTGTTTCTGTTAAGGGAAAGATGCCAAACTGTGACCATTCTGATCTGACTTTGAAGCTAATCCTGCTTTGGACTAGGTGATATCCAATGTCCCTTCTTAGCTAGGTTATTCTAAGTTTCTGGGCTGGTGCTAATCACTTGGCTGGCTGGCCCCCTTCAGTCTTTATAGTTAAACAAGCAGTCACATTTTTCTAGCGTGATTCATGGTAAATTTCCAAAATCTGTTAATTTGGTTTCCCAAAGGGAACCATTTTTCCAGTGCTACTGCAATGTACACTGTTCAAGTTTTTTTCCCATTTACTTCAAAAATGAGGGCCACTTCAATACAACTCAGCTTTGCCAGTGCACACAGAACCTATAGATTCATAGTCCTTTTCATTAGCTCTTTATTCACCCTATGTGAGGGGCCTTGAAGTCCACAAGAGCTTTGCCTCCTGCAGTGCTGTGTTTCTGACTCTGCCCATAACTATTGTTCTCCTGCCAATGGAGGCGAAAGACAGTGGGGGGAGAGGAAGAGAGATTGAGTCTTCCTGGAAAGTGCAGCCCAGCTGGGAGATCTAATTTTAGGTTCACGAGACCTGGCACCTTGGCAGTGTCCTTTGCATTGCTGATAATGCTGTTCTGGCACAGAGCAAACACTGTGTGAGGAATGCAGCTGGCACGCCAAACTGGCGGGGAGCAGGGGGCTAACATTTGTCACAGTTATCAGGGTAGCTGCACCACTGACCCCTTTTGGCTGACTCCTTTGTGCCTACACCTCTGTGGATAAAACCATATAATTACACCCTCATTAGTTCAGAGCCCAGTTCTGAAAGGTCACACACACTCTTCTATTATGTCGCACTGAATAGGGTGTATCTTTAACTCTTCCCTTCAACGCCTTGGGACTAGAGCTACATACATGGCCACAAAAAGCTTTTGGGGGAAAAGAGTGGTGTTTGCTTCTCTAAGCTAGAGAAAATAAAGCCAAGACTAATTTAAAATAATAAACAGTCCCGTCCTTTGACACTCCTACAATACCCAGGTTTACTTTACCCCAAGCTCCTGAACCTTGGAGACCAGATTTGATAGGTTCCATTGGTAGGAACCTATCAAAACCATTCCTTGGTAAGGCAGTTTTTCATGCCTTTTGGTTTTGAAGGACCTCTGTAACACTTAGCTCAAGTTTTTCATCTGGGTTTGCACTCCTTGCTGGACAATGAAAGTCATATCTTTTCCTCACCTGCAGACTCCTTAGCTGAACTCCACAAGGTGTTTGAAAGGAAAATGTTAAATCAAAAGGCACCCAGATTATTTTTTATTTGAAGGATTACTACATATATGGATATTTAATGTCTTTGAAGCTATTGTCTCATGTGTGCTGTAGTACAGACAATCCCTTGTAGTCATACAGCACAATGTTCTTCCAGCAGTAAAACAGAGTATGCCTAGATACACATTTCTGCAAGGATGTGCTTAATCTACTACACAATTCTCAGCTTTGCTATTCCTTGAGGAAGCTCAGAACTGAGTTTTAACTGTGGTGGTGAGGTGCTAAAGCTCTTAAAACTACAGGCAAACCACAAGACTGGAAGGTAGGTTCTCTTTCTGCAATCAAAAGCAGCAAACACCATTTTTCCTGACATTTTGAATAGAAGTTTCCTCTCCCTGGAGTTATTATGCAGTGGTTGCAGTTGTGTGCATTTCTGAAGAGCTTCCTGTGTGCCAGCTCAGCACAGATTTCATCTCTTCAGCATCCCATCGTTTGAGAAATCTCTGCTGGGCTGTTGTGTGTTGGCATGGAGAAATTAGAGCTATCCTGTGTAGACTTGATTAATTTTACTCACATTTGAAGGCTCTGTTTGAAGCCTTCTACACAGTATTTTCTCGCACTTTCTTTGAGTTGGCATTTTAAAAGTTAGATTAACTGCCCTGTGTATATATTTGTGCCTTAGAAATAAAACTTGGAAAGAAGACAGGTGCCCAAATATGGCCACAAAAATCTCCTCTTATAGCTTTGGCATGATTTTTTTGACCTCTGACAGTAGTCAAGAGTTTTAGTTCAGAGCAGGACCCTTTTGTGCTGCTGTGTAGCCCTTAACTTAAAGCTGTGCAGTGTGCTAACTTTAGAATGTGATACATTGGCCAAATTATGAATATGCAGAATATCCCTAAAGATAAGGCACAACAGGTTTCATTATTTGTTATGAAAGGAGTCTTGCAAATGCCTAATAAATCTGTCCCTACTTTAGAAATTACTTTAAGGAATGGTGAACTCAATTAATTTGTAGGTGATTTATATTTGCTGCTAGATTATTTTCACTGGGGAATTTGAAAATAGTGGTTGCAATTGTAAAGTCTCAAAATTTGAGATCTAGCATCACTGTAGTTATTGAACCATACTCTTTGTGGCAGAGGAGTTTATGTAGTACAATTTCCATGTTCACCTATAGTCATGGCTTTTAGAAAATTCAGCCTTTCCCCATATTTCCAATTCCTTTGGCAGGGTGGAGATAAACGCTACACTGAACATGATCTCAACAGGATCAGTGGAAGAAGGACTCTCCATTCAGTCTAAAACAGATCTATTTTAAATAATTGGTTTTTGTTTATCTGACTTCTGTGCTTTTAAAAGTTGGAAGCATCATGTGGAAAAATGACATATTTTGAGAGATTTCTAAACATAAATGTAGGTTCTATACCTTAAGATTGACTTTTTAGTTCATGTACTATGGTGATAGGTGGTACAGGAAATGGTGAAGAAAAATGAGTGGATGTATGTTTATTTTCTTGTGAAAACATGGTGATTGATAGATATTGCATAGATATGTGGGAATCTATTAATTTACATTTTTACCTGGCTGCACTTGAAAAGGGGGGAAAAAATGAAGAGAAATTTAAGCAAATAAATCCTGCAACAGTTAGTTCTACTTGTTGATTTCAGGTTACCGCATGAGATTAGGATCTAGCACAGACAAAAAGGATTCAGGTCGCCTTCATGTTGATTTTGCTCAGGCAAGAGATGACTTTTATGAATGGGAATGCAAACAAAGAATGCTGGCCAGAGAAGAACGCCACAGACGTAAAATGGAAGAGGACAGACTGCGCCCTCCTTCACCTCCGGCAATAATGCATTATTCTGAACACGAAGCTGCTTTGCTGGCTGAAAAATTGAAAGGTAAGCAGCATTTGCTACTTCTCAGTTTATTATTCCTTAAAAGCGGGAGCCATGCAGAGGCCAGAGCAGTGAAGCCAGTTTCTATCGGATGTGTTTCATTATTTGCCCTGTTAGCTTTCCCCCACTGAAATGGCTTTCTTTGCCATTTCTATGCCAATGGTAATGACACTCACCCACCTGCTGGAAATGCATGACATCTGTCTATCTACCTGTGCTTTAACAGCTAAAACACAACCTTCAGAATGCTACAGATGGGTTTTTTTTTCTGTTAAGTTGCTGTAATCATGTATTTTGGAAATACTCTCAGAGCAAGACAACCTGTTGCAAGCATCCTTCTTTACATGAAAGGCCTTATTCTTCAAATTACTTTAATCCTCGACATGTAGATTACTCCATCACATGCACTTGACTGTCTCTGGCATTCAAATTGCCCTCATGAGCTGACACAACTTATCTCTGACACACACCATCCCTTCTTTCACTCCCTCTTTAGGGTTAGAATTACTTGTGCAGGATAGTGTCATGTTTTGGTATGTGTTTGCTTCCTTGTTTGTTTTTTTCTAGGTACATTTACCGAGTTAATATTTTTCAAGGGTGCACTTTAAGGATTCATTTTATTTTAATAGCTAACATAAACAGTAAGAAACAAAGAAATAAAGTTATTTATGGTAGCAAAATTTAAAAGAAATATCTAGCAAACAACTCTTCATACCTCTTAGAGTTGTATTTATTTTCATCAAGTGTTTAGCAGCTGTGTTTGGCATTCTTTCCCCCATGATGGCCAAGCACATTGCTTAACTGTGTGCCAGGTCACAAGAAGCTGTGATTCTTGCCACTATTTCAGAATTATCGAGATTAGGCTTAGACTATCTAGCTGTCATCACACTGGTCTCTCTTCTAACTATGAAGTATGTTTGGGGAGCCGAAGAAGGACAGTGCAAAGTGTTTCATCCTTGGAACGTGGAGCAGAGATGCACCCTGCTGTCTCTCTGAGTACTGCATTGGTTGCTGTTAGTTGTTGCTATTACCTCTGTCAGTTACTAGTTTGGCTGTCTCTCATCCCCACTAGATGCACTTCTCCATAAAATAATTCATCAATCTATCTGATAGATTAGTGAAATAACCCAGATGGGTTTATAGACCAGGAGAAAGAGACCCTAATACAAGAATTTTTAATTCATACCTAGCTTCTAGTCCAGTTTTAGATCCATCTGGTTTTAGTTGGCTATTTTAGGAGTTAATCTTTTGTAGGGAAGTTTTTCTTTATGTAGTAAGGCCTACAGGTTTCCTGAACTAAAGCAGAAAATGCAAGACGTCTGGACAATTTCTTCCATATGGCTAGTCATTGCTTGGGGCAACTGAATGTGGGTTTTTGCAAGATGTTTAAGATGACTATATTTAGAAGGATTTTTCTTTTCATTATGGGAAGTTTCCGTACTTAATTAAAATCTACTCCAAGCATTTATATTTTTGGTTCTCGTGAGGGAAATTTAACCAGAACTTGACATATATGCTCAAGTTGAATATAAAACAAAATAGCGCAATATAGACCAATACTATGTGCATAACTGTTTCTCCAGAAATAAACTTTCAGCAATGTACGTCACTGAAATAAAAAAAGGTAAGTTTATTTTTTTATTGGTTGAAAATCATTAAAATCCAGCAAAAGAATATATTGAAATTTTAAAAGTTCTGCTAATTAACAGTTGCCTTGCTGTGATTGTTGTGAGATTAAAGACACCAGCCTTGGATGGAGAATACAGAAAAGACCCCTCTCTTTCAGTGAGCATGAGCTGTGCCCTGTTCTAGATAGTAAAGAAAGCAGAGTGGGCTTCAGTAGTTACACAGGTCTGCTTTACCTTTCCTATGGCATCACAGCCAGTGTCTGTAAAATAGCAGCATTGAACTTTATGGGCTCCCTTGGGCAACATGGAATCACCACATGAGCTCTTTGTGACAGCCTAAAAAAAGAAGTAAAGCAACAATAAAGAAAATTCTTCAACTCTGTCAAGGGCATTGTGCCAGGGTCAAACCATGACAAAGGGTCAGTTCATCTAATAGACTCATACAATCATTAAGGTTGGAAAAGACCTATAGGATTGAGTCCAACCATCATCATACATTCACAATTTAAATGTGGACTTCAGATGAAAGTAGCAGTGTATATATAGATATACATATATATATACACATATAGACATACACATATGCACACTCACTGAGTTATGTAAAACTTGGAGTTAAAATCTCAGGTCCCTGTATTATCACCACATTTGCACTGTTGCAAAAGCCTGGAGAATTCATCCTAAAGTAAAGAAGGATGACAATATATCTGCACTTGTCAGGATTTAACTTGAAAGACTGTTTCTTCAGCAGATGCTCTGCAGTTGTTTTCTTCAGGAAGGTCATGACCTTGCTGTGGTGCCCACTTCAGAAGACTCCTGAGCTCTGCTGCCAGCTCATGAGACAGAGCTGCAGGTGCCCCACATGCAGGTTTCAGCTCCAGCAGTGCCTCCAGAAGTTCACTAGCTAAAAAAGTAAGCCAAAATAACTAAGAATATCTCAACTCAAGATACTGCTTTGCAACCGCAGATGTAGGTAACTTGGTCTGAATCCAACAACTTTTGTTGTCAAAATAACCTTGGCAGTTCCTGACAGCAAGGAAATCTTATGGTGAGCAGAGATGAAGTAGGCTTATCAGCCACTCCCCTAATGCGGTCTAGATATTTACTGAGTCTGTAACAGACTTGACAATATCTTCTTTTCACTTTCTGCAAACTGCAGCATAAACTAAGAAATCATTGGTTTTGTGTAACAGACATGGCTGGAAACTCTTGCCCCAGTGTTGTCAGCATATTCCTCTTCCTCTGGTGTGCTGAAATTACCTGGTACAGCAGTGACTGTGGGTGAGAGAGTACAGAGGAACTTTTGTGCCAGTTGGAAACAGAATTTCATTGTAAATTTTCAGCCAGGTAATCTCTACTGGTGTGGAGCTTCACAGAACAAAGGAACCAGTTCTTCAGTGCCTGGTAACTGGGGCTGGGAATCCACTGCATCTGAGGCCTCATATACATGAGGATTTATAATATACTCTCCATTCTCTGTGGGCTACCCTGAATCCCTTCACATCTGCAAAGAACTTGGTTTGAACACTTAATTTTTGCAGAATTTAAAGAAACCCATTAAACTATGGACCAGTGCAATTTTTCACCATTTTGCAATTCATGTGTAGCAAAGTGTTTATGTTGTCTCCCTTTCCCTTTTGCTTTTCCCTTCTTTTTTTATTTATTAAGTTCTTCATTACTCCTGCAAATGAAGTCCTTCTTAACTCTTCTCTCCTTGTTGGCAGTATGAACGTTTTTTTCCTGCACCATTCATGTCATTAGCCTGAGCTTCGATTATCTAAATGAAATGAGCTCCAGCATTGCAACAAGATGAGTAACATGAAGAGCATGAGATCCTTCTTATTTGTGTTTCCTTGAAAAAATACCTCAGTAAATTCACAGATGTGAACTCTGGGAATCCAAGGTCATTTACAATGAAGTCTAAATGTTATTTACCTCCTTAAACAGCCTTTCAAAATAGACCTTGAGTTCTTGTTTTGACAAAACCAGCAGAATAGTGTCTTCTGCAATTACACTAGAAAAAAGTGACTTTCACTTCTTCTGGTTCATTGCAGCATTTGTGTGTGTCTTTGAAATTTTAATTCCTCAGTGTTAAATCAGATGTGTTATTACTGCACAGTGGAATGTGTTGGTAGATATTTAGGTTCAAATTTGCATGCTCTGACATCTGTTTCCCTGGCTGCGTTATAAACAGTTAAGTCATGTGGTGCCCAGAACAACACACAACTGGAGATAGGCTGAACCTTTTAAGTGGAAGGCTGCTCTGTCAGGTGCATTGGAACAAAACATTTTAATTTGTGCTTATGACATTTGTGTTTCAAAGCAGGATTTCAAACATTATGGTTTTCTTAATTCAAGCATATCTGTACCTAATGGTATCATTTTCAGAAATCACTTCTTGCAAATAAGATCCTTTAAAATGCTACATATGTCTTAGCTGTGGCTAACTAAATAGTTCTATCACTTAACAAAGGCATCTCTTTATATCTGAATATCTATTTTTTTAAATATTTTGAGCAAAGGAGACATAAATATCTGAGAGTTAAATACAATACCCTGGAATTTACCTCCCTTTTAAATATAGTGTTTCTTTATGAGCAGAGGGAAGTTATTCATACGGTTTTTCATTTTAAGAAATATAATTTAAAAATTGAGAAGCTGCTTCTTTGCCAGACACTGTATTATCCCCTGAAGAGAGCACAGATTGGAAATTTAAATAAATAGATGGCAGTTACAGTAGAATGAGGGATGTGCCTTGCACAAGACTCAGGTAACATCAAGGCTGACAATCTCAACTCTTGCACATCATTTGAAATATAAACAACATTTAATTGCTTGGGAGAGAGGATATTTCACCGAGAAGAAAAATACACTGCTTTCAATATCACCATGCACTTGGGAGCCAGACTGGTGGAGCATGGGAGAGACAGTGCAGTTATGCAGAGAGGCAAGTCTCACCCAGAGAGGCAAGTCTCATCAAATTCATTGCAGAGCTACGTCAGATGGGGGGTGCAAAGTGAGATCCTATGAACAAATCCAGTGAATGCCAGGTTTAAATGTTGAGACTCTGCATGTTTTTTTAGCACAATTTTTTTTTTATTAGTGGTATATCAGGACAGAGCCCTGAAACAGACATGTTTCAATTCTTTAGCATCAAATCTGTTCACTCACCCTTCCTGGTTTTAGATTATCGTTTTCTCCTTCCTTCTTCCATATGCTGCTGACATCTGCTGTGGCACAATACATCTGGCTCCCAGAGCCTCGCACAGGGGCTGTGAGCAGGCACGGTGCGAGGGCACTTTTGTCTGCTGGCAGAAGAGCATAAGGTGGGTTCAGCTATCAGCAGCCTGGTAACCCAATTCCCTGGGCATGTCCCTCCCAAAGCCTACAGGAGGTACACTCACTGCTTAGTGCATCACTAAAAGCATCCTCCCTCACCTCAGCTGTATTATCAATTCAGATTCTGAGGTTTTAATATAAACCCACTGGATTAAATGTACCACCCTGCAAAATGACTCAAGTTAATTACTAAGAGCTGGGAAATGGCAGCTCTCTGATCTGAAATTTTTGGTGTGATTTTGAGAAATAGGGAGGAAACTCAATACTCTCATAATTACTTTTCTTTGAAAATAGTGGCATCAGCAGGAGAAGATAATGTATTTCTGTGTCTGACATGAAACACCCACCCCAGGAAGAATCTTGTGTGATTTAATTTGAAAGAAAGAGTTTGATTATGTAGGGGGAAGAGACTACTTTTTAGTATATCTTTTAATGAACATATATGTGTATTTTTATCAAATCTAGTGTCATTTAGAGATTTGTTACATAACTGGAAGAGTTTCTTGGTTATAGTATGCAGTTAAGGCTATTTAAAAAATAGTAAGGTGGATATTAATCATTCTTTAAAAGAACCCTTTGGCAGTAAGAATTTGTATTTCTTGATTCTTACTTGTTATGCAATGCCACTGGGTTAAAAATGTTATTAATCCCAAAAGTACTAGACTGATGTGTATGATGCATGGCACAATTATATAAGGGATTTGAGCTGGAAAAAAAAGAAGGTGAGGGTAGTAGACTGAAGTTGTGTT
Organism: Passer domesticus; assembly: GCF_036417665.1. Classification (NCBI taxonomy): domain Eukaryota; kingdom Metazoa; phylum Chordata; class Aves; order Passeriformes; family Passeridae; genus Passer; species Passer domesticus. The sequence goes on along the minus strand of NC_087475.1, from coordinate 61,574,906 downwards.
TCTAGGTCACTGGCAGGCACTCTGTACAGAAGAAGCTCTTAAGCCAAGAGAAAAAAATAGGTTGTCATTTTGGCACCAGAAGTGGTGTGTGCTGGGAAGAAAATTGTTCCTGATGCACGGGGGAGCTGGGCTGAGCCTGCTGATGAGAGACGTTAGTGAACCTTTTCTCTGACCTGATTCACCCACAGCAGTCATCTCCTAAAGTTGATTCTTTTTTGTGTTGAATTCAGTCTTTGCAATTTAAAATCTTATTTGTAGTTTAATAAATTATCAAGTCAGAAGTCAGATTAAGAGTAACCTTGGCCATACATCCTCCCCTGGCTGCAGTTATATGCAATGAAGAAGTTTGCATCCTGAACTGAACTGTGCCAGCTTCTTGTTTGAACTGGGCCCAGTTTGATAAACTGGAACTGGAGTCTGAGCAGCTGAGCAGCTCCAGGCAGACTGAGGGCAGTGTAACCATGAGCAAAGGGATGATGCTGAGCGTGGGGGTGAGGCAGGGAACACATCTTCCCATGGCACTGCTACAGCTGACAGAGGATGGCTGTTAATCAGAGGCACAAAAGGACAGACATATCCCACCACTCTTGTCCTTCCTCTGCCTGCCCTGCAGCAGTAGTACTCGCAAGAACACCTTCAAGGGGTGTTTGTTTGTTAATTGTGTTTCTGCTGGTTGGGGCAGAACTCGGCATAAAGGTGTGCCTGCCCCTTCCCATCATACAGAGTGGCCGAGAACAATGAGATCATTAATGCTTCCCAAAACACAGGCAAACAGCACAGGAGCTTTCTAGGTGTAGTCACCGGAGTAAAGACCAACTGCTCTGTCTTTTCAGCATGTCCTTGCAAGCCTGGGAGGTTGCATTAGGGGAGCAAGATTTGGGACAAGAGACAATGTATGGTGACTCTGGACAGCACCATAGCCCATAGGACAATGTAGAATGTTTGCTGTGATTTAGGGAGGCTCCAAGTGTTGTGTGAAATATCTCAGATACTTTTCAAACATTTGAGAAAGACCAGGGTTGAAAAGATAATAACAAGGCTAAATCAGTAGCCCAGTGTTTGATCTTGTCCTAGTTAGAAATCCAGCATGCAATGTCACTTTTGAAACACAGAAATATCACGTTAGCTATATTTGCAATATATCTATAAATGTAAAAATTATAGAAATAAGAGTGTTTGAATGCCTGGCTTCAGAGTGATGGATTAGTCTATATCCTTTCTAATGGCTAAGACCTTAAACACCATCACCCAAGTTGTGAAAGCACCTGATGGAGGTGCTTAACACTGAGAGATAAATAGTCACATTTGACAGTATTCTGAGCTGAATTCTACCCTGTGTTACACCAGGGAAATGCCATAAACTGAAAGTAAAACCTCTGTTCCCAACACCTTTTCCCAGGATACCATTCTGTAACAGCTGTTGTCGCAGCTTTTTCAATTAAATGTTTATTCTGGTTGGGGTTGCTTAGAGGTGGTCAAATTACTAGCAGAAAAATGAAAAACATTTGTCAACAATTTTTCCCTTTTTTCATAGAAATATTCCTGTTAGAATTTTCTGGGCAGCTCTAGGGACGCATTTTCTTTTCTTTATATTTCATTTCATCTAAGTTGTGAGCTAGGATTTAAATGTCAAATATCTGTAGTTGATAAAAGAGGAATTTGAAATATCTTATCTCTAGTGCCCTGTGATTGAGTCTGACAGCACCTGGAAATCTCTATTGACAGAGACCCAGCAAGCCATCCTAGATGGATGGGTAATCTTCAAATGACACGATGTTGTCAGAGCTTGTGTTAGAGCTGCACTTTACAGGGACACGCAGGGGTGCAGGTGCTTGCAGCAGGTGCCCTTCTGGAATGCTGGGGTTACTCCAACCAAACGTGTTCCTGTTGCCGGGATGTCAACACAGGAGCAGGCCAGCCCAGGCTCCCTTTGCAGCTGCTTGAGGGCAGCAGGCACTTTCTGGGGGGTCACAGTTCACCTCACTGTTAAACAAACAAAAACAGGCTGATAAAACCTACCTTATTTGCTTAGAATATGCTGTGACTTGGAGGAGGAAAAAGCTCTAAGAGTAAGAAATAATTTGCCACATGCTTATTTTAAAAGAACAATTACATATGGGAACATGTCTTATATAAAGGAATTTATTTGAAGAGTGTGTTTTTAAACAGTGTATAATTATGTGCATCCTACCATGAGGGAATAATTTTGAACAGAATTAGGAGTTTTGTTTTATTTTTTTAAATAAATGGCTGCAATCATAAGGCAGTTCACGCTCTGTTTAAATTAGATTCCATTGCTGCATTTCTTCTACTATTTACCTACTAACTAAAAAAGAAATGAACAATCTCATATAAAAATCTGATTTTCTAAGGCAATCTCTCATTGCTAAGAAAGTATTCTGGATGGAAAAAATGGGTTCACAGTAAGTTACCTTATCCCAGTCAGTAAGTGAGCTCAGAATATAAAGAATATAAAAGTTAGAAATTAAGGTGACATAAAATTTAAAACTGTAGAGAAAAGATTTTATTAACTAATGTGCTACTGTCGTGCATATATTACCCTCTAGCATTTTTGAATGTAACTTCTAATTATGTAATCAATGAAGATGCTGATGTTTACCATTGAAAGGATTTTTTCCTGGTCTGTGAGCAGAGCTGTGAATTAACTATAACAGTCCCACAGACCTCTGCAGCTCCCTGGAAGTACAGTATGATGAAAACAGGTTTTCAGCATGTCCGTTTAAATGGGTAGAATCTATGTGGCAGAAGGATAATATGTTTACGAACATCCCTTACAGACACCCACTGTGTCTGATAAAAACAAAATGAGGGGAGGGTGTTTTTTTTTTTCATAGATGCTCTATAGCAAAACAACACATATATGAGTGCTGGGGAGAGACTAAAACAAGGAAAAGGGAGGATATTTCTGTGCTGCTGATTTTCCTCATGCATGGGTACATGCTAATATTGCCAGAAACCATTACAGGTTATTCTTATTTACTAGTGTAATTATAATAAACATTGTGTTTCAGGGATGAGTTCTTGGCTGTATTGCATCTTTGACATCCAGTTCCCATGCAACTCAGCAGGCTGAAGATTTTGCCCAAGCCTTTTGGAGAGCCTTATCCTTGTGTTTTCTTGCAGTGAAGAGGCTTTGCATGAGTCTTGTTCACATTTGGCATTTCTTGGTGTCTATATTCAGCCAACCTCGCTCGTCAGAGCCACTTAATGCATTCCTGCTGCATGTGTACCCAGCAAAGCTCAGGAGTGGAGTCTAATACAAGGGGACAATATGAAATTAAAGGATGCCCATCTGACTCTTCCTGTCCAGCAAAAATTAATGAATGGTGCAAATGAATCACATTTTAATGTTTTACAATAGATACACCATTGTACACAGGGAATGTGTTATGTGTGATTCTGCGCTTTTTTCTTGAGGGATCTTGGGTGAACATGCCTATTCAGCTGTGGAGAGCAAATCTTATTGCAGTAGCTCAAATCATGTTTCAGTTAATAAGATGTTAAAGATCAGGCAATGTTGAAATCTCTTCTTCAGCGGCTGTGGGCACAGAGCATGTGTCCTCTAGTCCTCTCTGTATTTTAGGCTACTCACCTTTTAAGAAAGTGATTATTGATTCAGAATAAAAGCCAAAGTCATAACTTAACAATTAGTATTTCATTATTCTTTGTACATGGAAAGCAGAGTCTGACAAACTGTGTCACATGTTTCTGTATCCTGTAACACAGCTGGCTGGGTTTAGTATTTTCTAGTTTTTGTTTTGAGTGTCTGTTGGTTATGACTACACTACATCTTCCTGCCATGACCATATACCTTCTCCTACAGAAAGGTGTGCATACCATCTAAAATATGTGTACAGAAATATACCCAAAAAGCACTAGATGAGATGTTTAAAATGAGTTGTTGGGAAATTGAAGTTTTATAGAATAAAATCCTGGTGAAAAAATGATATCAAATTGCACAAAAATGGTTCCACAGGAAGACACTGTTGTAATAATATTTTCTTGCAGTTCAGTCTAAATGGGACTTAAAAAGAAATGTTTCCTCTTAATCCTGATGAAGCCTGAAGTGTAATGGATGCTGTGCTTAGAGTATTTTGAGGAAGCTGAGAGCACTGTCGGAGGAAAGAAGATTACTTGGGGAGGGAGTGTACAAAACCTAGCCTTCAGTTTTGGCGATCTTTCTGCAGAGAAAAACAACTTTCATTACCTGAATGGCAAACATGAAGATGTAGTCTAGGTGTTTTCCTGGATTCATTTGGAATCCTTTAAAAATATATATATGTGAACAAATATATAATGTGAAACATAAAACAAATAGTACAAAACAAATAATACAAAACAAATGCAGGTACATTGTCTGTTCAAAGCAGTTCCTTGTAATTAATCAATGTTTTGAGGAGGAATTGTTCAGCCTCAACATTGTTCCTTAATTAACAACATGATGTTAGTGAAATCTGTTGACAGAAGTATGGCTGAGCCTAAGCTCCAAGACTGAGCTTTTGGCTGAGCAGATTAACACAGACACATTTCATTTCCTCAGTGAATTACCACAGAGGTCTTCTCACTCCCGCTGTAAGGTCATTCCATATCGCTGAATGGCTTAAGGGACACATTGCAAAAGTGAAGACTCAGGCCACAGGGAGAGGGGGAGGCTGCTTTTTGTTGTGAGAAAGCTATTAAAATAAGGAGAAGACAAGTCGTGAAGGAAGATTTATGTAGTTTCACATGGCTGTATTGGCTTCTTACATCTGATAGAACAAAGGACACAAAAGTTGCCCAAAATGATATACTGCAAGCAGGATTTATGGTGATTTTAATGTGACACGGAGCAGAAAATGTGTTCTCAGCAGGATATTTATGCCTGCAATTTGAAACCTGTGCCATGGTTGTTCTAGATGATAGCAAGTTTTCCGAGGCCATCACGGTGCTGCTCACCTGGATTGAGCGAGGCGAGGTGAATCGTCGCTCTGCAAACCAGTTCTATTCCATGGTGCAGTCGGCCAACAGCCACGTCCGCCGGCTCATGAACGAGAAGGCAGCTCACGAGCAAGAAATGGAGCAAGCCAAGGAGAGCTTCAAAAATGCCTTAACAGGGATCCTCACTCAATGTAAGTAACACCCTTTTTGTCAGTGTTGTTGTAGTGATGGTGGTGGTGGTGGTAGTGGTTTTATCATTTTGCTTGTTTGTTTGGGGGTAAGTAGTTGCAATGCAGTCATGCTCTACTTCACATCCTATTCCATACTCTATGGCAGTTTGGAGGATCAAGGACCATTCCTAAGAACTTATTATTCAAGGTGAGCAAAGTTTCAGTAGTTTTTTTTTTTTTATTAATAGATGAAGACGTGCTCTATTCACAGTGTCTACTGTTGTGTAGACATAACGCTTCAAGAATGGACAAGACAGAGGCCTCACTGCTCTGAGAAAAGGTCATGGTTTTTTTGAGAGAAGGGATATGTAGCCTGTGTGTGGCAGTTGGTTAACTAGGTCAATTACAGAATAGAGCACAATTAGGTAATATTTTTAGCCTGTGTTTAGGTAAAAGGCAGTGGAATCCAGTAACTTATAGGGGTGTATTCACAGATAAAGGCCACCTTCACAGTAGAAAAGTATGCTGTACTGCTGCTGGCATCAGGACTGATCTGCCAGTATTAATTGGGCAGATAAACTGGCTTAAATATCTAGTGCTGGCAGCTGTTTCCTTAGTACAGAAATACAATCAATGAACTTACCCTAATGAGGTTCCCTCATAAAACAGTGATCAAGATACTTAAGATACTTGCCTAGAAGTTTTCTGAGGAGAGGAGAATATGAGAAGAGAAGAAAAAAAAAAAAAAAAAAAAAGGCAAGGGAAAAAAGGAGAAAGAAAACTGATTTAATTGTTGGTGGTTTTTAACATGTTTACTCATGGCTCCTCAAGGAAGAGGCATTATTATACTCAGAAAGGTGAAACCTGGAGCCTGCCCTCATGTACCAGTTGAGAACAAAACTCAAGATAATTTACCAGATAGAGGACAGTGAAGTTGTTACATTGTAATTTCTGAATCATACCCCTAATTTTTACATTTAAAAAAAAGGCCTAAAGGCTTTTGTGTAATTTATTTCTTGTCCCTCACTGGACATTCTTTAAAAGTTAGGGTTGAAGAGATAAGCTTGGATGGACTCGTATGGCTTAGCAGAGAAGCCATTAAAGCTTCCTGCATATGTGGTAGAGGGCTCATCATCTCAGAAGACAAATTCACCATAGGGCATATATCCTAATGTAAGAGTTTAGATGCCAGAACTTGGAATCAAAGATTCTGGGCCAAGGACATTTGATTTCTGTGGACATATGTTCAGACAGTAAATTTAAAGGACCAGCTAATTCCCTTGGTAATTTGCTAGGCATTGTTGTCTTCTGTCTCAGCATCTAAAAGGCAGTGTGAGGCACAGAGATGCAGGCACCACACATGGCGTGCTGTTCAGTTCACACCAGGGCCTCTCTAGTTTTGTGTGCGACAGCCAGCCCTAGCATTCAGAAATGCCTTCTTCAGCTGCATTAAAAAAGTCCCCCATTGTCAGCAGGCTGAACTTTAGTTAAATCAGTCTAAATTAGCCCATTTGTCACCAACTGTTGTAGAACATCTGTCACTTGGAAATAGAGATCCCTGTAGTTTCAGGTGGAAATATGCAGTTTTGGCTATCTGTTTTGCTCCTGTAATGTGCTGAATGCTGAACTTAAAAAAACAGAAATAGCTCTTCTGGCTTCAAAATGTGAGTTTCCTAGTGCCACAGTAACAGCAGAGTGTGTAAGAAAAAGGTTTCTGACAGATCTGGCCTAGGAGGACAAGGTCAGCAAGAAGCATCCTCAGGGAAAGGTGTTACACTGTGGATTTTATAAGAACAAGTTTTACAAGCTTTCCATATGTTCCTCATTGTTTATTTTATAAACATCATTGACCATTATTAGCATGAATATGTCTTATTAAAATTCCTTGCAAACTTGCTGCGAACAGATGGATAATGTTTTTCCTTTGCACATGTATATGTCTAAGATTGCTAAGCGTGGAGATTCTGAAATGAGCTTCCCTTTTTCAAGGAAATTTGAATTGATCTGTATTTGAATGGATCTGAGGAATGTCTTTCGTGCATCTTTTTCCATTGCTGTTCCACAGTCCTGCATAATTGGTTACAATATGTCAGTTGTTTTATGAACAAGAATTTGAAAATAAGAGATGTCCAAAATAGGTGTGTGTGGACTGTTAAATTCTGCAGAGTGACAAAAACACACTTCTGCTCTTCTGCAGTAAGAATCCAAAAGTCTAGTGTAATGCTGCAGCTGTGTGGCCATTTGACATAAATATTGCAGTATTTTAAAAATATCATGTGGCAGTCCTTTTTCATGAACTAGGTCAGATGTCAACTTGGAGCTGACCGCACTGGGCTTTCTTTACAGTTACAAGAGAAAAATAAGTATCTCCATGGAATGAGTCATCAAACTGACCTCATGGTGCTCTTCCAATGAGATGAATCATCCCTTGGATATGCCATTTTTTCTTTGCTACCCATAGAGGATTCACAGGGGGTCTAGCTCTGAACCAGATGTCCCACTTTTCACATGCCTTGTTCAGAGCAGATTAATCCCACTTATTGTGAACATCATTGATACAGACAGGTGTAGCATAAGGGAAGAACTTGGAGTTATATAAAAATGCCAGCTATGAATGCTATGGAGAGTGAAAAAGAAATAAAATTGGCTTCAATTACACTCACCTGGAACATACACACTCCCACACATACACACACACAGTCTTGGTGGGTCTCAGTAGAAAATACTTTCTTATTAATGAGGATTACTGTGACCAGAACATTTCATCTTATGGCCTAACTAATAAAGAAGTACAGGCGTTGAAATCCCTGCTACAAATTTGTGCCTGGAGGTATTTAGGAGATTACTGAGCAGATTACCCCTAAAAATTTGGGTCAATTGCTCAGCACGTGAATTAATTACCTCATCAAGGTACTTGTGACAGGATAATCTGTGAAATAAAGTGTATTACTGTTGTCACACCACTAATTTATAGCACCTGATTTAAGTGCTGCAGGGACTCTTAGCCTAGGTATGGTGCTTCTTCAGTTATTTAAGGGATAAAGAGAGAAAAATGTCCACTTCCTTCTTTTTATTAAATTACTTGATTTTTTTAGATTTGAATTTGTGCTTAATGTATGGATTCTTTTTAAGGATTTTGAATAGGTCTGCCTTTGTGGTTTGACATCTATTTATTTCCACATCTTACATACATGTGACACCGCCCCTTGACTTTCTACTTGTCTGTTTTGTTTCCTCCCAAACCACCTGCTCTGTCTGTGGTTTACAGACATTGATCCTCATGTTTAAGGAAAATGGAGGCCCTAGTCATATCCCTGTTGGGCTGTTGGTGGTTTTTTAGACTACACCAAAGCTTCAACTACCTCCTCTGACTCTCTTCTCCATGCACTGTAAACTTTGCCTACGTCTTACTGAGTTTTCAGACTATTTAATGCAGTCTCCCTTGACAACACTGAAAAAGGTACCTATGGGTGAACAAAATTTCCATATTCAAAAATTAATTTGATATCTAAAGAGTAAGACATACAAGGTGGTAGAAGTGTCCCAGTATACAAGTTCATAGGTTATACACATGGTGTAATGAAGTTCCCCATGGCTGGTTACTGAGCAGATTGTGACACTCCATCCTTTGGTCATTTTTGTCCATTTTACTAAAGAAGTATTGGACTTAGTGGACTCTGAAACCAAGTCTCCATCCAAGTCTCTTGTGTGCCTGTGGGGAACAGTGGGAGGGTGGTTTTTATCATGGAGCCCCCTGGCCAGATTGCTTCGCCTAGAATCATAGATAGAATCAGTAAGGTTGGAAAAGACCTTCAAGATCATTTGAGTCCAGCCTTTGAATGAACACCACCATGTCAACTAAACCACAGTCCCAAGTGCCATGTTCAGTCATTTCTTAAACATTTCCAGGGATGGTACCTTCACCACTGCCCTGGGCAGCCAGTTCCAATGGTTAACCACCCTTTCAGTGAAAAAATTCTTCCTGATGTCCAGCATGAGCATGAACAAGGGGGAATGGCTTTGAACTGAAAGGGGGCCGGTTTAGATCAGATATCAGGAAGAAACGTAGTGTGAGAGTGGTGAGACACTGGCACAGGGTGCCCAGAGAAGCTGCAGATGCCCCACTCTTGGCAGTGTTCAAGGCCAGGCTGGATGGAGCTTTGAGCAACCTGGTCTAGTGGAAGGTGTCCCTGCCTATGGCAGGAGGTTGAAACCAGATGATCTTTAAGATCCATTCTGAGCCAAACCATTCTATGATTCTGTGGATTATGAGATTGTGCAGTTTACCTGCTTTGCCTGTTGCTAAGCATCTTTGGCCCTTACTTGTGAAACAGGAAGTGAAACTAGATTCAGATTTGAGCTGATTCAGTAGACCTGTCCATATAGGAAGTATCAAAGGTTTGGGGAGAAGGCTGTGTGTCATGTACCCCTTTTTCAGACTCTCACAATTGTCACCTTGAGTTTTCCTTTCCTTTCTACTAAAGGACTCCAGTGGTATATTAGATTACATCTGGTATTTTTATCAAATAGCTGGTAGGTATCTGACATGAATTACACTCCCATAAAAAAATTGTATTTAAATAATTCTGAAGGGAAAAGCATTCTCAATAGACTGAACAAAATCCTCCTTCTTTCATGTTTCTTCATTCTCATTCTCTGATCCTCCTCAATATGATTTTAGCTGTTTCAATATTATCAATGCCTTCACAGATAGAATCTGCATTTTTTTTTAATGTTAAAAAAGTAAGAAAAATGTTAAAAATTCTTTCTGAGCCCTCTTCAAAAGAATGATTGGCATCAGTTTTGTTTTTTCTCTTTACAGGTTCACTTCAGAAGTTGCTTTCTTGCTTTAGAAAAGATAGAATTTACATTGATATAATGATGATTGCTAAAATCTATGTCTCATCTGATTTCCTTTAAATTCCATACTTCAGTACTTTCTCCCAAAAATCCTTCCAATTTTTAGTATTCTCATAGTACCAAAAATGAAGCCAGTTTCATTACAACTATTAAAAGCATGCTGGTTAAAATTCTCTTAGCAGTCAGACTTTTAATATACAATCATGCTTTCCAGAGTATTCTTTGAATTGCTCCACATTAATAACAATTTTTAAAAGGATTTTCCTGCTCTTTAATTGTCCAGTCTTACAGTCTTTCTTTCATTTGCTACTGACTAATTCAAAAATATAAGCTTACTTTATGTGCAATTTTTAGGTCATCATTAAGCTCTTTGTGAAAGAGATTGAGTCATATAATGTGTTTTTACAGTGCAGCCCAGTTCTCAGTTGGTGCCATAGAATGCCACTATAATACAAACATTAATCATTCATGTCATTAGTTGCCACTATTACTTTCTACCTTGATGTATTTCTAGAAATGAAAAAAAAGAAAAAAAAAATTCAGTACAAAATAACCTCTGCAATCCATCCAGTTCCTTTTGTTAGCTCATTTAGTCAGTGTGCTCTTGGCTTGTTTCTATACTGATAATTTGTCCAGTAAAGCTCAGCTGGATTTCTTTATTCTTTTTTCAGTTGTGCTTCTATCTGTGAGATTTTCTATCTCATATACACATGTTCCCAAAAGCATTTCTATACAGGACGCTGTGACAGTGGCAGAGAATAGAGATGAAAGACTCAATTTTTATTTTACCTTGTGTTCTTGTAGTTCCTTTTTTTTTTTTTTTTTTTTTTTTTTTTTTCAGTATAACCCTTTGTGGTTGCAATTTGTAGTATTTCCTATAGCTTATTCTTCTGTGTTTCATTTTCTTTGAATTTCTGCATTCCTTACATTGTCTGTAGCTTTCACTCCACCTAAAGTCAATACAAATGTTGGTATTAATTTAAGCATGGACAGAATTTCAACAGAAGCTCTTCTGTTATTTTTAAGAGGGTGCTTGTTTTGGTTTTTTTTTAATGTAGTCCATTAAATATGCATGGTATTTTGCAAAAAAATAAAAGCACTACCTTCCAAGAGACTTCAGTCTATTTTGACAACTCGTGCCACTTGCCTGGAATCTGCATGTCTCCTAGAAGATGACACAAGGTTCAAGGCAAAGAAGCATGTGCTTTAATCACGTGGAAATCTGTGCTTGGTTTTGACTTGCCTTGCTGAGTAGAGACAGGGGTGAAGGCCTGATGCATCTCAAAACTGAGGCTGTAAATGTTCTATGGAAATAAAGGATGAGGGAAGAGTCATTAGGCAAGGAAGGAAAGGTGGTTTCACACAAAAGGGTGATTTGGCTGTGTATACCATGTGGTCTGTACGTCTAAAACTGTTCAGACTGCTTATAAATGATTGAATAAACCTTGTAAATATGAATAATGCTATGCAACTATGAGTGATTGAAATACTTGCTCCCTTCATTGTGCGCTAGTCATGCTTCATGTCAAATAACTGGATTTATTATAAATGGTGTAGTTTGTGATGATGACAGAGATGTTATGGGGCAAGAAAATAGTTTTGGAGAGGGATAGACTGTGTGGGAGAAAAAGATGGACACACACAGAAAGAACAAAAATACAGAAGGAAGAAGTCATGGCAGGCAAGAGAACATAAGGTATGGCAACGGAGAAGTAAATTTCACACCTGAAGTATGTGAGACACCTCATCCACACCCTTACCCATTTTCTTCAGCAAAAGAAACCATATGATGCCCCAAAAACCTGATCTCCTAGGAACATTTTAATCTGCAAGATTCCTGCATAATTATTACTTCTCTTAATGGGACCTGTGATGCCTTAATGTCATTTATTATGTTCCTATATTGCAGAGTTCCGTGGGAGTTCTCTTTTCAGACAGATTTACGAAAAATGGTGGTTCCCACTTTTGCTATTTTTAAATCTGAGAACTAAAAAGAAAGCTGTGCCTAACAATAAATAAAAGAAGGAATAGCTAATTAACTGCAGTACTTTGGGAATAGTTTATAATCTTGTCAAGCTGATGAAGAAAGCAGCATTCACTTCATCTTCCTTTGAGTTGGTGGGGGGCAGATGAGGTTTTTCTAGGTTTTTTTCTGGTTGTCAACACAAGATCCATAAAGTCCATTCCATAATGTAAGATGGTGGCATTGAAAGAGCAGGTACTGTACGTTTGTATTTGCCCTCCTGTGCTGTGCTGGTCTGATGTCAGGCTCCTGTTTGTTGAGAAATGACATGAAGGTGAAGTGGTCTTGTTGAGTCCAAGTGATTTATCGCATGGCACAGCGCCAGCTCTTGTAGTTACACCAAGCTGTCAGTTTCTCTGTTGTAAATTAAACCACAGTTTCATAACCTAAAAGATTTTCAAAGCTTAAATTGTAGACAGATTTTCTAGCAATACCTTGCAGGGCAAACTGGGCTCTCTTTAATTAAATTGGGGTTTTTTTATTTCAAAGTTTAACAGGGAGCGTTCTGTTTCTAGAACTATCAGTTGTTGATATACATACCTCAGACAAGTTACTGCACAGGTTTCAGTATGAATCCTGTAAATTGAGCACTATTAGTATACCCATACTGCTCCCTCTTTCACTGTTCCCCACTGGATTCCTTACCTGAAAGAAGGAGAAAGGAAAACAATGGCTGCTGACACAGGGGTTTTATATTCTTAAAAGACATGGGGTTATAGTAAGTGTTGTGGTATAAATACTTTTTTTTAAAATTTGTCTATGTGGAAGGACCTCCTTATTTTATTAGAAAGAAGTGTTTCTTCCTGCATCACCCAGGTATAGACTATTGACATTCACTCAGCCTCTCAATAACTCACACAAAGCAGATTGACTTGGGCCAGTCTGAGTCAGATGGAACAGGAAAAGGGACCAAGCATGAACCCAGGTAAACACCTTGCTGGTCTCAAATGCTGTAGTCCTAGTCAAAGGGAAATGTAGAAATAATCTAGAGAGAGGACATTCTTTCTAGTATTCAGGTAGGTGAGACAGGGTAAGAGGAAAACATCCTTCTTCCTCTGGTAAGTCTTGTAATTGCTGTCTGCACTGCTGAGACCTCTGTACCAGGATGAGAGCAGAAGAGGTGAGACTGCTAGTAAAGGATGACCCCCCTGACTCTGTCTGCAGGATTAAATTAAGCTGAGCTAGGGCAGGCTGGCCCATACTGTTCAGCTGTTAGAAAGTTGTTGCTCTGGATCAGCTAGTGTTTTCCCACAAAATGTGATACAGTTTAGAGTTTGATGCAGGCAAGGCGTTTCCCAGGAATGCATCTTTTTGGGAAGAGAGAAGCACTGTTGCTTCAGGGACACTCAGCGTGTTGTGCCCGTTGGTTTCAGGGAACAAGAATGGTCCCTGGTTGGTTTTGATTGCTAGGACAGATGTAGTTATTGGTAGAAAGGCAGGTTGAAGAATGTCATACTTGCAAGCTGGCCGCCCACACAACAAAACGATTTGGGAGATAAATCACTGCAGATTCTCTTGGTCTGTCCAAAAAGGTGGAATTTGGGGATAAAATAGTGAAGTCCTATGGTTTTCTCCTTTATCGTGCTATGTCTTAACACCATGTCTTAAGGAACCTACAGGCATCTGGTCAGCATGCAGACCAAACTTCTCTCATGGAGTTGCAGATAACTATGAATTTTAAAAAGTTTTTTTAAAAAACACAGCCAAACACAAAACCGCAACAAAACCAAAAACAAAGCGGAGTGGCAGATGAGGCATTTTGCACAGCTATCAAAACCTGTATCTTCATTATACAAATCTGTAATGGCCTTTGCTTATATATCCAGCTGTGGTATGCTTTACTTTAGGACCCATCCCTTGCATTATCTTCAGTCTTCCCCAGGGTGATATTTCCAACTCTTATGTTTTCCTCTGCTAGTCAAAGGCAATCACATCTGTTTCTCCGTCTGTGGCATGTGAATTGAGTAACAGGGAGAGGCTCCAGGTTTTCAGCTCTAAAAGTGAGAAAGGCAAATTCTTTTTTGAAAGTAAGTAGTACCATAACTAAAAAAAATGAGTGTTTGGCTCAAATTAATTAAAATAATACATGTTTCATTACTCTGCAATCTGTCTACCATTTCTTTTACCAATGTCACATGTCATTTACCTATGCACAATTTTAGCCTTGGACTTAATGCTAAGTTCTGTTCAGCTCATTACCAAATGCCTTTCAGGACTGTTGCCAAAAATATTCTGTTCCATATCCAAAACTGACCTGGAGACTCTAATTCATTCACTACAGCATCTAGCCTTGACTACTGTAATTCCTTGGTTTACTGGGCTTGGAGCCAAATCGATTGGCAGACTGCAGCTTAGTCAGAATTCAGCAACAGGGCTTCTGACCCAAACCACGCCAACTCTATATCCTCCCTGTGCTGAGACTCTATATTTGAAAAGCGTGTTATACATTTACTGTAACAGTTTCCTTTACACTGTAATTTTATGGGTTGAATTTTTCTTTTACCCTTCATGTCAACTGTCACACTCTTACAGAATTTTTCTGTGCTAAATTGCCATATATTCTACTCTGACACTTGCAGTAATTTAGTGCAAAGCCCTTTTCATCCTGCGTCCTTAATTGGTGGAATTGGGAGTAAAATTCTACATGAAATCCGATTATTTTATCTGCCATCCAAGACTTTTGTTTTTATTCTAACACATTTTTTTGTTTCTATTTAGTTTCTTTTTCTATTAAAAATGATGTATATCATAATATATAGCATAAAATAATATGCATGGCAGTTTGTAATGTAATAAGCAAAGGAAAAATTGAGTACTTCCTAACTCTTGAACCCAGAGATAAATTTCAGCCTTCACTCAATCATGTATTTAAAATAGACTGCTTGTTAAATGTAATGCAGGGCAAAAGTATTTCTCTACCTCTTCAACTGCAGGGGAGGCTACACTTTGGTTCTCATTTATTTCTGTTTTTCTTTGGTAGTACAATTTTCAAATACCCTGTGTCAAATATTTTCTTGCCCTGGAGATGTTCTAGTTTTCTATTTCATGCAATCTTCTATGCAAGTTCTGCAGGCATTGTTTAAGGGATTTTTGCAGTTTTTTCCTAGTTTTTCTGGTTGTTTTTACATTTATACTTGATAGCAATACTTTTTCCAGGTAGCGTTGTTTATGGCAGCAGAAACCGAGTCTTAAACTTCCTATTAATATACTTACTATGAGCTGGCACCTCTAATAAAGTGGCTTGCACTTGCATATCACTCTAGGTTTAGTTATTTGGGTCTTTCTAGCTATTTATAACACAGCAGAAAAACAATTAGATAATAATCCTTTGTCCGAAGCATGCCATGTAAATTAGCAGCCACAGAATAAGTCATTAGAGAAGATGCAATTACTTACATCCTGTAAGCTATATTGATGGGAAAAACATGACATGTTATGGACCCTTCCAGAACAATGTGGGTTTTAAAATCCTAATTTAGTAAGGAAATAGCTTTGCATATGGTCAATGAAAATTTGATATAGCATAGAACTCACTAACAGATGTTTGACAATGAATATTTCATGTTACTTAATAATTCTACTTACCAGTCACAGTTGACACTACAGTGCATTCTGGAGTTCAAGGTGCCTTGGAGAGATAGATATGACCTGTTATATAGTTTTGGAAATTTCTTCCTGGAGATCAGAAATAATCTGAAAACCATGGTCAGCAGTGAGACTCAGATTATGAAGATATCAGCCCAAAATCTGGGGCCTCTCTTTGGCCAGGTTTTACCCAGACACAGACAAAAAATTAGTTAACTTGGGGGTTTGTCAGTTAATATAAACCTTTCATGGTTTCTCCTTAGGGGTCAATCTACCATCCTTCTGGGCTGTGTGCTGCTGGATCACTTACCCATACAAATTTGATCCTGATCAGGTGTGGGTGCATCATGTGTTGTCTTCCAGTTTCACAGAGCACAAGCATTATGCCAGCTCTAGGCTTCCAGGGTACCTATGGGAAAACAAATGAGTCTTGGTGCAACAAGAACAAATGTGGCAGAGCAGGTTTATGTTGAATTGCCATCTCATAGCACGTGAATGCAGGATTTTGGTGCAGTGCAAAAAGATATGGACGCACTTCCCTGTACTGTCAAACCATGGCCTTGGCTGCTGTTTAGCTCCAACATTCTTGGAGACCTTTTATGCTGGAATTTGCAAAGCTTCATAGCCTAGATCGCTGTGAATATTGAAATTGTTGTACATACGTTGATACTTTGTTTGAATAGAGCACTGCTATGTTGGTCCTTGATACATACTCATTTAGTATTCTCCTCTGCATCTTCCTTTTTATTATCCCTTGCTACCTGTTTCATAAAGTTTCTTCAAATGTCTTGATTTTTAGCATGTTGTACTCATACTATCCTACCTCTCATCACTTTTTTAATTCCAAAAAGTTAGGTGATGAGTAAGATCCTTTTAGTATTCACTTTGTCTACTGCAGTTATACAACAAGCTATGGTATCTTCCTAGCTTGTGAGTCCATTGAGGAAAGTTTCTGAAATGATCAGATAATGACTTTTGATAAATCTTAGCACCTGTTCACATAATGGAAATTAAACACTTTAAAGTTCAAATGTTTTTCAAAATTCAGATGATCTTATTAATACTTATTAGTAGAAAATGGCAAACCAGCTCTTCTTCATATCTTTGTGAATCTTTTCTACTTGAATTTCCACTTGCAAACTGAAAACAGATTGTTAATTAAGCAAAATTTTCTGAGCACCTGGGTCATCAACAGAATGACAGTAATTAAATTCTAGCTTCAATTTCTATACACATAATAAAAGAGTGCTTTACCATTTTCATTCTTTTCAAATTAATTGAAAAAATATACACAGCATTACTTCCTTGATACATCCACGCTTTAGTCTAAGCAAGTTCTAATGGGCTGAAATTATCACATCTACCTTTAAAAGTTGAATGGATTACAAATGGATAAGATCATCACTGTAGGTCTGAAACACTTTCTTTATTGTAAGCTACCTATATGTATTAATTTTAAAAGAAAATGAACTACAATTATTTTCTGTGATTTTAGAAGGTAATTAATCATCCCTGAAATAAAAACTTCCATTCAAAATGTTGTAATTTTCTGGAATCTGAAAGCAGCCTTCAAAAGTGGTAAAAAACAGAGTATAGAAGAAATGTGCTCAAGTGAGAGAGATTTACTTTCCGTTCTAGAGGTGAAAGATATTGCTTCAGTAGGTGAGCTCACCATTTTAGGAAGGATAGCTTGCTATGTATAATAACATTCTCTACATCTCTGACTTAAGGGAAGAATGAGAGAAGCTCTAGATCAGCAAGATAAGAGACCAGGGCAGAGGGTGTTATAGCACTCTCGCCACCACTTTCCAGTGAGAGGAGCAAGAAGTGCTTCAAGCTGCAACTTGATAAAGAAAGGACATTGTTTCCACCCAGGAATCTAAAGAGATAGATAGCAAAGAAACTTGTCAATGAGTTGAAGCATTTTTCAGTTTGACTTCATAGGTTGTCACAGCTGCTCATGCATGAGCACAGTCGATATTGTTTGTAGAAAATCTGGATTTCTTGGTGTTTTCTTCAGTTAATTGTGCTGAGATCAAGGTGACTTACATCTTGGCCAAATCATTTTTAGGCAGGTCACTGGTGTGGAAGACAATTTTACTTGCAACTGAAGTGATGAAAAAGAAAAGTGTTGATAGAAAAGCTTTCTCCACTGAGATGAACAAATAGCTAAAAACTTGAGGATCTTAATTATCCTAGAAAACTGATGGAAATATTAACATTTGGATTCCGAACAAATTCATTAGAGTTGAATGAGGGAAGCCCATTTCACATCTGTTCTTCACTTTATATGAAAGAAAAAGTGTCTGTTCATGTAAATAACCATACTTAGGCCATGGAGACAGCTTTGATCTACCACAGGTGAGCCCTTTGATATTGAGTGGAGGAGAAGCAGCAGCTGCAGCCACAGAGTGCAGGGTTGATGTACCTGTAGGTAGCTTTAGCCTTCTCCAGGTGGGAGGTTTAGCCTTTCCCACCTGCTGACAGGTTCCCACTATCAGATAGTCAACCTTCAAAGCAGAGCCTGCCTGTCCTCCACGCTTCTGTCCGTGCAGCCCACTTGTCTGTACGCTGCTGCCATGGGAAAACAGGTGTCAGGTGGATGTCTCAAGGGTCATTTCTGTGGTCACACACCTACTGCCACACACGCAACGGTGTGTGCCAGCACAGGGAGTGGTAGCAGACATCATGGGGAAGTAGCTGCATGCCTGGTTCTTGGTGCATAGTTAAGAATTGTGTAGACTAAAGTTATGGAGACAGACTTGAAGGGAGACATCTCCAACATTGATAAAATGTAAGTACGAAAGACACATCATTGGATGGATATTGATGATGTTGTTTCAGTAATGACATCATCCATAGACTCCTAGTGTCTTTGCTTTGCTTCTCTATAGTGATCACAACATAAATTGCTTGTCTTGTTTGACTTCCTTGTTCACCAAAGTTGAGCAGATTGTCGCCGTTTTCAACGCTTCTACCAGACAAAAAGCTTGGGACCATTTCTCGAAAGCCCAGCGAAAGAACATAGACATTTGGCGAAAGCATTCTGAGGTTGGTGATTTTATTTTTACTTTCTATCCATCATCTCACAGCTGGATTGACACAGAACGAGTGTGATTGTAGCTGGACATAGTGTATTTGGCAATATTTACAGCTACCATTTTAGCTGTTAATCAACTGGCCGTTTGCAGTCTCGTCTACAGTATGAATTGCTCCCATTGCTCTCATTATGGTAATAGTCATTAAATAACATGAAGACAGGGAGCAATGTGTTTTTATTTTTCATGCAAAATTTGGGAAATCATTAGAAGATTATGTTTACTATCTAAAATAATGAACTGACATAGTGAAATTAGGAACAATATTTTCAAATAATGAATTTAGGAGTCAACGTGATCTGTTTTTTAAAGAAGAATTCTGTGGCAAAGATTTTTTTTTTTTCCACTGTGCCATCTTATGATAATTATAAGATGACTTTGAGTGAAAATAAAATAAAAAATTACTTTCCTAAATAATGACTTCAGAATATTAAGTCCGTAACTGTACCCTATTCCTTCCCATTTGTTCTATGTTTATCTTTAAAAAAGTAGATACATCACTTATGTTGATTCTAAGTCTTATGCTTGCAAAGAAACCAGTATAAATGTAATCATACAACCACACATAGTTAGCAGTGTGGGACCATGCATGTGTGACTGTCATAAGCATGAGCAGAGGAAATGGGATTCTAACTCCCCTTGCTGTGAGTGGCAGCAAAGGAAGTGCTAGACCTCATCCTGTGTTTTGGTCATCCAGCTTTCGATTTTAATTCAGTATATACGCTATGAGCCTGTATTTTAAAAAGTAAGTACCGCTGTCTTTGTTTTCTTTCCTTCTTTCCTCTTCCTTTTTTTAAAAATTTTAATATGAGCAATTTACATACACTTGGTTTACTGCCATGTGGTACAGTGTGTTGATTGTTACTATCACCGTCCTCTAAATGATTTTTCTCTGTCTCAGAATAAAAACTTTAGAAGGTAAGGTGCACTTATTTAATTATTTTGTAGTACACTTGTAAAATAAGTGTTGTACACTTAGTTTGAGAAACACTGAAGTGCTGTGATATAAATCATTTGGATAACATTTTAAGTGTCCATTAACTAATGCTAAATTACTGTTGAATACCAATGGCACTAAATGTAACATCTACATGAATACCAAATGAATACTTTATTATCAGTGCTATTATGGTGAATACAAAACTACTTCAATAATGGGACACTTAAAATAAAATGTTAGCATAATTTATTAGTATAAACTGTATTTTGCATTTTGTTCACAAATATTTCATATACATAGTGGATAATGCCTTTGTTCAATTGAAAGTTGGGAAGTTGGGGATTGATCTTTGTCTTATCTTTTAGAGACATATGAAAATATTATTTGCTAGTAGATTAATTATATTAAGATCATCCCTTCTTAAACTAACTTTCTGTAAAGGGATGTGGTGTGTCATTCATTTGCTGGTTTCTAAATATTTAATAAACTGAAATGTGTAAGAGTTGGACTTTCCAGAAATGTTAATTCTCTACTCATTTTTTTCAAAAATTACTGCCTTTTGATTTTAAGAGGACAACGGCTAAAACAATTCAAAATTATGTATAGCATCTAGCTAAACCAATACATTTCGGAAATGTCTGTTTTTCAGATATGAAATGTGATGGAAATAAACCAAATGGTATATTTTATTTCAATTGTAGCTTCTAACCATGGTACTATCTACTGATTTGTTTAATTACTTGATCACCTTCCAGTTACTTCCTGAATTTAGAAAAGCTTTGCTAGAAACCCAAGGCAAAGAAAAGACTCATACACATAGACATTCCCCATAGAAAATCATTGACTTTGCTGATAATGTAGACACTGATGCAACAAGAACATTTGTCCACTAATGAGGAGTAAATGTAAGAGGATGTCTGCTCATATATGCAGTATCCTTCCCCAGGAAAATGTGCAGGGGGCCTTTTCCACTAAGGAATTCAGAAATGTCTTGCCAATATCTTCCAGAGATGCTTCTGGTTTCATTAGACACTGGTTGACAATTTAGCCTTTTAATTTTTTTTTTTTTAAATTTGAAATTATTCCCCTGTAAAACACCCACTAATTATGTTCCTTGCCTTTGCTGGAATTAATGAGTACAGATACATTTTTCAGAATATTTGAGATCTGCCGATGAGCCAAGGGTACAGCTCAAGAGAAACGCCTTCCCTTTTTTTCACGCAGCACCTCTCTGACAGATTATTGTTAATTGCACAGAGCTGTTGTCGGACTCCTCAATGCTGTCTCCTCCTACCACACGACTCTCCCTTGTTTCAAAGACTTCAAACCACCTCTTTGGGAATTAAGCTCTTTGTTGGCAGAAAAATTAGCTGTCTGCGGGTGGACAAAGCCTACACTAATCACAGTGCAGCATCCTCATGTTACACCTGACAGGATTATTAGGACAAAATAGAGTCCTCTCAATCTTCTCAGTGCTGCCATTAAAAAGGCAGCCGCTACACCCGCGCCAGCTTTTCTACCCAGAACAAAGACCGTCTAGACTCCTACAAAGCCCGCGTGCCTGCTGATCCTTTTCCTGGTGACATGTGCAGGGGATGCCTGCCTGCCCTTGCAGCAGTCACCCGGAGACCGAGCTGTCCCTGCTGCCACTCCTTTTGGATCAAGATGCAAGGATTTTCAGGCCAGCATTGTGGGACCGGGTCTTTTAAATCCAAGGCAACCTGGGCATAGGGACAGAGGGTGAGATTCCTTTGACCAGCGTTAGGTTCTTACAAATGCACAGCTCTTCTTCTGCACTGTCTGCACTCAGCTCCCTTCGCAATCAGCAGAGAGAACAAGGCACTTTAAGGATGCCTTTTAGTTAATAAAACTTTGTGTGTTGGAGACACCTACATTTGGCCAAATGAATCGTACCCCAAGTGGCAGAAGGAAGCAAGAATTAGCTAGCCCTTAAGAAAGCTGACAATCAGTCTGCTTAATACACCAGTTTTAAGTATTATCCCTGCTGTTAAAACATTTTTCCTATGTTTGTCAGGCCTAAAGATCACTCAACAGGGAAAGTCACTTTTTCTCTTGTTTTCCCTGAATGTTACCTTTGATAAACTCAGTTCTTTCACAGGAATAATTCCCTGTGCTTCTTGTTTTATAAATATTCATATACAAATAAATATGATTACAATTATAAATTATGTATAATTAAAATCAGATCAGTATTAAAAACAGATACTAAATAATGCATAATAACTTTATGGACGTTAATACTGACAAAAGGTAATTTTGCTTTTTAGGAGCTCCGAAATGCTCACAGTGAACAGCTCATGGGAATCCGCCGGGAAGAGGAGATGGAAATGTCCGATGATGACAGTGGTGACAATCCCAGTAAAAAGCTGAGAGTAGATGATTCAGGTAAATATATGCAAGTGTTGTTTTAGTAAAAGCAAACAAAAACATATGAGAAGTGACATTTTAATACCTGATTATATAAGACAGTATCTTATTTTAAACCCTCATAAATTAGTTATTTGAATGATGCAAGATGTCTCTAGGAGATGTCTGTCACCTGCTATGTTCTATAATGATGAAAATTCTTTAGTTCTGCCCTTGGCTGGAGCATTATGTTTCCTTACTGCACTCTCTGCAGCTTTGCATGACAGCATTTCATTCCATGGTAGAAATGATGTTTTATTATGGGACCAGTTCAAGTTATACTTTGGTCAGTATTCTCCAAGCTGTACCTTTCTTTGCAACAAAGACATAATAATCTCTAATCTCTATAAGAAATAGCATTTTAACTGTGGAGCTTTTTTTGTTTCATACTGCCCTTACAAGGGTACCTATTTCACAGTATGGTACTGCATTCTGCATGAATTAGACACTCATTAGATGGCTATCTTGAGTCCAAGAACAAGGGTGCATGTAATGTGAGTAAGAAAAACAGCTTTTTCAGCCTTCTGCAAATACTCTGCTATCCAGGATGGACACCAATAGGTGGCTCAGGAGCTGCCAGAGTTACTAACTGGTAACATGATCTGGATATATGCATTCCTCTATTTCTTGGCATTTGTATGCCAGTTGAAAGGTGTGAATTCAACCTTGCTTACAAGGAGAGAAGAACTCTTTGGCTCCTTCTGTGACAAGATACTGTGTGAGGTTGAAGGGCCTCAGAAGTAAAGACCAAAGGAACGAAAGTCATTCTAGCAAAGAAATTTTTACTGTGACCTCTCTCTTGAGGGAAGATTTAATATTTTTTCCTGGAAGAAAAATGCAACAATAAAACCCATAAAGAGCAGCCGTAATTTTTGCTAGGGTTATTTTTTTTTATTTTCTTGATGCCATTAGCAAAGTGTTTGAAGCTGAGACAGTAGGTCATTACAGACCAGGAATTGCTAGAAATCAGCAATTTTTATGACTATCTAATCATTTTACATCGACTGTGTCCACTCTCATGGAGAAAAGTCATTAGAATTAACAACAGGAAGGTAGAGCCAGAAATACATATAGCCTGCATACCAGAAGAGATGCAGGAATGTTTTGAACTGCAATACTTACCAATTCAGCAGGTTTAACATATGCATGCCTAGGGCAGAGCTGGTCATTTATTTTGTAACACCACGGATAGTAAAGCATGTTTGGTTTTCATGCATGAAAAAAGACATTACTGTCAAAAGTTTTGCTGTCTGAGATTTCTACAGTATTCTATCACAAACAATTTCAAGTTATTTGTATTGCTACAATGTGGGCACTTGAGCAAACCCAGTAATGTGTTGCATTCTAAATCAAAATTTAGCAATATGAATCCACTTGAGTATGTGTCCATCATTGTTTGTTGTACCATTCATCATCCTCTTAAACTCAGTGGAGTTGATCCATCCTGCTGCATACATAGTCATCCAGTTCTCAAATTAATGTTCTTCTTTCAACACTACACTCTCAGTTAAAGAAAGTGCATTTGGTTCTTCTGTCAATGACAATAGAGGGAACTTGGAATTAAACCAAAAGAGTTATCAGGTATAAAACACTGGTAAATGAAAAATAAACTGAAAAGGTACTTTTATTATTATTACTCTTATGTACAGAAATGTGATTCTTCTTTCCTTCTTCTGGTGTTTTTTTTAATTACTGTTTGTGTTAGATGCCTTCTCTTTTTCTTTTTTTTTTCTCTCTGAGTACATCATTCCAGAACCACCACTTTATCTCACTGGAGTGGCTATTTGTATTCACAGTAACTTCTGTTGTATGAAGAATATCTTTAAAGAGTCTTTTGTCACAAAGAAACCATCTTGCGCAGTAAGAAAACATTGTCACTCTGTTTATTTTTAACCCCTTTAAAAAAAAAAAATTCCCTAAGAACTTTCTTGGGAAGAGCAAGACTTGAATAACATGAAGGTATTGTGCCTCTTCAATTCAAGGACAGCATGCACACATAAAGTTTTAAAAGTCTAAACCCAAAAGTAGCTGAAGCAATGAGACATGATTAATTGATTTGTATGGTTCCAGAGCTCTGCAATGCGTGTTCTGCCATTCCAACAATTTTCTTGAGGACATTATTTTTCAGCCTGCATTTTTTGACAGTGTGAGCAAGACTGTTGGGAAGTTACGGCCCCAAAGTTGTAATAAGTGGCAGAGATTCCCTCAGGCTTCAATACCTGTGTCAGGTCTTTTTTTCAGTGGTTCACCTGGTTAAATCACTGCTAGCACAAAAAGGCTTAATTAATTCAACAATTTAGAATGGGTTCTAAGACCTCATTCTGTCTCAGTAAAGCACAGTTTCAGGAATCTCCCAGCATAATTTCTTCTTTCCTAGAAGAAAACACACTGAGTGCATCACATCTTCTCACAGCTAGATAGCTAGAATGAAAACTTTCCTGTAGGATATCTGAAGATAAACCTATTAATCACCCTGAGAAAAAGAGGATGGATTCCAGCCCCAGAATTTGAAAACATACTGCAACACTTCTAAGCCCTGAGACTGTGAAGAAGTGCTTCTGTGCTCAAATGCTTGTCCAGAGTTGCTGGACTTGGGGTTTCAGAGTGTTGGTGTTTGACCTAGCTGGCAACTAAGTATGACTCAGCTGCTTGCTCACTCCCCCAGTCCAGTGCAATATGGAGGAGAATCAAAAAAAAAAAAGTACTAAGTTGTGGGTTGACAGAAGGATAGCTTAATAATTGAACAAAATATAATGATGATGTTAATAATAGTAGTAGTAGTAGTAGAAATTACGATGAAAAGGAAAAAGATATGGAAATAAAATCCAACAGAAAGAAGTGATGCACAATTGCTCACCACCCTCTGAATGATGCCTATCTTGTTCCCAGCATTAATTTACTCCTTCTGGCCAACTGCCCCCAGTTTATATACAGAGCATACTCACAGCTCTGTGGAATACCCCTATGGCTAATTTGGGTCACCTGTCCCAGCCATGCTCCCTCCAGGCTTCTTGTGCACTTTCTCACTAGCAGAGCATGGGGAGCTGACAAATCCTTGGTTTAGAGAAAGCACTATTTAGCAGCAACTAAAATATCAGTGTGTTAACAACAGTCTTATACTAAATCCAAAACAGAACTGTGTCAGCTGCTAGGAAGAAAATTAACTCTATCCCAGCTTCAAGCAGGAACAGAGGAATGTTACAGGTAGCTGACACCCTAGAGCACAATAACATCTGGGGATGAATAAGGTATTCCTAAGAATAATTTGCATTTTATTTTGAGGCATGCCAGATATTACATCATGCAAGAGATCAAATCATGATGCATGTTAGAAACTCACCTGGGAAAATTTGGTCTTGCAACAATTGGAAGAGGTCCATGTGGACTTATTGCAAACTGTGTCGCTCCATTCTAGACTCAAATCCTCTTCTTTCATCTGCAAATAGTGCTTCTGCCAGCTATGCATGAATTTGATTTATTGATATCAGTGACTCAGAGGCAGAACTGGAATGAGAACTGGCATCTCCAATCTCCTAAACCTGTCTTCCACCCCCTAGTCAACACTGCAGGCCTGGGCCACTGCCCCCTGCGCACAGACCTGCTAATCCAGGTGTTTTACAGGTTATTCTCCCCAGGCTTAGTCAATACCCTACTCTATTCTGCAAGCTGAATCTTCAAGGAAAAGGAAAATTTCACTACTTGTTTGTTACGTTGGAGACCATCTCAAACTTCTGCAAGGATAGCCTGAAGAACCCCCTAGGGTAGCAAGTAAGTTGGTTCAACTGCCACAAGTGCTTAGGCTACCAGAAATCCTTACAGTTTCACAGACTAAAAGTCATTTGCATTCCAGGGAAAGCTGGAAAAAGGCTGACCTGAGACTGAGTGAATTTTTTTTTCTTTTTTTTTTTTTTCCCCAACAAAATTCAGCCCTTAAACAGTGATTTTTCTGCAACGTGGATTTTGGAGTTTGAAAGAGACAAGAGGATTGCTAATGTAAAGCTGGAAGATTGCTAAGAAAAAAATTTTAATGATGATTGGCAACTCAGTTAATATATTTTAAAGTCAAGATGCAGCTACTGGAGCATTAGCTCAAGGGAGAAAAAAGAGATTCAATGCTGGAGACTAGAGGATATACAAAAATCTTCAGAATGATCAGGATTTATGGATGCTTCCTCTCCCACCTGCTGGCACGGGGAGTAAGGAACCACATGTAAAAGCCTCAAAAGTGATTTTAAGAATTAGTAAAGATGTGTTTTGTAAAGAAGAGCTGAAGTTTGGTTTATGCCTGCGAGATGCCTGTTATTTTACTGTAAGGGGAGGTGGGTTAATCTTTTGCTTTTGCAGTACACAAACATGCCATTAATTCTAGCAAATCCAGCTTCAGTGGGAGAGTAGAGCTGGTGCTGTGGAAAAGAATTAAATGCTTTGGAGAGGGGTGCAGGAAAGATAGTTGTGTGATTAAAGTGTTTGACTGGGATCCCAGAGCTCTATGCCAAACCCAGCTCTGCTACATATCATACCCTGCCTGGACAAATCAATGAATTTGTATTGTCTCAGTTCTCTAGTATCAAATGGAGACAATGGTTCTTCCTTTCATTCAGCCACTACCTGTTCTGTCCACGTGGAAAATAATTTTCTTGGTAAAGGCTTCCCTCCAGCTCAACAGAACTGCAATAGCCTGGAGGGAAACACACTGGAGCCCTGGGGCATTTCACCACCATTGCACAACCTCTGATGAAGTACATTAATAACATCTCAGAGGCTGTGTGCAAATAACAAATTGCAAGTTGTGCAAGGCAAGCCCAGTTTGAACACGTAAGATTGGTGCTGCTTTGCAAGTTAGGGAGGACATCCTCCATGGCAGCATTTTCAAAAATACCTAAAGCAGGTGCCAAACTTAAACACTGAAGTTGGATCTTTAATGCTGTCCTGAACTGATCTGTCCTGTTTGCAGCATCAGCTATGTCACTTGCAGTAAGACACAGGCAGTCCACCTCACAGAAGAGTGTAAGTCCTTGTGAAACTCAGTATTTGAAAATCCCACCCTGGTCCACACAGCATAAAACAGTCTTTGGGATATTGTTTACAAGTCTGTCTTGAAAGTTGCAAGCCTGGCAAGTCTTCAAGGAAAGCCTGAAACAACACCAAAGTGATCTGTGTCATGCTTATTCATCTTTTCTCTGCAATTCAATCCTCTTTTTGCTTTCTTTGAGGCATTTATGAATGCAGTGATACACATATAGAACAGGAACTATGGTTTATAGGTGGATTAAACTGGTAGGAAAGCTTTATATTGTTAAAACTTTGAATAGAAATCGCCAAGCCCCAGCTGTGTGGAGCTGAGCTTTGGTTTTCCTTTGTTTCCATCTGAACAAGTGTCACAGCGGATATCATGTCAGGTCTTCTTCTTCCTCATGATTTCAGAGATCAGATAATTCTCCATTCCTTTCTTGTAAGACTAACCTTTTGGATTTATGGGGGATTTTGTTTCAAACAAAAGTCTGATTTATTTTTCTGTCATTATTCTCCATCCCATAGATTTTTGGCATCAGATTTTATTGGTATTTAACAAACCCATTATTTGCCAATTGGCCTTTAAAACGCTTATTGATAAACATAATGTAAAATAACAAAATGTATTTACCTTAGAAATTAATGGGATAGCATTGCTTTTTATTCCTTAAATAAAGTGGTACCATTTCAAGGCCACAAACAGCTGGTATCATAAGCAGCCCTGCAGTGATAAACAAAAAAAACCCTGTCAACAGACACCACCAACCTGCTTTTAGAAGCATACTCAAAGAAAAGAACATATTTAAAATGTGGGACTCTGAATTGTCACTGTAGTGACACGGTCCCCTCTCTGGCCACAGAAGACAGCTGAACAACCCTTTTGAGCTCTGTGAGCAGAGTAACTTCCCTTCGAATGGAAATGCTCTGGGCACAGCAGACAATCAGCTTTGCTCCCTGGAACCATCAGGGGTGATCACTAGAAAGCAGCACAAGATGATTACTTCCTCTGTGCTGGGAAAAGTCTGCTCTAGTGTCTTTCACAGCATGCCAGTTCAGAGCTGTTATCATCAGGCAGGCTCCAATTTTGTACCATAAAATGCATTCCATTTTTCCCACAGCTTTTACAAAAATAAGCTGAAGTTCAGGACGCATGTAGGCAGGGGCCTAATTTTATGCCCCTGGTTTTAAGTCCATTTGCCTCTAATAATGCTTCTTGTGCACCTCAATTTAGCAGAAAAGTCTTGATGAATCAGGGCTGAAGGTAGTTCCCTGAGGAATAAAGACAGCCTTGTCCTGTCCCAGGTACTGGGCCAATTCCTCTAGGTCATGTACAACACACAGGCTGCAGGATGGAGGTCTCTGCTGGTCCTGTGCATGCAGCAGTGAAGGGGTTAATCTGACTTCCAAATTTTGGAGGAAACAGGCACTTCAAAGGCATTTTCCTAATATGGGGTGTCGGAGAATGTCCTGTTTACTACGAAACAAGTCTGTTGTGCTTTGATGCTTTTCCACTGCCAGAAATACCATTATCTAGATTACAATTTATCAAGTTTTCTGGGTATTTCATACTGATAAGGTTTTATGCAGGATCATTACATATGAGAATAGATTTAATCCTGTTTTTAGTAAGCTTTAAGGACACTGAGGGATTATTTATGTAATAAGATGCAAAGTTGCTATGGAAAACGCTATAGCAACCTAACATCTTCACAAAACCAAGCAGCCACTTGTGACAGCAGTCTAAATTTACATTTATTTTACTGCTATTTTATTGACATTCTTAGTGTCTCCTTTTGACAGCATGTTAAAATATGTTTTGCATTCATGCTAGAACAAAATTAACAGCATGTTGTTGGAATGAAGATGATGCTTATAATTCTTGGAGATAATTTTATCATATTTCATTTTGTGTAAATAGCATTAAAATAATAGCAAGAAGAAGCTCAGGTGCATCCCATCTATTTGTAATTGAGAAAACAATGTACATTGAAAGCAATATTTTACAAGTCAGTGAAAACTAAACTGCTTTTATTTGCTTCATATTGGAATGAAAATATTTTTAAGAAAAAAAATGATTTTGTTATTAGAATTTATTTCAAATCCTATATCTTTTATTATAACTTTCCTGATTCAGGATACAGGCTATAATTTTTCATTAGGTTTCATAAAACAGGGCATCATTTCTAACATGTAAACTTACAGTTTGATAGGGGATTGCTCTATTTAAATGGGATTTTTCTAAAACATAAGATAAAAATACACATTTCACCTTAGGAGGTTGAATAAAAAGGGAAAAAATAAACAAACACAAAGTGATGAAACAGTCTGAACTCTGTCCTCTGCTCATTGCAGTTAATAATGAAACTCACATTGAATTCAGTGGGAGCAGAAGCAAGCTCTGTATATTGATTTTCTTCATCCCCCTCCATTAAGAGTCCTGAAGTGCGGCTGTAACATTGTTGAAGTGGGATGTTGGCAGCAAAATCAATAAAAGACAATATTAGAACATATGCTGTTTTCAGCTTCCTCACAATCTGATATAGCTTGTATTAGCATTCTTCTCCAAATTACATTTCATGCTTTCTATAAAGTGACCTTCCTTACAGTGCCCTCTCCAACATAAAACCTCTGTGCTTTTTCTTTCATATTTAGCCTTCAAGAGAATTATTCCTATTTATAACAGTGAAGGTGGTTGATTCTGAACAGAGCACAAAGAATAAATTACTTCAAGAATGGCTTTAGCTTAAATTATATTTCTGGCCTCCAATGAAAGATCATTTTTATTAGTGTTTAAACTGAGTTCTAGGGGTTACATTTTCTTAATCATGCTGCCCTTCGTGCCCTCTGGTTTTAGAAGCCCTTTGCACCCTGGCACATTAGAGAAACTAGAGATATTGCTTGAGGTGGAGATTTAGGTGCCTTCTTACCTGCCATTATTTCCGAGAATCATCAGCCATTGCCAGTATATCAGAGGAGATAATGATCAGATAGCTGAGTCTTTCCTTCTTTTCTAATGTCAGTTTCTAAGCTCATAATTGCAGGTTTGGGGATTGTTCTTATGTCATGAGACATGCAAGGGTGGCTGAAGCTTCTAAAGCATTAAAAGCCTCCTTTTCAAAACATGAATCTTCTACTTTCTCACGTGTCCAGTTGACTGCCAGTCTGTGGTGTAGTTTCATGCCAGGAGATAAAAACACGCCCAGCAGAGTTCCTGATTGAAGCTTTGGGGCTACAGAAATCCCCAAAATACTTCTAGTTAGTGATGCTGTTTTACTTTGGTGAATGAATCTTAGATTCAGAGGAGTTTCATGATGTCCTGCTCTTGTTTTGGATAAAGGCCATCTCAAGAAAATAAGCTTCTTACTAATGACAAATACCCATAGTATAGCATTTTCATGACAAGTATATTGTGGGATTTGATTCATAAATTTGAAAGCCAAGTGGATTCAAAGCTGCTTGGAGGTGAGTGATCTTCTTTTAGTCTTATTTGGGTTTAGATTCATGGCGAAGAGAAGAGGAGAAGAGAAGAGAAGAGAAGAGAAGAGAAGAGAAGAGAAGAGAAGAGAAGAGAAGAGAAGAGAAGAGAAGAGAAGAGAAGAGAAGAGAAGAGAAGAGAAGAGAAGAGAAGAGAAGAGAAGAGAAGAGAAGAGAAGAGAAGAGAAGAGAAGAGAAGAGAAGAGAAGAGAAGAGAAGAGAAGAGAAGAGAAGAGAAGAGAAGAGAAGAGAAGAGAAGAGAAGAGAAGAGAAGAGAAGAGAAGAGAAGAGAGAAGAGAAGAGAAGAGAAGAGAAGAGAAGAGAAGAGAAGAGAAGAGAAGAGAAGAGAAGAGAAGAGAAGAGAAGAGAACTGTCCTCTAGGATGTCAAATGAAAGAGTGAAGACCTAGATACTGCACAGTTTTATCCAGTTCTCTGGTGGGTCCAGTGTGACTCTTTGAACACCAGCATGCAGAAAGGTGGTTTGTTTTGTTGGTCATGGTTTTTGGTTTTGTTTTTAAATGAGGATTTTTTTATTGGTTTTTTTGTTGGTTTTTTTTACCTTTCAGTGGGCAAAATAGTTTGCAACCTTTTGTTTATTTATCCATCCCTCCAAATATTTGATGCATTGCAAGTTTTATCAGATTCAAGAACTGTGCAAGCATGTCTTTACAGCAAGTAATTGCTGGGCTGCTTCTGAAACAGCGAAGTGCCCCCACCACACATGTCAACCAGGTGCCTCTTTGGAGCTACTTGGTGGTTGCCAATTCCTAACACCACTTCCTTCATTGCTTTTTTGTCATGTGTCAGATACAGGCTATCTTCCTTCTTAAATTTGTCTGGAGACTAGTGAGCATTTTTAACAGTCAAGGAAGAACATTCTAAAAAGCAATAACTCTCCCTATGTTGTTCTGAGATAGTTATCTGTCTCATAATGTTTTGTTGAAAGATTTTGAAATGTCTGTGATGTAAAACCTTGATCCTACAAACTACTCCCTGCTGGTTGGAGTGTTTGCACTCACGTTCTGGTCAACACCTGCAGATAAAATGTCCTAAGTTGTGGCTTACTCAGAAAATCTGGTACAAGGACTGTTTCACACTTATCTCTTCAAAGCTACACATTCTGTAAATTTTAATAAAATGTCTGTTTCTGAAAGGCCTGTAAGTACCTAACTTCCTACCTAACCTAAGCTCTGTAGAACCCTGTTATCTGCAAGTTTGCAACACATTTTATTTTTCAGAAGCTGAGAAAATACCTGCTAAACATGTTAAATTGTGGAAACACACAGAGGCGTTTATTTGCATATCCTGAATATTCTGGAAGCAGAAGGAGGGGAGAAAAGGAGGTTTGGGCTTGCAGATACAGCATTACTCAAGAAATTGTGTCTGAATGTGAGGGTCAAAAATTACAAGCTTCATGTCATCATTTGCTTATGCCTTCTAAAGCATAAAGGGGTAAAAATGTATTCCCATTTAAAATCCATTTTTATCTAAGGAAAAAGTAACTGAGCAAGTATTTCAGTATTATGCATGATTTTAAAAGAAAAATTAACTCAGACCTCTAATCCACCACAAGGTTAGAGAGATACCTGGATAAACGCTCTTCTGCAATTTAAGGTGCAATGGAATTTTGTTCAAAAATGGTTTATCCTCACATTTATAGAAAGCACTTTACATTTGTGAACAAAATTTGGCTATTATAAATCAGACCAATTCAAATCACCGTAGTAATTTAAACCACTCATATCAGCCCTTTCTTCACTAATGAATGTGACAAATTGAGGGATTCACATGCACACTGTCAAGTTTGTTTCAAAGTAGCAATGGCATTTTCTTCATAAATCCTACAGATTTTTTTTTTTAATTCTCACAGTGGTGCTGAGCCTGAATGAAATTCCTCATTCAAGTGCCAACAGCAGTGATGCAGCCATGTGTCTGTAAGTGCCAGTGCTGATTGTTTAAATCTGAGTGAAAATATAAAAGGCACTTTGACTCCTAAGGAGCAACCATCAGTGACCCACCTACATGGAGGTTTACCTGTATACAATAATCCTTGTATATCCTAAGTGATTTATCTATCACATGTATGTGCATGCAGACAATACCTTTGTGCAACATATATAAGATTTAGTAACATCAGCATCTCTTCTGCTATGCAGAGTTCATGTACCCTAAGCTGCCAAACACCAGTAGTACAAGCAGCGTTTTTCATTACTAGTGTGGGAGTCGATCATCAATGCCAGTTGGTATCTCCCCAGTAACCAGCACTTTTCTTATTTTCTTAATTCTTTCACCCTCAAGATTAAAATTTCCTCTGCTCATTTTTATTATTACATGAATACAGTAATTTTTAAAATATTGATTAGAGAAAAAAAGCCACTTCTTTGTTAGCATTTTTAAAGAACAGTATCTGTAAAAGTGTTGCAACAGTCCTTTTTCTCAATTAAGAAAAAGAAGTAGAACCTCTAAAAGAGATTTATTATTTGATTGATCGTATTTAACTGAGACAGCAGTTACTGGCAAACACAAAGTATCAGAAAAATTCACCTCCTCACAAACCAAAATAGGTGAATAAGATGTTAAGTGGCTTTTTATGAATTTTGAAAATATCTGAGAATTGCTACTATTTTTGATCAAAGTTATACTACATTTTACTATGATGGCTTTCTTCCTAGTCAACTCAACTGAAGTCCATCCATCAGAGATGTCTTTGCAGAGCCACATCTTCTCTTTCCTGTCTCCCCTTATACATATACCAAGTCAGTGTTATCATGGCTGGTGGTAGAAGAATGCAACCCAAAATGCAGAGGAAGAAAGGGCCCTTTGCTTCAAAGAGGTGACCTGCAGAAACAGGTCTCAATGGGCCAGATTAACTAGCAACTGTCAAAATATCATTTAGAAGCTATGTAAGGTTCCTGTTCTCCAAAGAGATGCTGTCAAGTAAAATAAACCTTAAATTGTCAGGCTTTGATATTATTGTAACCGTGTGGTCTCTTCCAAATTCCCAATATTCATTTCAGTAATGTGATGTGACATCGTTGTAGGAAAAGTCCAAAATGCTTAATGCTGCAATTTACCTGGGACAGATCTGGGTAACAGGGGAGTAGAGAATGTACTGCAACATAAGTATGAGTGAGGGAAGAGAGAAACATCTGGCCATGTCAGGCAAGTGGGAATTACAAATGAGCAAATAGATGGACTCTTGCATTTAGAGCTGGAGATGAACTGAACAGAACAAGTGCAAAGGTAAAAGAGGAGGGTAGAAAGAGAAGGGTAGGAAGATTGGCCAAAAGTGGGAAACTAGTCTTGGATCTTTGCAGCCCCTGGATCACTGTTCAAGGGGGTTTTCTGCAGCCATGAGGTCCAGATCAATTATCCCAAGCTGGTCGCTAGAGTCAGTGATCACTGGTAAGACTGTAACAAGTAATCTACATCTTTATTCCTTGAACTGGCTAGAACAGCTAGACTAAATAGTCTTTTTAAATGTTTTTAATTAAAACTCAGTTTTTGAGAGCATGATTAAAAGGGAAGAGCCAATACTGATCCACAGTCTAGAAAGTTTGGAACTTCCAGAAACTTAAACCAGAGGTTTTCAGGCCTGTCTAGGCCTTTAAATAAAATGTGAGATATCATGGGACTCATCATAATGCCACAGAAATTGGCAGCACTGCTCTCTGGGGCATTCTTAGTCCTCTGCAGAGCCAGCATTTGCCTACGACTTTTTGTTACTAGTCCCTGCTGGACAATAATAGGTCCTCTCTTTCCCTGCACCTTCTGTGGTATTTGCAAAGAGACGTGCTTCATTACACAAGAAATAATAAGCCTTCATAAATTACTGGTGAGCCACAGGTGTAGTAAACATAAGAAAGGGCAGTGATATTGCTGATGTCTGCTAAGCAGGGAGAAATTTCGTAAACTGAGAAAAATCTCGTCAGAGAAACACTTCGGTTTCACAAATGTGAAAGTCTGTCCTGAATGGGAATAATAAAATTGTAATTAATAGACTCAGAGAATCATAGCATAGCTTGTATTGGAAGAGGCCTTAAATATCATCTAGTTCCAGCCTGGTCTTGAACACTGCCAGGGATGGGGCATCCACAGATTCTCTGGGCAACCTATGCCAGTGCCTCAATATCCTCGCAGTAAGGAATTTCTTCTTAGTATCTTACCTAGACCTGCTCTCAGTTTGAAGCTATTCTTCCTTGTCCCTTCACTACATGCCCTTGTAAGTAGTCATACTCCAGCTTTCTTGGAGGCTCCCTTCATTTCTTTTTCTTTCTTTCTCTTTCTTTCTTTCTTTCTTTCTTTCTTTCTTTCTTTCTTTCTTTCTTTCTTTCTTTCTTTCTTTCTTTCTTTCTTTCTGTGCCTCCTTCCGTTTACTAATTGTTTGCCACCAAGTTTTATGTGAATAGGAAAATAATTCTCATGATTATTCAAACATCTGGTATCATCATGAATGTAACTGGTATAATGAGCTTCTCTGCATTGAACATAGGCTGCATGGTAAGGAAAGGACTTTGAAGCAACTGCACCTGAATTAAACAGGTTTCACAAAAGAGTAAATCTCCCTCCCAGTGTGCAGGGCCTAACTCCCACCAACATTAATGACAATAAACCCTTCTCATATAGGATAATTAGTGCCCTCAGAGTTTAAATTTGCAGATACCAAGGCATTCAAATGAAGTGTGCTTAGCACTTGAAAATAATGTGGAAATTTCTTCATTGTTTGGTTGCATTATGTCTGAAGGGGGAAAAGAAAAAAAACTGTTCATAGCTAAGTTAGCTTGTAATTGCTCCAAATTATGTATTTTATGCCATGCAAATTTTGTTTCTAGAGTTTATTCATGATACTTAGCTAGCTATTTTCAAATTGTAAGCAAAGTGTGGTTTGTTTTTTTTTTTTAAACTCAAGTGACACAGTGTATTTTTGCAGGAATGAGGGAGAACTATGGAACAGGTATTTTTTAAAGAATGCATTACAGGAAGAAGGCTGCTTTTAACTGCTTATATCAGACATATTTCTGTGCACTTGTCATTGACATCTGAGCACTATGATGCCTTGAAAGGCTACCTAGAACAGAGGCTAGACAGTGTTAAAGGAATAAAGTAGATATTTATTAAAAGGATACACCTTGGGCAGTGCAAGAGCCTGGCTGTGGCTCCAGCCAAGGTGGACACCGGGTCTTGAGTTTTCACACTTTTATAAGTTTTGTTCCATTTACATATTGGGGTTAACTGTCCAATTACAGCTTGAGATTATGAAGTCACATCCTCCCAGATTTCTCTCCTCACTTCACTGTTTTTTACACTTTTTGGGCCTGAAGCTGCAACGGTGTCCTTGGTTCTCAGGCTGGAAAAGGATTGTTTTGTCTGACTAAACTGTGAAAATAACTTGCTAACACTTTATATGAAGTTCAGAGTTATGTACTAATGCAGTACAGAATATGAAAGATATCAAAGCTAAAACTTGAGGCATCACTACGCTGGTGATCAGGTATTTGGTAAGTGTCCATAAAGAAAAGCAAGTGTTCTCTGGGACTCAAGACTATGGACCAAAACTGCTTTAGACATTGGATGACTCAGGATCCTGATATTGTGAAGTGGGCTCAAGAAGATGCCTCAAAGTGACCAAGGTGTACTTGTCAAGTCTTCCTCTTTCAGAAAGCTTCTTGCAGAATACAGAGAGAAGGGTCAGCTTGGTGCTAGAGATGTTGGTTATCACCTGTCAAGCTGCTCTGTGTGTCCCTTCACCTCAGAGGTCATACAGCTTGTCATCTGCAATGAGGGTTGTGCCTTCCTTCCCACCACCTCGCACAACTCCTCCAAACTTGACCTTCCCACACCTCCTAAAGTGTGGGGCTACTGACTGACACATACACCCCATCACTGAGTGATCATAATGGGACTCTCAGACTCTAGCACAAAATTAAATTTTCAGTGGGCTGGAGAACTAAGCACAGCTTTACAGGGTAAAAATGAATGAGGGTCCAGTGGTCCTATCTAGTTATAATAGAATTACAGATTGGTTTAGACTGGAAAGGACCTTAATTATCCTCTAATGATGCTCTAGTTACAATTTCCCTGCCATGAGCAGGGCTGCCACTCACTTTATCTCCTACAACCATCCAAACTGTACTTCTGCAAAGACTGTCTTCCTTATTAATGAAAAATGCCATTATTGTATAACTTACTGTTTTCAACAGCATCAAAACACAGTTCATGTCCTTCCAGATCCTCCAGAAACATTTTTCCTTGCTGATTTTCCCCTGCTTGTGCTGCTTCACAGTTCACCTATTTGAAAAACAAGCAGGCTAGCTGGAGGCCAGGGATAACTTCTATTGTTTGTATTTATAGTTGTGAACTTTGTGTCCTTTTTTTCCTCCAGTCATATTTGTTTAGTCCCTCAAGCTGAAAACTCTTTGAAGAAGTCACTGTGTCTTGCAAGATGGCTTTTTTGACATTGAAAATGCTCTGCAATGGGAGTGATGAATCAAATTACCTTAATATCCATTATTTTGACATGTTTTGATGCTTCTCTTTTTTGCTGTTATCAAGACAAACATTATATCATTTAAACCTTCATTTTCAAGTCAGGAAATTAGGATAATGGCTTTAGTAGAACTGAGATGGCAGAAAGGTTTGGGAGTAGGCTCTTTCTCTGTTTTCATCTGTCTCACTATATCAATACATCAGCTACAGTTCAAAAACCCTGAAAAATTCTGCTGGTTAGACCATAGTCTGGTCAAACATCACAGAAGTTCTGAGTTTTATGATCTATTTCTGTACAAATATAGAATCTATTGGAAATATAAACTACAGAAGATCTGCGAGGAGGACATACGGAAAATCTTTACTCTAAATTTACAGGCAGGTTTTCTGTTGTTGTTTTTAGTGTTTGTCATTTTTTTCAGATACTACTTTCAGATTACTTCAGGCTCTCGAGATAACCTACTGCTTATGCTTTTCAGCTCAGTGTGTCCTCAGTATGCAAATAAGTAGATTGTCATTAGCATTAACTGTAATGCTATTAGGGCACCATCTAATGAGAAATCCACAATGCAGGTGTGACTAGTAGAAACGATAGAAAATCTTGAATTCTCCCTAATGTCCTCAATAAAGAAATGCATTCAGAGATGTGGGGTGTTGGCTTTATTTCCTGGCCACTATGACATGATGTGGGTCATGAAATACTACAATTAGCCCATATCACCTGTGAGGGTTTACTCTGCTTTGGCTCCTGTGGGCGTTGATATGTATTAGTTTAAATGCAGTCACTGAGTACCTGCTGAAAATGGAAAGCACAGATCAGTGCTTCAAAAAGAAGACACTCTTCTAACTATCCAAGGTAGACACCCTAGAAAAATAAAATTAATTTCTTTTAAGCTTTTAAGATGCCCATCAATGAATATATCCTTGGGTTTCAGTGGCTTTCTAACCAGCCAGTCATTTCCTGTATTAAAGAGGGTGTCTTTTTGATTTGGATCTGGTCTGGATCCACTAAATGGAGTCTGTCTTGCTGCTGAGGCTGTTGCCAAATTGAATATAGCACTTCTGCCTCAGCACAAAAAAATCACACTAACCTCTTGGAAGTCTTTGAAATATCAGTGCAAAGGTTTCCCTCACCTATATATGTCTAATCTTCCTTCAGCTGCTTCTCTGAGGCTGGCAGGTATCATTTTGCATCCCTCAGTGAAAATGCTGTAAAGAGAATATTGAGCTGTTTTCCAGCTGTGTTTGTTTAGGTAGGAATATTTTCTTCTACTTGCTGCACAGGCAGCTATTTGGGATTGTTGTCAGTTTTCCTTTGATATAGATTTCTTGTATATAGTTCTTTTGTAAATGTTTTCAGCATTCACTGTCTTTTATCCAAAGATTTTTTTTTTAGTGTGCCTCAGAGAGGGATTTTGTAGATGAGTATCTGAACTACCAAATGTAAATTTGCTTGAGATGAGATGAACAAAATATTTTTTCAACTAAAACTACATTCATCAGCTTTGTCAATGAACTCTTAGCAAAATTTATGAAAAAATTGAAAAAAAATTACTTTTTAAAATGCAGATTCTTTTTCCCCCAAAATTCTTCTCTATTTTAAATTTAATATTCAATCAAGTGCCTTTGTCTATATTTTAAATAATAAATTGCATATAATTGTATATAATGATTGTAAATGAAATATTTAAAATAAATCATAGGATATTTTTAGAATAGAATAGATGTTTTGCTTGGAATAAAAAGAGACATTGATATGAATTCAGAGTTATTTTAATCTTGGTGCGCTAAAACATAAATATCTTAAATTTATAGTTATGTTAGGTCAACACAAAGAATGTGTCTGATTTTGTTTAAAGCATTTACCCAATGCTGAATGAGCTGGACACCCTGAGGTCTGTCAGATGTCTTCCTTTTGTCTTATTCTCCTTTTCTGTTAACCATTCTGTCCACACATGTTAGGAACCAACTATTTGCAGCTTTAAATTAAATAGCAAAGTATATAACATTAAGTTAATGTCATATCATTTATGGACTCTTATCTGTAATTAATTCATTTAAAAGCTTGTGGCCATTCAATTATGTGTTACACTGCTACTATATGTGTTGCATCTTCCTTATTTAAGAACATATTTCTGCCTTGGACCCTGTTGCTATTTGCTGTGCTATGAGTGGTTAGGGTGATCACCCAAGTGTATAATAATGTTGATAAGGCTCTGTACACCTGAGGGAATCCTGCCTATCAGAAATGTATCTCTCCTGTATTCTTATTCTCTCATTTTAGGTGGTTTGGGATGTTTTCATTTTGTCTTAAAATAGGTTGCAACATCTTCCATGCACAGCCTTTGTCTTCTGGTGTACAGAAAAGAACATGGCACCAACCTCAGCTGGAACTTCTTTGTAGCACTGCAATGTAATTATTGTTACACAGGTTTCAATATTACATATTATATATATTTTTTAATATAGGATTCAGAGGTGCATCTCTGTTATTGAACAGTAAAAACCTGCATTGCATTCCTACAGGGTAAATGGACAGTTACCTTCATTGCTCCTGTGTTTTGTGATTTGTTTCGTTGCGATTAGTTATTTTTTAAACTCTAATAGGTTCATCACATAAAGGTTACTTGCTTTTGTGAGATGTTGTGGCTCTTTTCATTTCTCCTATTTTGCTGACCCTGTAGCAGACATCTCTTGCTGTCTGTAACCCCCCACTTAATAGCCTGAACTCACCTAGGAGTACAGAAAGGAGAAGAAGTTCTCCAATTAGGCTGTAGTGAGGCACAGAAAATAGTCAAGCAGCCTTTCCAGATAAGGCAGTCTGAACCTCAGCTCGATCTGGGTCCCTTTCAGTGGGGGAGTACACAGGCCTCACGCCCCCACTTGTACAGCAGCTCTCAGAAGTTTTTGGAGAGCTGGAATAGATGAAGAGCAGCAGGTGAACTACTGCTCTCAAGTCGCTGTGGAAACTTGAGTACATCTCTGATGGTGTCTATTCCTGTTCTCAGGGAGCTGAAGGGTAGGCAGTTTCTTGCTAGAATTTGGTGTTATATTAAAAAAAAACCAAACCAAACAAAAAAAATAAAAAGAG
This sequence comes from Passer domesticus, assembly GCF_036417665.1. NCBI lineage: Eukaryota > Metazoa > Chordata > Aves > Passeriformes > Passeridae > Passer > Passer domesticus. Next base: position 61,534,799 of record NC_087475.1, on the reverse strand, counting down.
AAACAAAAAAAAACCCACAACCAAAAAAAAACCCCAAAACAAAACAAAAAACCAACCAAACAAACAAAAATCAACAAAAAACAAACAAACAAAAAAACCCCCAACAAACTAAAGGCATGAATTTTGTGAGAGTCTAATTGGTAGAAGTAAGAGAGTACAAATGACAGTGACAGAGAGACTTTCCACTTTCCACTACAGGGGCTGTAGTGGCACAACAAGGGGAAACAGTTATAAACTGAAAGAGGGTAGGTTTAGATTGGATGTAAGGAAGAAATATTTTAGGATGAGGATGGTGAGACAATTGCACAGGTTGTACTAAATAATCTTTAGAAATCCATTCCAACACATACTATTTAATTTTGACTTGAGATTTTTTTTTCTTGGACAGATGTTTCTGTTTGCTGGGCCTCTTATTTTTTTTTAATCCTTTCTTTTATTATAGCTTGTTGGCTCTTATAAAATAAAAACTAAAAAAAAGTACTTCATCCTCTTATTTGCCCATTGGACTCATTAGTACAATTTCTTGAGGGTAAATTTTGTCATGGAAGGATGATTACATGCTTTTCAGAACAACTTAATTTGATATAACAATACTGTAACTCTTGCTAAATCTTGCAGAGATTCTGCAAAATATCCAAATTGAGCAGAGTAACCAGTTCTTGTCTGTATTTGAATAGTGGCTGACTGTACTTCATTTTGAATAATGCATTTGCACTTCTTTAAAATTAGCAAAAATTATCTGAAATGAAGGTAGATTTGTCCTACCAAGGATAAAACATTTTTATTGCTAATGAAATATTGTGACATTCTACCTAATTGCTGGTATAATTTCACAAATGTGCTGAATCATGTTATCATGGGGAACAGGGGACTCTTTATCTGCAGAAGGTCTAGTCAAGAGGTGCCTAGTATTAAATGGAGTTAATATGCAATTTCATATAATTTGGAGTTTAACCATACTGCTGTTGTAGGTGGGCAAAAAAGAATTCTGTGATACCAAGCCTGAAATCATTTAATCAGGAATGTAAATCATTTATGTGGTTCAGTTACCAAATGTTGATAGAACCGGCCATAGTAGATTGTTGTTTTTTAATTACAGCTGCTCTGTAATGTTGTTGTGTCACCAGGTTCCAAGAAAGAAAATAGCATGGTATGGCAGTTTGCTGTGCCAAATGGCCACTGCTCCTGCCAAATATAAATACTACCAGGAGTGTGTTCTTCTATAGGATGATAGCCACATCCCTAATTAATGAATGTCACCTTTCCCTATATGTATTTATGTTCGGATAATTTATTTAAATAATGTTCCTACTACATGCTTTATAGCCTTCTGCCTTTTGCTACACAAATTTTAGCTTATATTGCAAACTGTGCAAGTCATTTGGCAAATGTAATTTCCATCCCTGCATACTAATCGATTTCTTCACAAACACCTGCTATCAGTTATGATAATAAAAATGCCATTCTAAATTGAAAAGGGGCCAAATGGAGCTTCCTAAGGAAATGACTTAAGTGTCTTTCAATGCCTTTAATGTAGTAATGTTCTTGTAGTGCCAACACTTTTTTTCAGCATTTGCATTTTATATAATTTTTTTCTATTACACCATTTTTCTGTCTGAATGGTTCCTCACAACTGTTGCTGTGAAGTAGTTCATAGCAAGACTGGAGTGAAATTTCTATTTCCTCTCTCATGGGACTAAATCCAGCAACTTTACATTGGGAAAATTCCTTAGCACAGACCTGATTGGAACATCTGGCCACTGTGCAAGTATAAATACTAAATGGCTGTATCAGTTCCTATAACATCAACAGGAAAATGTTGTAAAGTTGGTGAGTGCCTTGCCCTTGGACTGCATGCCAGCTTCTTCCTAAAATATAAGCCTAAATTTAGCAGCCAGATTGCAAGTAGCATTTGAATTATCCAGGGTCACTTTATGGCTTCTTCCATCCCAGGAAATAACCTCCCAGCAACAATCCTTGCCAGAACCTAATCATTTTCAGCTCTGCTGGGTCTTGTCTCAGCTCCGAAATGTCTCCCTGGCATTCAGCTGTATTGTCATCTCTCCAGACAATGCCCTCTGCATTATTTGAAAAGAAACAATCCATTTCACTGATTTTTTTTCACATTTTCATTTTCTCTTAGCTCTAGCCGCCCAAGCATATGCGCTGAAGGAAGAGAACGATAGTCTCCGATGGCAGCTGGATGCTTACAGAAATGAAGTGGAGCTCCTGAAGCAGGAGAAAGGACAGCTCTTTCGAACAGAAGAGAGCCTTACGAAGGACCAGCAGCTGCAGTTCCTACAGCAGACAATGCAGGGCATGCAGCAGGTATTGCTAAGGAGGAAAAGAACAGGTCTTCTATTTTAGGAAGTGGTACCATGGGGTTCTGCTGTACTCAAGATTATTCATTAATGTCTGATTTCTTTTCAGAAAATCATAGGGACTTAGATGGGGGGAAAAGGAGGAGAGTTTGGGGATATATTTAGGCATAGTCATTTTAGAAATTCATAAAATGCATTGATCATCCAAGAAAACTCTTTATGCATTTGCTAGTTATGAGCAAATTGTTCTGTTTCTCTTCTCACTTAATCCAACTGGCCTGATATTGTACAATTTTTTTTTTTAATTGTCTAATGTATCATAATCAATGCTCTGTGGTGTGATGTTTTCGTTTGCATTCATCTGCATCTTTTTTTCTGCTATTGTTTGAGAATGACTGAGACATCAGCGTGTCCAGACTACCCTCCTTAACTTGCAAATTGTTAGCAACATCAGTGCTATTTCCTGAGCTATTATCATTTATGCTGACCCATGGATGTAACCTTTTCATTCAGACAGTTTTTAAGTGGTTTAGTGCAGCAAAAAAGCTTTTTCTCTGACACCAGTCAACGAGAAGCTGCACTGTGTTCCTGCAGGGGCAAGGGGTGTCAGTTTATCATAATTATTATCCCTTATTTGTTAGTGTGCTCCTGACACTGTGCTGGGTGAGTCCTGGCAAGCACATCCAGCCTGCTCCCACTGTGTTGTCTGACATGTCCAGTGACACACGAGCAGCCCTGGCCCAGCGTGCATGTGGGCAGCATCTTCCCTGCCCAGGCACTTGTGTTCAGCTGGTACGTGGCAGAACACAAGGGCAGTGGCTCAGCACAGCACTGGGCTGTGCTCCCAGCTGCAGTGGAGCTTCTCATGCCAGCACTGCATAGGTTAAGTTTGCTTCCTTCATCTGTAGCATCGCTCACACTCCTCTGTCACCCCCGGTTATTAGATTCCAGAAGGGGACAAGTTGTACCCACTTCCAGACTGTACTAAGCTGCTTTTGTATGGCAAAACCCAGGAGATACTCATTTACATTTGAGCTGCCTTGTTGGGTTAGGAATTGCACGACTGTCCTGGTGCCTATGAATCCAGCAAGTCTGCAAATCCCAGCTAACACCCAATAACAGAGCACAAGGCAACCCTGCACACATATTGATATCAACACAAGCCCCGTTAAGCCTGCAATTTTTTAGAAAATCAGGGTGATTTATTGTATGGTGGAATAATTCTGACCAAAATACTTTAAAAGTTGAAAATAAGTAATTGATAATTCTGGAATGAAATCTTTCCCAGACTTCAGAATTAAGTCATTACTCAGAAACACTTAATGTTTCTGTGTACTTTAGATAAGCTTGAGGTCTGTTCATGATCTTATCCTTATATAAATGGATAGTGAAATACCACTGGTTTTAATAAATTTAACACCATATGTAAAGATTGTGCTGTATTTAATCCTGGTGCTAATTCTCCATTAGAATTAGTGAAAAGGAGGCATAAAATTCTACTAAATAAAAATTCTGGAGCCCTAGCACCCATTTGACATTATTATAATTTTCTGTCTGGGGTTTGGATGAAGTATAATCAAGTCTGTAGAATATAAATAGATTTGTATTGAACTTCAAGCAAATGTTAATAATGCAAATCAATAACAGAGTTACTGACTTATCTCTCTGTTCAGCTGGCCATGGACACTGCAGTCCCTACTCCTCTGAGAGTTTCTGTGTTCGTGACAGTTTTGCTGTGAGGTTCTCAATTTTTCTAGTTTGCCGTCTCAGGGTCAGACCCACTTGCTCCCAATGGGATATAATTAGAGATGGCCCAAGGAGCTGGAGAAGACACTGCAGATAATCCAGTCTGACAATATGCTGAGGAGAGCAGCAACACAGAAGCACGGGAGGTGAAGTTCAGAATATTTGGTGGGAAATTATCAGTCAGTTAAGCAGCTGGATGATGGTTTTGGATTTCAGTAATTAGCCACAGTCATGACATCCCATAACCTTTGTGATTTTCATGCAGTTAATGCATGAATATGTAGAAATAAACCTTTGATTTAGGTAGACTCAGTTTTATCTCAGCTTGGTTTTGTAAATGTTGAGAGATGACAACCTTAGCTGAAATCCGTCAGTGTAGCAGGTGCTCAGCATCTATGGAAATCAGTCTCACTATGAAATATTAAATATATATCCAGGACTTGAGTATAAATAATTTAACAAGAAGACCTGTATTCCCTTTTATCCTTTTGTATATATTAAAATTAATTTCAGACAAGTAAACAGAATGCCACTGAATTCCTGAACCCTTCATACATGTCAGCATTGAAAAACATATTTCTCCTTCTTCTTTTCTCCTCATTCTCCCCTACTCTTTCATGCACTTCTTCTAATTCTAAAAACCAGAGAACAAGTGATTTGAGCTGCAGCCTGAAAAGCAGATTTATCTGAGAGAAATTGGATGTATTTTCAGAATCAAGACATTTTCTGTAAACATATTTGGTGCCAAACAATAGCAAATAACACACCACCGATATATTTTTAATATACTTCTACCATCTGGATGTTTTTCAGGATTCTTCCCTGTGTTTGCAGGACTGATGAAATGAATGTTTATTTTCTCTTCCATCACTCCCACTGATCTGAAGTAGCATCAGGAAAATCACACAGATGTTTGCTTATGAAGTGTACCTTATGGGCAGTAGTAGCAACCTCCTTATTTGCTGTGTCTAAAAAAAGAAAATCCTTTGGACTAATGACATTGAACTTATGGGGTTTTAGTCAACTTCCTCCATAAAACTGTGTCACAGTTTAATTTCATACCCACTGTGAGATCTCAAACAAATGGAAATAATGTCTTGTATCCATGGTAACAAATGAGATACACTTTACCTGATTTTGAGATGGAAATTGAATTAACTTGTCACTGCTGCATAGGTGGTATTGCCTTCAATTTATTTCTATATGAGAACGCATATACCAAGATGATCACTTTTTGAATGGCTCTTTTTCCAGCAGTGTTTGGCATGCTCTAAAAAAAGTCTGTGATCACAAGAAAGGATGTTTTAGTTGTAACTATTTTTGCAACACTTCGCAGCACAGCTGTAAGAATTTTTTTAATCTTGCCTCTTTATCTGAAATGTTTCATCAGATACATGACTATAGGTAATGCAGAAAATATCACCTAGAAGTGTTGCTTAATGGTTGAAATTATAAGCCTCAATTTTCAGTGGGTATATAATTTTTCCAAATTTTAACCATTTAGTTTTAGCATATTACATGTGGAATAGCAGGCAGAATTCTTTTGAAAAAAATCCTCAACATAATCTTTCAGCCATTCCAAGAACAAAGCATTAAAAATATACTTTTATTGTATATTGTCCATCAAATATAATTCTTGAAGAAATGCACTTGCCACCTTTATTTACCACCTTGCTTTGAAACCAAGGCTCAGAATTTGACAGTGAGTCTCTATTGAATTAATGATGTGGTTCCCAGATCCTTTATACAATCTGTTTGAAACTGATAGTGTTAGCAAGCCTTTGAAAAAAATGTCAGTTTTCCACAAAGGAGATGACACTCATTAGCATGTGTTAGAGTAAATTTTAGATTTTTACTGGTCATCAAGGATTGTTCATGAACCACTTCCACCTCAGTGCAATGTTTTAAGCCTCAGGTTAATCCCGAGTCTACAGAGCACATGTCCTTTAGCATGACTCTAATTTAACAAGTTAGCTCTACCTTTTTTGTCAAGCTTAACTGGCCAAGATGTGGGGCCATGCTTGTACAGCCGCGCTGATTCCTGAACTGATACATTTGCCAGTGGGCTGGTGGTTGTGCATGGTGCTTCACTGCATCATGTAAATGTAGGATAATGTTCTTTCATAACTCCCTGAGCATGATGGGCTGAATTTAGCTCCTGCAGGCAAGGGTGTCATCCACAAATCCTCATTTAAATTGTGCTTCCATCTATGTTAAGTCCAGGAAAGGTAGTGCCTACAGTTCTGCTATTGCACATGCTGGGGTGTGTCTGAGACAAATATTTAAGAGACACCTCTTTGTCCCATCCCCTGAGGGGCCTGAATCACTGGCTGGGCTTGGGATCATACTCCTAACACACAGTGACAGCACAGGCTCCCCTTTGCTGGCAGGGGGGCATTAAAACCCAGCCACGGGGTTATTGCAGCAGCAGGGGATGCGCTGCAGTGCCTCTTTTAAAATTAGTGCTCAGGCTGGAAAGCCAGAACAAAGGGAACAGTCATGTGTGGTGGGTGTAGGGCTGACATAAAGGCTGACACACTGCTGTGAGTGCCACCAACTCAGCTCAGCATGTCTCAGCAGGAGACTGAACATATTCTGGCCCTGCTGATGACCCAGATGGGTGTTACTCTGATGCAGTGTGATAAGAGTCCACTTTTGTCTTCTCTTCTTTTTCTCTCTGGACAATACCAATTTAATGTGAATTGCAATGCAGATTGTGAACCTGGACGCTCAGAAGTCAGGATCTGCCAGAATCACTGCCTGTGCATTTTGCTTTGTATACCTGAGAGACCCTTCCCCATTTGGTGCTGCAGGCAGAGAGTACATAGTTAATCATCACCTGTTCAATACCTTCCTGTCCTTGCTGTTCAATATGCAGCTCAAGGTCTTTCTGCAAAGGCCACATTGCTCCTGACATTTTCTGCCTACTGAGGACTTTCTTTTGTAGTTCACTAATCATTTAACATGTAAAATAAATAGCACATGCATCTGAGACTGATACACCTCTTTAAAGAGCTGTGATAAATGCCAGATGATTAGCAATCACAAAATCACAGAATCATTTAGGTGATAAAGGACCTTTAAGATCATCAAATCCAACAATTAACTCAGTATTGCCCAGTCCACCACTAAGCCATGTCCCTAAGAACGGCCTGTTTATATCTTTTAAATACCTCCAGGGATGGTGACTCCACCAATTCTCTGGACAGCCTGTTCCAAAGCTTGACAAACCTTTTTGTGGAGAAATGTTTCCTAATATCCAGCCCTACACCTCATTTCAGGCTTTCAGTGTTCATGCAGGACTGTTTTGTCTGTGTTATGCCTCACTTTTGTGGTTGGCAGGGCAGGAATTGCAGCTCCCTCTTTGCACTCATTGCTCCCTCAAAGGAGGGTGGTCAGGGTACATCTTTGGTGGTGCAGACTGTGGGGAGCACACATTTTCTACAGTACCATCACTGGGAGACAGATTACAACCCTGTTATCTAATTGAGGTGTCACAAGAGGCATCTATCAGCTTTTTCAGCAAGACTGTGTACCTGTAAAATATTGTAACTCTTCTGAGTAGAAAATCCAAAGGCAACTATTGTTGGCCTCACTATGCTGCCTTTGAAATTAATTGGATTTCTACCATCCCCATCCATTAGAGTAGAGCCAATCCATTTTCAGATGGAGCTAGCAGTTTTTTCTACAAGCAAAGATGGCACTTCTCAGGTCTTTCCTTCCCTTTTTTTCATAGCTTTTTCTCATACAAGCAGTAGAACTGAATAGTCCCATGGTCCACACTCTTTCAGTGGGAGCAGGGACAAAAAGAACATTTCTGTGCAGGAGGTTGTAACAGACAGTAGGGCAGGGCATTGTGAGGCTTTTTTTCCTCATCAGTCTTTTAACCAATCTACCACCTATTAAGTTCCAATAAGCCTCAGCTGGCACTGAGGTCTGCAGGTCTCAGATGCTTCACATGTGTTGTTAACTGTCACAGCCATTCCTTTCTGTCACATACAAATGTTCTGAAATGTCAGAAGCCACAGACACAGATGCTGGTGCCTGAAAATTGCTGAATCTGGTGCTGTGTATGTGCCATGGCCATTATAACAATGATATACCTTTAAATGTACAGGTTCTAGTAGCAGTTTAGTGCTGAAATTAAGATCATTGTTGAATAGATGAAGCATATTATGGCTATATGTATTAATATAGCCTAAGTGCAGAGGAGATTTGTAGCCTTTTTTTATTCCATCTACCTCTTGCTCACCAAACATGTATTAAATATGCAACCCAACCAATGTACTTGTCCACAACTATAAACTGATTCTTCTCCAAAGCAGCATTAAATAAGAATAAATACAAGAGATAAAAAAATATCCCTTTTATTTGCACTTTACCTGGTAAATAAACAGATCAGAATAATTATGTTGGAAATGTTTTTAATTGCAGTATGTATTCCAGTTAGATATTTTTTCTTTTTTTTCCCTGCAAAAGTGGCACTGGAGTAGTAATGGCAGTACTAATGACCTTAAAGGGAATGGATACAAGTTGAGTGGGAGGGACTGGACCCAACATCCAGATGTTCACTTCCATGCCTGTTCCTTCTCTCACCCAGTGGCTGATATTTGAAAACCGATTAAGAAATATATGATCTCCCAGGAGAGGGAGAAATGTTCCCATAAATGTTGTCTTAGTTCACTTGTGCTTTTCAGGGCTCTGTACAGTCCAATCCATGTTTAAACTTCCAGAAAACACTTACTCTTTTGATTATATTAAAAAAAAAAAAGGAGCAGCTGGCAATTAAGTGCTATTTATTTACCAGATCTCAGACAAGCCAAATGGCTTCTCTTCACTGTTTAACAACCTTTCTTTATTGAAAGTAGTGTTTGATTTCCCACTTCTGCAACCACCACTTCAATAATATTAGGGGAGTGTAAATAAGGGCCCACAGATACTTTAGGCACCATATTCCAACAGCTGTTCTAGTTCTAAGATGGAGGAGAGTAGCATCTTTTTTCCTGCTAGTGCTGGTAAAGCTAGATTGAGATTGGCAGCAAGAATAAACCCTTCATAGAGAAATAATTGGGTTCACACGTTTTATTTACAATATGAAATAATAAACTAATATGTTCATTAAGATGGTTGTATAGTCTAGTGGTGGTAAAGGACAAATCTTTTAAGTTTTACAGTCCAGTGATCTTACATGAATTTTTAAAAGATCCTAAATACTAGCATTGGCTTGCTGATTAGAATTTCCAATTGTGTTTGATGCTATCAGTGCTAAGAACTCTGTTTCCATTACTAGGAATTGTGTTTCAGTGGAAATTACACTGGGTAAATTGATTCTCTTCCATAATATTGTTCTTCTAATTAAATTTTTATTCCCCATCAAAAGAAATAAAATATTTTTTCTTGAATAGGATATCAAAATTTAAAAGATCCGTTTAGGTTTGTTGAGAAAAGGCATGCTGTATCATGCTCATTTTCAGTCCCATGGAAGAAGAGATGGGATCACACTGCTCAAGTGCCATTAACTGGTGAGGAGTTAACTCACAGTTTATAGTACAGGTGAAAGGCTGGAGAAGATGATGTTGTTATGACTAGATGATCATGTCTTTCTTTGACTGTGCATCATGCAAGGTGCCAACTTTTGCCCTTGTAGGACGGATACAAGGGCAGGGGGAACATGGCACTCATTTGGGATCAACCCTCTTTCTTTGATGGGGATCAGGATCTACTCACCTGCTGTCAGTAAAGTCAAAGGCTGTGTGATATCCCAATCACCTCAATTAGCAAAGAAAGGAGGGAGCTTTATTGATGAGGTATATTGGCCTTTTGTCAGGCTTCTCCCCTTCACAGGCCACCACCAAAATAAAGGACTTTGCATAATTTACTGTGAAATCCAGATCCTAGAGAAGGATCCCTGATGCTATAGAGCTAAGTGTCTTATTAGTGTATTTAAATTCTGAGATGAAGGATTCATTCTTGAAGGTTCCTAAGGACTTGGTCTTTTCTTCATTTGCTGCAAAAGTCCATAGCTGACTGAGGACAACTTGTCTTTCTTGATGAGTAAGAGGTATACTTGAAAATTACTTGGCAGAGGAAAGCAGTAGACTGTCTCTGCAGCTTTCCATGTAGACATGCATCCCCCATGTTCCCCTTTCCTCTGCTGCCCAGCCCTTAACATTGCCTCTTGTAGCTGGTGTAGATGAAATTGCTAAGCATCACAGAAACAAAATAATTGAGAGTTAATTCTCTGATATCTATCAGCTATCCTCTAGAACCCTGGAAAAACCCTGGAAGTTAGAAGGTACATCTGAAGGTCAGGTACACCTCTCCTCAAAACAGGGGCATCTCTGGAGTCATCTCAGTTTTGTTGAGGACCTTGTCCAGCTGTGGTCTCAGTACCCCCAAGGATGGAGAGTCCACAGCTTCTATGAGCCTTAGAGTTCTCAACCCTTACTCAAGAAAACCACCACCTCCGTAACCTCCCTCTACGTAGTTTCAGTATGTCCATGTCCATCTGTCTCCAATTTTGCTTTATTTCTTAGAATACAGGCCTGCCTGCAACTACTCTGAGCACTGTAGAGCACTGTAGGACCTCTGGAGTCTGTCTAAAAGCAGGGAAGGTAAGCATGGCAATACCTCCCTAAGGAAGCAGCTGGACAGAACTTTTCTTTAGTGCCAGCACACGCATTTCCCTGTCAAGTGTGTGTCCAGCTCCTCAGCCCCCTCTGAGCTGGTTAATCTGCAGGGCAAACACATTCAGCATGGTCTTTGCCTCTGGCCAGAGAGCCAGAAAACCTCACTGTGCAGGTGAATGCCCATCAAGCAGGAGCTGGGCTGTTCATCCATGTTTACCACTTTACCATCCCTCTTTCAGCATTGGAAACCCTATTATCCAGCCAAATAATTCCATCCATACAGCCAGGGACACAGCAGTCCCTGAGAGCTGGCAGGGATGGGAAACATTGCACTATTACACTGTGCATCTTTTCAATCCCGTAGAAAGCCCAAACCCACAGCCATACTCTTTATTTTAATAATGCCTTGCTGCAACATGGCTAACTTCCTTGAGGGCTCATTTCTAAAGCTTCTTTGACTTGTCTTTCACATTCTCCTGTTTCCTTGGTGATTTGTCAGGCCTCATCAGCGTCTTGTTACTAATGCATATTTGCTCAGCTGGGAAGTCACTTTCTCATTATTCAAGCCTGCCATGTGCTGGCCATTTGTGATATGAAATCTTGTCTGTCTTGAAAAAAGAGAAAGACACTCTTCCAGACAGTCCATGGGAGTACTGGGAGAGGGATTTGTATTTTTATTTTGCAAATGGTTGATTTCATTTTAATTCATTTTTCCTTTTCCTCCTACCTAAGGAAGATTCTGAAAGGAAACGTTTCCCATCCTTCCCCTCTGTATTTGTGAGCAGCTTCTAAGAATTTCAAAACATTCATTTCCTAGTGAATTTTGTCATTTTCCATTTGGCAAACTCTTCACTTCTCTTTCTTTATATAAGATGAACTTAGAAAAGATGGAATGAGGTTTTACTTGAGGACAAAGGAAAAATATAATAAAACATTAAAAATTGCTATCATAAGTGAGTGCTTTAATTTTTAGGAGAACTCTGCAGCTATTTGAATTCCTGTAGTTTCATACTTTTCAGATCTCCAATTCTTGTGTAGTTTCGGGGAAAGTATTTCACTTTTGCACAAGTGAGTTCTGCTTCCCAGGGGTACTATTTTACATCTATGCCTTGGTTTCTTTTGGACTGAAAAAAGTACCATTGATTGGGATACAGCCTGCATATTTGAGACACATAAGTTCCACCTTCTTTTTAGGCACCTAATGAATCCATTTTTCCTGTATAGGGATATATTTCCTATAGATAATAAGTGGAGAGTAATATGAGTATGTTTCTCCTACACATTATAAGAGCAGCAGAATCCAGTTTGCCTGAGTTCACTGGGTGTTGAAGACAACCATTCAACTTAGTTGGCTCAGTTGACCTGTGTAAGAGCATCCCTGTTTGACTGATACACTGATTCCAGAGACCTTTAACAGAGATAATCTCTGGACATTCTGCAGCTATTCCATAAATGGGGGAGTCTGCACCTCCTTCCTGTGGCTGAACAGGCTGGGTTTGCTGAAACTGCCTGCACAGCCTGTGATGGATGTCAGCACTCCCACCCCAGAGGTGTTCTTTTTTCTGCTCCTCCTTACTGCCCTTTCTTTAAGATCTTTGTAACCTTTTCATACTTCATTTCAAGCAGCTGTAGAGAAAATAATAAACAAAATAGCAGGGGCAGGACCATTCAGGAGTATAACTGCTAAACTTGTGGCAAATGCTGGTTTTCCTTTTTCATTATTCTGTCAGCCTTACAGCATCCTAAGTACAGCCTCAGGCCCTGCAGTCCCTTCTGGTCTGCCTCCCTTGTCTTTGCATGCAAAGTTGTTGGCTTCATGCTGGAAATCATGCTTTCCTTATAGGATCCTTGTCTGTCGAACTAGGCTTGGGATGTGACCACACTTCTAGGTATGTCCATATTTTATATTCAAATCCACACTGCCTTTTGGGGAGCCATGAAGAACTGTGGGCAAGGAGGAAGAGGGGAAAGAGAAGGAGTATTTCATGGCTGCACAGTGCTACATAACAGCAAGCTATTACTTTCCCTTTAGGACTTCTCATATATTCCGAGGCAATGTGTGCTGCTCAGTTGTTAGCATTCTTGGCCACACTGGCACTGCATTGTACACAGCCTGAGTAATTCAGCTGGCTTCAATAATGCCATCTATATTTAATGTTTCAGAAGCTGTGAAGATTGGTTTAAGATGGTAATTTTCTGTCTGTGCTTTTGAGATCTATGCAATATGGGTGGTACTGAACTGTCTCTGGCAGGGATTCAGCATTGGAGTGGGAATGTGGGAAAAAAAAAAGTCAAAATAAAACACACACCCTCTTTTGCCCCACATAACAAAATTAGCTACCCACTTATTGTGTACAGGGAGGATTTGGTCCTCATGAAAGAAGGAATAGGGATATCTACCATTTCTATGTAGACCAGTTTGCCACTGGAAGCAGTGTCTTGCGTTGGTTTTTTTTTTTTTGGAGGGGGGGTGTCTAAAATGCATTGATTCATCTCTGGACAAGCAACCAGGAGGTTAATTCTTTCTGGCTTTCCCATCACCTGTCTGGAAATACCAGTAAGAGGATATTAGTGATGTCTGCCAGTCTGATCTGGTCCTACTACACAGCTCTATCTCCTAGGGTCAAGCTGGCAGCCGTGGTGACAAATGCTTTTGGTTGCACGTAGACCAGCTGAGCTTCCAGGCTGCTACTGGTGGAGCTCTGCAGGTGTCTCTCTTCAGGATCATCAGAGCTGTGATGAGCTCTGTGATGTACTTTTCCACTTCCTGACATTTGCATTTTGGTTGAGGGAAAAGACACTTCCATAACATGCAGGGCACCCTCACAGACCCAAAAAATTGCACACTGGGGACATGGAATAAAACAGAAATATGAGCCAGATATTTCCTGGCTGTATAGCCATGAAATCAGTTCTTTGCCTGATAGAACTGGGGAACTTCTGTCTGAATGCTGTGTCACAAAGCTGGGAACATCAGGGCTTAAAGGGAATGGCCAGAGATGTGAGACAAGATTGAAAGAACACACACTTTTATAGCTGTGGTGACCATCAGTGTAGTGGGTTGGTTTCCCACACAGGGAAACTCTGGCAGAAAGTCTGTGTGAGATGGCAGAGTAGGTGGAACAGTATCAGACAGCATAATTATTGAAACGAAGGATTTTTTTTATTTTGATTGATTGTGGTATATATTTGCAAGAAATTTGAAGGGCAAAAGAAATATCTATAGGATCAATTTTTAATAAGTAGATTTATGTATGAAAAAGTAATTCTGAATAATTAATACCAACATATTGGCACCATTCATTATAATCTTTATGGAAAACCTGTCTGTTTATAAGCAGGCGTAACAGCAGTCCCTGTTATGAAACTTGTCTCATTTCTGCCAGTGTAAGATCCTTTTCTTATTTGCTTCTAACTTTGCCAAACATCACGTGTTTGTGCTGAAATTTTTCAGGCTGTTCATCTGTCTTAGGTTGATATTTTTTTCAGTCACATTTATTTCTTTATTTTCCAAAATGAGACTAAAGGAGAAAAATATGCTGTTTGGCAGGTATAACTCCTTGTTACAACTTTTTGGTTGCAGCATCAACCGCTCAGGAAAAAGAAATATGCAAACCCGACCCATGCAAAATGAGCAGATTCTGCAGCTTTTAAAGATAAATATGAGGGGGAAAAAAAGAAAGTTAAACCCCCAAGGGATGGCTCCAAATTTTAAAAAAATTTTGACATCTCTGGAGGTTGAATGAGAAGGTTCCAGTCTTGTGAATGAAAAATCTTATGTATGAATGGGAATAGGATATCTTAGTTACTCTGCTTTCCACCCCTGTGAAAATAGGACACATTTACTGTCTTTGAAGCCTATGCACACACAGTAAACCTTCAATAGTTGACAGTTTAACCACTAAGACTGCTAGAAGGTTTTATCTCATATCAAGCACTTTGTTGTTCATACTCCAATAAGAGTGCACACTCTATTACCCCAGGGAAACTGAGAATGTTGGATATTTTCCTGGGATTCCTGTTCCTCTCTGGTCCAGAGCCAAGTACAAAGATGCAGAGCATCACATCTCCCTCTCTCTCTGATGCTCTCAGTGTCTTCCACATCAATTCCTCCCATGCTCAGACAGTTTTGGAAAAATTGCCTTAAACCCAAAACAGGAAAAGTCGGGGTCAAAAGAAGAGCTATATAATTAGACTAAATCACAGTTGGAGATCACAGTGGGAGATGTGAAAACAAAACAGTGGAAGTTTGTGAGCTGATCTTCAATAAGTGAAACGTGGCCATGGAAGAACCATGGGGAGGGGGGTGGGTGGGATAGAGAAGGAGGTTTAAGTTCAGTTGTGTAAACAAGTTCAACCCAAGAGTCAATCTTGGTTTCCTCTTTGTAACAGTCGTTCACTAGTGAAAGATTGTTCAGAGGCAAGATGAAATGAAAACTCACTTGGGATCATCCAGATGTGAGTTTATGTTGTTCAAAAGAATGGTGTGTAGGGTTTTTCCCAGAAGCTGGAGTAAAATCCTCCCAACCATGATGAAGGTAGAGTCTGGCCACACTGGTGAGACATAACTGCTCAGAGAAGACTCTGAAATGGGGGCAAAGACTCCTTTCTCATGATATGTTCAGGTGTGTGAGGTCAAACAGGTTGTAGCTGCAAAGGAGAGGACATCTCACCAGCTGCTATTAGGTGGGTGACAGTCTGCTTATCACGCCTCAGGTGCTTCAGCTAGTGACCACTAAGAGGGCTTATGGCACCTTTCTGGTGTCTTGTGTTCTCTGCTTCTCTTCTGAGGACTAGAGTCCATTCTCTCTAAATTGCAGACATCAGCTAGACCTATCCTAGGTGAGCCTTAAAGGTATGTTATAACACAAGTTTACAAGGGGTGACTAGATGGTCCCTTCTGCATGGGAACCTGCATGGGTATCAGCGTGTGACCTATGGCAGTGTACACAAATCCAGTGTATCTTCTGGAAATGTGGGACGTAGTACCCAGCAGGCAAGGTGAACACGGCCCTGTTCGAGAAATGCCAAAGCAGAGTTTCGCACACAAAAGTTGTTTGGGTATGAGCCTCAGTGGAAGAGACCTATTTATTTCATGGAAAAATCTTGAGATTCAAAATGATCTTGGGCTGTGGTACAGTGAAAACACATACCAGAATGTCTCTCGAAGGCTCCCAGGGAACAGTCCAGGCGGCATGATCCATCAAAAAGCTAACCAACTCCGCTGGACTGTAGAGTGTGTGAGATATAATCAGACATATACCCACGTGTATTTTTACTTCAGTGGCTGAATTAATCCATCATACTGATATTCACTTACAACAGAAATACACTACCAATAACTCCACCAGTCCCTGAAATGTCATCTGTTTCCAAGTCACTCTGAAAACAATGCTGACACCGTGTCCTTTGATGCTTGGGACTTCCAGTGCAGTGGAACAAGGCCAAGATTTTTTCTAGGTTTGCTGTCTGTAACTTACTAAGATGCTGAACACCTGCATCATCAGTTTGAGTCAGCCACCAGCCCTAAGCACAACCATAAACTAAGCTTTAGATGTAGGTACATGGTTAAATCAGTAATGCATGTTAGTAAAGCAATTAGTAGTTCAATTACTCCTTTAAATGGAGTGTGCTAACAAGCAATATGTTGCCCCAGAAAATCATTGTTTCCTTTCTTATTCACTGAGAGAAAACACATGAACTCTTTTCTTATCCTGTTTGTCTGCTCTTGCTCTTCATCATTGTCTAACATTCTTCAAATCAATGCAAAAACATATAAGTATTTCAGAATTAATTAAATCTACTGACCTGCTCTTGACAGTCACAATAAATCTATGCAGAATCTAAAGCTAGCCAAGACCAGGGGACGTGGGCTTTCAAATATGCTCCTTCATCCCAGAATTCTCTTAATAAAAATAGATTTTGGTCATAGCTTTTTGTTTTGACAGTAGATCAGTAGTCTTCCTGGCTGATATATTGATTGTAGGACATCAGTCTTCCTGACCTAATAAAATATTGCAGCACAAAGCAAAAAAAAAAAAAAAGAAAGAAAAAAAAGGAAAAGCTTTTGTCTTCTTGGCAAGTCAGTCTGAAAGCTTTCCAGAATATTGCTTTGCATAGAATGAAAATGGCTGTGGGCCAATGACTAATTATATTAAAGGGCTGTGCTTTTAAATTATTTATGTACCATAGTGTTTACCCCAGTCTTATTAAAACCACCACATATTCTTCTACAAATAAGATTTTGGTTCAGACAAATGTGACAGCCACTCTGTGGGTGACACACTGTACCAGGAGTTTCTGCTTTAATGTAAAAAATAGCTTAATGCACATTAGCAGATGCATTACTCGTGGTGCACTGCCGCAGAAGGAGATGCAGATGAAAACAATTTACCTCTGGTCCATTTAGACACAGCAGATTATGCAACAATAATAAATGTAGGAGCAGACTGCAAAACATTGTTTGAAATGAGGATTTGTCAAACTGGGGGTTTTAAACTGCTTTGGATCCAGACGAGGCTAACCAGAAACTTCTTTTGTTTGTGCAGCAATTGCTGAGCATACAAGAAGAATTAAATAACAAAAAATCTGAACTGGAGCAAGCAAAAGAAGAGCAAACGCATACACAAGCAATGCTTAAAGTCCTGCAGGAACAGGTGAGTGATTTTGGCAGGAGAAAAGTGCTGGCTTAGGCATGCTAAGGGGAAGGAAGGCAAAACCATTAGCTCTGAAAGTCTCATGGCTTCACCTCCAAAATCTGTAGGAGTCTGACCACAGAGTATGTTGTGAGCAAGACCTAACCTTATGTATCCTGTCTGTCTGCTCTGATTTGGTTAACAGAATTTCAGATAATAGAGTGAAAATGGACCCTTACTTTATACTGTCCAATACTGGATTTCATGTCTTGAGTAGTATTTCCTCTTAAGTATTCTATATAGATACCAGTGGTAAGTGTTTTTGCTCTGAATTTTAAAAAAATGTTGGGGAAGTTAAATATAGCTGAGCCAAAACAGTTCTTCCTTTTAAGAATAGTATTGAAAAAACCATTTTGGCATCTCCTGTGTAATTCACACAAGTATGAGTATATAAAAAACTTACAGTAGCATTATAATAATGGCATTAAAAAAGTAGTTATCAATGCACTTATTTAAGCAGTGAGAATCAAATCTCTGTAAATCTGATTATCCCACCTTCTTTGATACTAAGGTGTACTATGACACAGAGAAGTACATTTGACAGTATTGTTTTATAAGGATGCTACACAGCAAGGATGTGCTATAAGGATGGATAGCTACACAGCAAAAAGCATGTCTGGCCCTAAATCTGTAAATCTAGGGAAGAAACAGTGCTTTATGTGCAAGCACAGTGTGCACAAATACGTGTTTTCTGTATAGACCGTGTGACTTGGACACAGTGAAATTGAAATTGAAAATCCCCACCTGTGCTGCACAGGCACAGTCTCTGCTTTGAGACCTTATTTTAACCCTTTCTATATGAACTTTCAGCTAAAATATTTGATGGCTTGGTTAAGTATTTGCAGTTTAAGGTCTGGGGGATCTGAATTGCATAGGTGGCAGAGATTCAAAATGCTGATGATTCTAATGTTCAAGATTTTTCATCATGTAGGTCTGAGTATATCTGCAGACAGATGATAGACTTAATGTACACGTTGGGAAAAGTAAATTATGTTTATTTCTGATTTTTTGTTCATTATGAAAGTTAGGGCATTGTTCCACCTTTAACATTTATCATTGAACATATCTGATGACAAATATATTCTACAAACTAGTAATTTAGATTCTGGAAGCTTTTATGTTCTTTGCTGTTATGGTCACAGAGATAACCTAAATGAAAGCTGAGGCAAGACTGTAATACAGAAAATGCCATGAGGAAGAATGGATTTGGTAATGACAGAATCTTTATAAACACAGATTCCACCAGGTCTCTTGAATTAATTGCATCTCATTTCCATTTTCACATGGCTTTTAAGGTATAGCATTATAAAGCGCTTTAAAAAAAAAAAAAGAGAGAAACAGAAATTGCACAAAGTTATTTTATATCTTTATACCATTTATATGCTGCAAAAAGATATAGGAAGATCTTGCAATGTGAGGCCCAGTAGGGACCACCAGGGTAGACTGCTGAATCTCTGCAGACTGTTGCTAATTGCAAATCAAATGTGCACTCATGCTAGGCAGACAGACGAAACAGTAGCTGGAAGAAAGGCAAGCTAGATCTGCATTTCTCTTGAGAATTAGTTCTGAAACGCGCCTGAGGCCAAGACTGTAAGTAGCCAGAATTCCTGAAGAGTGCAAGGCAGCCAGTGTGCTCCTCCAAGAACCCTGAACGAGTTCCAAAAGTTTCCAGAACAGCAGAAGCCTTAGCAGTAATGACCCCCACTTGCCAAGACTCACAGCTTTCCTTTACAAGCACCAAGCTTATGTGTGTGTTTTATTCACAATGGGTATTGAAAATCATGCAGCCAAGCCAAGTAAATAGAGCTTTTCTTTCAAAAATAAATAGCACAGGACTCCTGCCTTGACTTTATGGCTTGGTTTTGCGATTTGTGTGCTAAAAATTGGCATTTTATCTCAAGCTGGCACAGGGAACCTGCCCTGCCTCAGTCAGGGCATGTTTGCATAGGGGTTGCAGCTCCATACGAGCATAGCTGCTCCATGCTCCCAGCCACATCCAGGCTGGGATGTCCTGCTGGGAGAAGTCCCTCTTGCTGGTGCACCATATTGCATTGCAGCAGTCAAAAGCTTCTGAATCACATCTGGCACGTGCTCATCAGCTCTGGTTGTCTGAGGGATTCACACACGCTGATTTCAGTCAGGCCTACCCCACCACAGCATTAGATTTTTCAGATACTTCTGATTCCTCATCCCTTCTCCTTCCAGGCAGGCCCCTGGTTGTTGCTGGCACTGGCTCTGTGTGTTGCCTCAGCACATTGTCCATTGCTAACATCACACTTGCCCCTCATTTACCCTGGAGTCAGAGTAAGGGGCAAGGCAAGTCCTGTTTTTCCAATATTGTACATTTTTTTAAGCTTCCTTTTCCAGCGTTTCTCTGTTTAACATGTGAGAGAAGAAAATGATTTAAATAATAATTTAGAAAAAAAATATATTGTACAAAAAGGGACTTCACCCCTTCAACCTATGGAAATGCAGCTGCACACATTCTACTCTTAAGTTTTCCACCATTATCTACACTGCAGAGGTCCTAGTCTTGGCAGGAATGCAAGCACCTTCTTGCCTAAGCTCTGGCATGCTTTTCAGAGCATATAAACTGTGCAATAAAAGAGATGGAGAGGCTCAAGCATCCTCTCTGCATCATATCAACCAATGAAGTAGTGCCAGGGTGATAATGGAGGGAAACCTTGGCAGGGCGAAAGCCTGCAAGAGCAAAGTGGGCTGCAGGCTGAGCCCAGTCTCCCATCAAACCCACGTGTGGCTGATGGGGATGTGGCATGTCACCAGAAGAGCACTTTGCCAGGGAGCCACAGTCACCATGGGGTGATGGCATTTTATAAACCTAGAAAGGCAAAGGCAAAGCATAAGCACTGAACTGCATTATTCCTTGAGCACTCAGGATACTTCCATTAGCACACAGGACAGTTTTACAAAACTGAGCACGCTCTCCTGACCTCATATTCAGATGAGTAACTCAGCTGAACCCAACAGGACTGCTCATGATGGGTGAATTTCTATAATGAAGAACTGGCAGAATCAGGAAACAGCTCTTCCAGCCACACTGCAATGCATAAATACTTAACTCTGGTGCTTGTCTGGAAGTAGCCATCTCAGCTCATTCCTACCAGCTATCCTCACAGCGGAGTGGTTTCACAGGATGGTTATTTTTCCAGAGTAGGGAAAACATGTAGCATTCATTGGAAATGCACCACCCTGCTGTCAGTATAAATTGCAGACTTCTTGAGGCTTTTGAAAGATGAGCTTCAGTGAATTGAACCAGGAGACCTGATGATTTTGCAGTCCCCAGATATCCTTTGTACTACTTTATCAGGAAGTGTTGCCCTGTTCCCTCTTCATGAAAACTGGTTTAGTGGCTTGAGCAGCAGTTCCTGAATTGGTGCAGTTCACAGCCCTGCATAATAAGAGCATGGCCTGCTTACCTTAAGTGTAAGGTTGGAAACTGAACAGCTGGGAGCTGAATCACATTCAGTTCAGCTGTTGTTGCCATGTAGCAAAAATATGATGGAGGTAAGCAAACCCCTAGGATTGTAGTCCACCAACACCTCTGAGTCAGCCACTAATCAATACATATTTGTGTTCCATTTCATCAGGATTTTAGAACTCCTGCCAATCAGAGCCAGAGCTATAGAATCAACAGTTACATCAAACCTAGTTTATTTGGCAAAAAAAAAAAATTCAGAGGAATGTTGTATTTATTGTTCCACATCCCTCTCCTCCCCCTGCATCCCCCTCCTCCACATGATATCTGCTGTGAATGAAATTACAATAAAAGCATATCTTTTCAGAGCTTAACCTAAAGAGCAAATTATTCTATGAGTTTCATTTAAGTGTACAAACCTCCATGGCTTATAGGCTCAGGAGAGCTGTGGTGTCTCCTCTTTGCTCTGTTTGCTCAATCACAGGATGAATGACAGCATATTTCACTGTGGCTCAAGATGTGAGCTAGGACTTTCCTTAAATCTCCTGAGAGTGATCTTTACAATTCCCAATGTAATCCTGGATTTTCCCCTGAAAGCTAATTCAGGAGGGAAAAAAAGTTTTTGTTCAGGTCATATATTTGCAGTGTCCCCTCCATTCTTCCTGCCACTGGTTAAATAAAAGAGCTGTTCTTCACTTCCCCTGCTTTTCCATCATACCCAGGAGCCATGTCAGTTATTTAGGTATGTTGTCAGGAAGACAATGTATAGTAGCACTTCGGCATCTTACCTCAAAATATATCATTCAAAAGTAATCATTGGCAAAACACTATTTAGCTAGTGGCAACTTGCAAATATTGTAAAGTTTAAATTAATAGCAAAAACAATGGGAAATTAAATTGTTTATTATTCTTGAGAGAGAAATCCGTGTACCTTTTATGCCTTGAAACTACTTTCTAATCTTATTATTTAAAAAATAATGACCCAGTCCTATTATTTTTCTTTTTTGCCAACCTATCAAGCCTTAAGTATGTTGGTTTCAAAATGGTTTGAGCAAAAACTCATTAGAATTATATGCTCCATCTGTTTTTCTCATTGGAAGCTTTATAAAACACTCCTTCAAATAAATCAAAGATAACTGTGTGAAATACTGAAGCAATGTTCTTGTTTTGTTCTGTTTTGGTTTTTTTCACTCTTTGCAGTTAAAAAGCGCCAAGGAATTAGCAGAAGTCAATGGGCATGATGAATCTCAAGCAAATGTAGGTACATCTGTCTATGTGTTGATTTAGTACATATATGTGTATGGTCTCAAATTTACTGTGTATGTCTTAAAGCTGATAGAATGGCTGAATGATTTGCACATCAAGTTTGAGGTGTCTGGGTTTTTTTCTTGAAGCCACAGGTTCAAATCCCAGCAAACTTCATTCAAGGTAGATAAATTGGGTTCCATGCAATTTACTTTGTAGGATTTATTTGGATGAGACTTTAACAACCAGTGTCCTACTTGCTCTGTCTGGGTGTTAAAGATACCATGGAAACAACTGCAAAAGAAATGCTTTTCCTTAGTGTCCTGTCCAGGATTAGTCAAGCTACAACGTTACACCATTTGTCCCTGTGGCTGCCACCTTGCAGCTGGGCAAGCCTGGCTGTATTTCTGAGTGAGGTGGTTCATATAGGTGTATAATTTTGAAACACTTAATTTTCACAAGAGGACTAAATTAATTCACTGAATCATTATTTAGCCAAAAAAACATTAAAGGACTCTTAAGGTCATGTTTTTAAAAACCTGCTGCCAAAAAAAAAAAAAAGCTTCTATTATTTTCTTAATGATTTCCATCAAAACAGCAATTTCCATAAGGAGGGAAGAGAAAAAAAGGGAAAGTTCCCTGCTGTGTTTGTCATCCAAGCCGTGCAGTTTTTGTCATAAACATTTGAATATTAAAACCAATTATATGTGATATCTTCCTCCTGGCCAAGTGAACTAGCAACAGTTTAAACACTAATATATTTTAACGTCTATTTTAGTCCATGTGTTGTCTAATGGCTCAGGAAAACAGTTTTATTTTAAGCCTGAATGGGAGGCTCAAGTTTTGTGAGCTGCTTTTTTGATAAGGAAATGTTGTCCTCGTTTTCTTAATCCTTTCCTAAATCTCATTCATTGTGATCCGTTTCCGCAGTGAAGTCGATAGAGCCTCGTAGCTCTCAGCGTTTGGACAGGAGACATTCAATATTGTCTGATAGCTCCAACAAATCTGCAGCTGCAGTTTGTCTGCACAGCATTCCCTTGCCCCTTGGAAAGATTCTGTTTGCAAACCAAAAATACATTAATCCAATGATGATCTTGAAATACCCACATATGCTAGGTAAAAAATGGTTATTGTGCAATAGCTGATTGCAGGTTTCCCAAAGGAAATCCTAAAGATATATATACATGTAACTCTTATAAACTCTCTAAAAGAATTTGCTTCCTCACCAAAAATGTGGATGAAACAATGTTTTGTGGTATTGAAGTGTTTTAAAGGGAAATTACCTGAAAGCTTCAAGCTGTACCATTATCTGAAAGTTTCAAGCTGCACATATTTTGGGTCATATGTAACTGGATAAACAGAAGTGCTTGAAAGTTTTATATTTATATAATATAGAAGTTTAAACATCATTAAAAGGAAACATGTAAAGAGAGTGTCTTGGTACACAGTTCCCAGATATCTAAAACAAAATATTTCAGAATCTTTGGTCAATAGCAATTTTTTTCAAAATGTAGTATTTTGATCCAGTTTTGTTTCTGTTTGTTTTGATACAGTTTTGTTTTGTACAAGCTCTCAAATGCCTGAATTTTCCATAGGATAGAAACTGTATTTTCTGCCCCTCTTTTCCATGAGCTTTTTCCCTGCTGATCTCATAGCAATATATGACTCTTAAGAAAAGAAGTCAATACCTAGATTAATGACAAAGAGGGAAACTAGATAGTTACAATTATTGAGTCACAGTCACAGCCATGTATTCAACAATAATACCACCATGGAATCAGAAAAAGCACAGCAGTATAAATGGAAATAGAGAAACAGAGGGAAAAAACTGATGTTAAAACATTTGCTACAATAATGAACTCTGTAAAATGGAAGCTGAAGTGCCTTTTAAACAATTGTCATTTATATCAAATATGTAGCTCTCAGGTGTTGTGCCTTGCAGGTTGTCTCCACATATATTCTCAGCAGACTCCATGCGTTTTGCCCCTGGCCACTGTGCAAATCAGGGATGATCAAAGAGAAGAAGGCTTGGTGGCTCCTACCTGGTTCTTAGTGAACTGTGATGCATATAATTGGATTAGGACATATTTGTTACAGATGACAGGTTGAATTCAGCAAATTAAATACCTCTACATGCTGAGCAATAGTGGGAGGTGTTGGTAAGGAAAAATGGCAACGTATGCCTGTACACTGAACACACAATCTTATCTCCACACTGTGGCATATTTAGATTACTTACTCTGCAGAAAATCAGGCTCCTAGAAAGGACAGAAGAAACTTTAGGCACAATGCATACACATCAAGAAAGCCATACTGTAACCTTAAAGATTACTTTCTTCACTCCGGATTTCTCCTGATTGCACTAGTCTGCATCATCTTTTACATTAGAAAATTATGTTAAAAGCAGGTACAGATGAAAATGTATATACTTACACCTATCCTGGTCTCTACATACTTATTATATGAGACCATCCTGAAAGGGAGACAACGATGTGGGCACCTTTGGAAAAAAAAAAACTTCCCTCCTGAAGTAATTTGTAGGTGCCCAGCCTACAAACTGACCTTCTTTTTTTTTTTTTTTTTCTCTTGTTTTCACAGGAAAATTAACTAAGTTGACTAAGAGGCTGGAGCAATTGCAATGTCACATTCCCTGCATGTCAGTTCACACATAAGTCTGTGGGGGTGGGGTAGACCAAAATTTTAGTGTACCGCCAGTACATCTGTTATTTCCAGAAAGCAAAACCATCTCACAAGGTTCTGCACAGAGTCATAAGGGTGTTTCATGCGTGATTTGCCAGGTATATGCAGTAATACTGTTGACATTTCCCAGCTATGCCCTGTGTCAGGAAAGGCCAAATGTCAGGCTTAGGCAGTACACAAAGCCCAAGATTCTGGTCTGGTGTTAACAGAGACTTCAACAGGCAGCACTGCCAGAGGTGCTGTCACTGAGTGCTCTCTTCCATTAGTCCTGTGCTTTGGAAGAGATCAGTCCTTGCTTCTAATCTGACCCCCTTTTCTTTTCCTCTTCATTGCTGCATATAATGGTATTTCATTCACATCTGTGTCTTAACTGAAGTGAAAATAATGACCAATGGACAATCATAATTTCATATATAATCCTCTTCAAGGATGTTCCCAAACTCTTGGGACCTGAATACTCCCAACATGAAAAAAATAATCTTGCTTGGAAACTGTGCTTGAGTAGAGACCATTTTGCAAACTGAAAATGCTAATCACGTTTTGTGACTAACTCTACAAAGACAATTTATTCTTTTGCTCTACCTGTAAGTTCAGTGGTTTTCTGTGAAGCCCCTAGTACGTAAATATTTTTGTGTTTTGATCAAAGATCTCCTTTTGCTCACTGCTGAATTCAGTAAAGATATGGCACTGCATGCAAATACAGTGAATACATCCCTGGTTTGGGTGTAAGAAGGTTAACATCCATGGTATCCCTCACTGAAATGGAGAAAGGAAGATTTTTATTTTTTTTTTATGCAAGTCTCATTTTAGAATTACTCAGTGATCTTCCAGGAGTTTGTTGCTCTCCCTTGTCAGGTTTCTGCCTTGATTAGATGGCAGCTGTGAATAACTCCTACCCTTTGTAAAAGTGCTGTAAAATTGTAATGAAGAGTATCAGTTTGCCATATTCAAACCAAACAAGACATGGTTAATGGCCACAGAAGCATTTTGAATTCTGATTGCAATTTCATGGAAAATCCTGACATTGTTGAAGTCGTTAAAGAAATTCCCATAAAGTAAAAAGTCACAATTTTGCAAAAAGACTTTAAGGGTTACTTCATTATCACCAAGACATAATAAAATTAATATATTTCAGACAGTGAAACTGATTTTACCACAAAGGTTTTTTTGTCCAGCTTTTTGTTCTGTTTGAGTTTTGTTGTTTGAACAAAGTACCGGCTTTGACCGTGTTCACCTGTCTGCCCTCAGTTAGCGTCTCCCACAGCTTGGACACAATGTTCTGTGGGTTTTTCTCCAGACACAAAATCAATAATATTAAGTAGGGATGCATTTTTCCATTAGAATGCTTGAAGCTGTTGTCAGAGCGTTTCTTGAGCTGAACCAAGCATCTTACATTTAATGTTGATTCTTCCTTTAAGTTTTGTCTTTTGTATTTGCTTTTGAAGCAGATTCCAGATGATCCCTGATTCCTGAGGAGGGAGGATATATCACTGCATTGCTCACTTTATACTACACTGACAGTGATCATATTCCTAATTACGCCCTAGATTTCTCTTTTCATAGAGTAGGTTAATCACTGATGATCCTCATCAAAGAAAAGATGGTTCTTAAGTGAGGCTTACTTTTGCCACAGTTTGGGCAAATATTTAAAAAGTTAACCCTGTTCAACTTTTGGAAATGTCTGTAATTGCATCAAACTCATCAGAGTTCTCTTCTTGTACTTCCCTATGCAAAGCTTTAATTTAGGCATCCAAAGGTGCCTGCTGTGGATGTCTGATATTAGTGCATGTGTTAGTGCACACATGCCATTTGTGTGGCAGCTCCACTTAGTGTGGCAGCATCACATTGAGCCAGGTGACATAGAAAGGACCTTGAACACAGGGAGAGGAGTAGGAGCTGGAAGGGTGCAAAATCATCCCAGCAGTTTGGGAGTGTCGGATAGAAGTTGGTCATCTTTAGTGATGAAGATCCCAAGTGATTGCTGATTCTTCTGCTTCGCTTCCTTGTGAGTGCAGCAGTGATTTCCTGGTTATCCCACTCTTCAAAAGGCTTGCTCTTCCCAGAACAGCACAGGCTTGCAATAAAAGATGTGCCCAATGTGGCTTACATAAGAGCAATTTGAGTCTTAGGTTACAGGCCAGAAAACCCCAGTGCAGGCCTTGCATATGTCAGGAATTGTCTGTTTCTCTCCTGTCTGAGCTTCCCAGGTTTGTAAGCTGTGAACCTTTGACTCAGCAAACTGGTGTTAGTCACTGAGTACCTTTCTTGGGCTCCCCACAATGATGTCCTCTGGCCTTGCAGCAGGCATTTCTGGAGCACATGGATGTGATTGGGCACTGCAGAAACTGAGGTGATGACACCTGGGTGCTTTAGAGAAAAAGAAAGGGTCCTGGTGGCCTCTCCATACCCATGAGCTCAAGGCTGACATTTCCTGCAGGGAATGCCAGAAGTTGGGGTTTGTCTCTCTGCCACACCTCAGAAGAGCAGAGCATGAACTATGGATACCCTCAAGTCCCTTTGTTGTAACTTCTCCCTTCTGCAAGTGTGCAAAGAGAGCAGGCAGGTATAATGGAGAGTGCAGGGATGAGGACAGCTCCTTGAGAACAGAGGATTGGGGTTTGGTTTCTCATCGTGGGTGTGCTATGTCATTAGGAGAAGGTGCAAGGACCCTTACCCTGATTGGATTGGGTCCATCAGGGGGGGCTTTAGAGAGAAACATTTACTGTCTGTATCCAGGTTCTTCTCTCCTGGTGGGGCCAGTACCAGGGGGTGAGGAGTGGCTGTGCCTCTTTCTACTCACCACCTTTTCCATTCCAGATATTTATTTGTAGCCCTTCCATCACTCATTTCTTCTCATTTCCTCCAATTTAAGGCACATGGAGCATGATAGATTCAAGCAGCTCTGACCGTTCACAGCTCAGCAGCTTTCCTACTTACTGAGACAGGCATGAGGAATAGCCACCTCCTGAATTCAATACCATGAGGCCTGAAAAGTAGCAGGAGTTTAACGGGCTGTTTAGGATGTTATCAAAGAGCCTACTCAGCCTTCAGAAGTTCTTTTACGCTGGTAGATCAGATCTCCCTATGTTCCCCCCTTTGCCACCACAGCCCTGGTTTGCCATTTCAGAAGACAGCGAGATTTCATTAGCATGGTACAAATATCTCTGCTGGCTAAATCAGAGTCTCTGAGAATCCAGCCATGATGAAACCCTATAGGGAGCAAACAGGGAGCAGACCAAGGTATATTCTGACACAGAATGTGCTGCCTGAAGTGGATCTGGGGTTTAACAATAACCCCTTTGTTAATGTGCAGCAAGAAATCACACCACTTCTCTTGTCCCTAATTAAGAGTGTCAGAGTGACTTGGCTTTTGATTGCAGTGAATTCTGATCATCTGAGGGAGGAGGAAGAGAGCTCTGAGACACAATGACAAAACCCATTCAGCCACCCACTCAGCAAATCACAAAAGTTTTTTTTTACTTTAAATTTCATATGAGCTCCACAGGGAGACAGATCTTCAGTGCCCAGAGCTACCTGACATTTTAATAATATCTGATCATTATATGGAGCCTTTCATCCCAAAGCATTTTCCCCGTATATTTATACTGCACACGTATACAGGAGTCATCCTGTCATTTCTAGTGAGGAATAACATTCAGCCTTATACATATGCAGCTGTGGGCTTAACCCACACAGTATGCAAGGCAGATTGGCTTGTCAGAGTACTCAGGCTCCCCCGCAATCACCTGAAGGATGATGGGCCACCTCTGCTTCAGCCACAAACCTGCTGCTGCACTCCTGGGGGTTGTACACCACACTCACACACCTTTCAACCAGCTTTCAAGGAATAGACAGGAAAAGAGTGACAGAAGTGAGAGAGGAGCTTCAATATTCCCAGGAACCACTCTTCATAGAATGGTTTTCATTTGAAAGAGCTTTAAGGATCATCTAGTTACAATTCCTTGCCATGGGCAGAGACAGCTTTCACTAGACTAGATTGCTCAAAGCCCCATCCAGCATGGCCTGGAGCACTTCCAGGAATGGGGCATCCGCAACTTCTCTGGACAACCTATGCCAGTGTCTCACCACCCTCACAGTAAAGAATTTCTTCCTTGACTCTGATCTAAACCTGCCCTGTCAGTGTAAAGCCATTTCTACTTGTCCTGTTCCAACATGACCTTGTAAAAAGTCCCTCTCCAGCTCTTTTGCGGCCCCCTTTAGGTATGTGAACATACTCTAAGGTCTCTCCTTAGACCCTTCTTCTCCAGGCTGAAGAACTC
Organism: Passer domesticus; assembly: GCF_036417665.1. Classification (NCBI taxonomy): domain Eukaryota; kingdom Metazoa; phylum Chordata; class Aves; order Passeriformes; family Passeridae; genus Passer; species Passer domesticus. The sequence goes on along the minus strand of NC_087475.1, from coordinate 61,505,747 downwards.
CAACTGTCCTGTCCTCACAGGAGAGTTGCTCCAGCCCTTTTATCATGTCCATGACCCTCCTCTGACATTGCTCCAACAGGTCCCTGTTCTTCCTATGTTAGGAGACCCAGAGCTGGATGCAGCACTGCAGGTGGGATCTCACCAGAGCAGAACAGAGGGGCAGAATCCCCTCACTCATCCTGCTGGACACTCTTCTTTTGATGTAGCCCAGGATGTAATTGGTTTCCTGGGCTGCAAGCTCACATTGCTGGGTAATGTTGAGCTTCTTATCAAACTATATTCCCAAGTCACTCTGAGGAACCTCAGAAACAGTTTGTCATCCTCATCAAGACCCACTCCAGAGGAATAAGAACTGCAAAGTGTTTAAGTACTTTGTGCATATTCAGATGTGGAGATTCCGAAAGCTAATATCTTTCAAATACAAAACCGTAAAGAAAACCATTCACTCTCATAAGACATTTAAGGTTGGTTTTCCCTGGCTATTACTTTTTTTTTTTTGTTTCAACAAAGTCATTTTCAAAACTTCTACAAGTCTCAGAAGGGAAACAAGCTGCCTTTTTTCTCTCTCTCTCTTTTTAACTTTTCTTTTCAAATTGCATAATTCTGAGGAGATTGTGAGAGCAATATTTGTGCTAAAGACCATTTCAAAGGGTTTTCACAAATTCTCAATCTCAAGTAAACATGAAGTACCTCCTTCTCATTGACTTCAGCAGAGCTGGTGGGCAAGTGATGCTTTCAAGCAGCCAGCCATTGGTTTGCTACAATTCCCTAAAACAAAGTATGCAAAATGACAATTACCTTTCATCCTGCAAAGCAACCACCTTCACATCACATAAAACATCTGTGTTAAGTCATCAGGAACCTACACATAAATCCAGCTTTAGCAAATGAAGCAACCTGATCATACTTTTGAAAATGAGCATGAAGTAACTTTCCTGTTAGTCATCCATATTTTGCATATGTACATTCCCGTAAAATAAATGTGCTCAAATACAATGAAAAAATATGAAGAGATAATTTCAATGAGAAAAGCATTTTCAGATTATTGCTAGTTGCCTAAAACTCAGCAGGTGAAAGTTACGATAGTAAAAGCTTTATAATGAAAAAGCTGAAAGCATCTCTCTGGCAAATGGATCAGAAAAATAGGATGTCAAGAGCACCATAATACAATTAATCTTCACTCCTGAAAATGCTTCTATTATGTGGGATAAATCAGATAAACAAACCTTAGATCCATCCGTTTGAAGTTTTTCATTCGCAAGGTCTTACATTCACAGCTCTAATTTGTCTGCATTGTTGTTCATATAATTTTAATGCCAGATAACTTTTCAAGTTTTCTACTGTTTATTTGTTAATACCAGTGCACTCTTAAATTTATGATAAGAGTAAATACTATATTAGTGTATTTGAAAAGTAAATTTCTATATGAGTGTCCTTTAAAAGTAATTGCAATGTGCTGTTTCTGACAAAACCAATACTGGCTTCTTGCATAGAACAAAATAAGTTACCAAGTTTAGGCTTGATTTGAATGAAATTATGAAACCTGGTGTCTATAATTTCTAATGGTAGACCAGTCATATTCACCAGCAGTGCAGCATATGGCAAGTATGTCCTTCTGCATGACTACGTAGGTAGTAGAAGGAGAAGGTTCTTGTAAGGCCCTGGAAAAAACACTGAAAAGCAAAGGCTTTTTTGAATGAATTTTTGACTTGGTGCTAACTTTTACCGTGGCACTAGCTACTTGTGAAAGCTCTGGGTTTTGGGCAGATGGTTGCATGCCTCATTCCTTACCTCATTATTTTCATATGTGATGCACCACTGCAAAATTTTACTGTAAACTGAGTTATCCCGGTACGAATAGAAAAGGCCAAGAAACCTCTCTGCATGTAAACAGTGTGTCACAAGGCCCCTAAACTTAGTGCTAGGCACTTTTCTGAAATCAATTCTTAGGCAGTGAGGAGCCAGGACCATGTAAAAGTGCCTAAGCTTTCTAGGAAACAGTTAATTCACCAGCAGAAGATAATTCATTTGAAGCAACAGAAGAATGATATTAATCAAAATTACGAGCAATTTTCTAGTCAGAGTATTTTTAGAGGAGTAGTCAGCAGAGAGTCAGAAACAGTCACTGAAGACGACAGACTGAGAGAAGTGCTATGTAACACACACAATGTTTTTTAAAGTTAGGACAGTTTTAAGTTCCTTTCAGAGTTCAGACACTCAGCCAAATTTTCACACATTACATTACAACACAGTGTGTAGCCAATGAAGGGGAACAAGTTCCATTGAAGAAAGAATTAAAGCCATTTGGCCCAAACCAAGTATTACTCTTTTTGGGAGATGCTGAATGCTGGTGGCCTGACAAAGGCGAGGTGGTCATAGCTCTATGGAATGAACCTCCAGCTATGCTGAGCACATATTCCTCACAGGTGTGTGGAAGAACACACATCTGCAACACATGCATCATGTGAGTCCATCTATACACATGGCCAGCCCCACAGATCAACACAAACTCAGCATCCATAAACACGAACAGCACTGAGGTACACAAACAGGTAAGGGTCCATTAGTGGGAAATAATCTGCAGACTCACACATAGATACAATGTGAATCCCTCCAGAAACTGGTGACTCTCAGGCTGTCCTATAACTGGCTCCTCCACACACACACACACACACACACACACACACACACAAACACACAAAGTAGTCATTTAGCCATTCCCCAAACTCCATGGTGGCCCCATTTGGTGGCTTGGACAGCCAGGTCTCTCTAACTGCAGCACTCCAGGCTGCAGTGGCTCTCTGATTGCTGATCCCACTCCCGCTGCTCTGCTCAGATGCCCCCACAGCCTCCCATGCACACATAACAGAGTCCCTCACCCAGGAAAAGAGAAATTAGTTTAGTGGGTGTTATACACTGATCTGACATGGCCAGACAAATGTACTCACCAGCAACCTGGTTACATGCAACCACTCCCTTTTATCCCCTCCCAAACTGCCATGATCTCTTCTTTTTCTGCTACTTCTTCCCCTGCTGAGGACCTCAGTTAGGTTTTGTACAACCCCAAAATGCTCTGCTCCTACATCCCATAACAAGTCCTGTATTCCTACAGGCAGTGCTCCCTCAGTCTGTAGGATGTTTCAGAGAGGTGGACTGATGTCATGTTCAGCCCGGGGCCAATACTTTCCTGTGAGAGCCCTTGGAGGAGCTGGGTCATGTGACTCTGCTTTCTCTGATTAGGTTATCACATTTTCCCCATCTGTAATAGTGCCTCTGTACTCCTTTCTGCTTGTGGAAATAAGACTCGAATCACAAGTATCACAAGGATGGAACAAGTGATGGTGGTTGGAAACTCCCTTTTGTGGGGGACAGAGGCACCCCTCTGCTGAAAAGGGTGCAGGACTGGGATGTTGCAGAGAAATCCAAAGGTGAGCCATTGGATTGCTACCTTTCTGTTGCACATCCATGTGCCCTGCCACTGCAGCTGATCCTGCTCTGAGCAGAAGGTTGGACTAGAGATCTCCCAAGGTCATCTGCCTGATTTTGTGATGCTGTGATCATCTGAGTCACAATCACTGCCTGTGAGTGTACTCATACGTTGCCACATTTGCAAGGAAATTTGATTTAAGTTAAATTAAAATAAGTTCTTTCACTGTAGCTTAGTTCAATTTGGATTGAATAATTTTGAATTCACCATGATAAGAGCATAGACAAGGACAGTATCCCATTCTCAACTGACAACCATGTTAAGCTGTCAGAAGTTGTCCTGTACCTCAACCTTGCATGTCCCCATAAATTTAAGATGCCTGACTTGATGTGCATTGAAAGTATTGCAAGACTTCCATTCACTTGATTGGTTATTGAATTATGCTCCACTCAGGTTAAAACTGCAAGATTAAATTTTCAGATGTAGTTCTGAAGTACATTTAAAGAAAGACAAGCAAAGCAAACCCATCTATACCAGACTATAGGAGGCTCACAGATAAATGCAAATAAATTAAATATATACAGTTCTTCATGCTGCAGACCAGTTTTTACCCAAGTTTGCAGTCAAACCTGCCTGGTCCCCAATAAGCAGTTTGGGCAAACTAGCCTGAAGTCCATCCCCAGCTGTGTGTGCTCAGAGCAGGCACACATATGCCTTTCAATATCTTATAGGCTGCGGATTTGGTATCATGTGTGCATGGCTCTTTCTTCTGTCAGAATTTTAAAATTACCTTTTATTTCCAAGCTTACAGCATCTCTCTGGCCTGCTGTTAATAGCCTGCAAGATTTTTGCTTATGTTTCAGATATATAGGTTTTTTTTCCTCCTACTCATTTTCTCTCATAAATCCCCTGGCTGATGAGAAAGTGTTGTGTATCCCTTACATCTAACAACATTCAGCAGTTACTCTGTTTTGCCTGCTGTGACAAACATCAAGTCTTTCCTTTTTCTGCCACTGTTTTAATGCCTCAGACAATTGGCTTTGTATGTATAATAAAAATGCAAACTTTTCCGGAGGCTAGTAGGTTTATGGGATTTTTACTGGGCCTTTCAGAAGACACAATATTATTTTTACTCCCTCACCACACGATTCTTCAGAATTCCATAAACTACAACAAAGAAAATGAGATCTTTGAAGACAGTATGCAAGCAGTCATCATTACCCCTAGATTCAAAGATAATTATCAAATACTTGGATTACCCAGAGAGTGGAGGGAATATTTCATCTCTTTGAATGTCATTGCATCCTGGGCACATGTCAGGTATCTTCAGTGTCACATTCATTAAATCCTATATTCTGACTTTCAAAACATAGTCTTGAAAAACGGATGGTATAGAACTACACTCTGGCCAGAGGAGTTTCCAGGTAGGGCAGCTACTGTGCAAGCCCTGTTCAATTCTTCCTCAGTGAATATCAAGTCCTCAGTCTCCCCATTTTTAGGGATGCTTGCTAACATGTATTTTCTGGCAAGAACAAATATTTTATATTGTCTGCCTTTTTTGCACTAGTTTAAGGCTGATCTGAAGAGGATTAATGCTATCTAGATTGAGAACTTTTTATTTAATATCTTACTGTTCCATCAGGGAAAAAAGAAACCAATAAAAGAGAGAAAGACCCAAGTCATCCAGCCTAAATATCTGGAGTTTTCTGATCTGCTAGAGCTCTGGAGTGCAGAGCTAGTCTTTTTTTTTTCCTATAGGATCTGTGACTATCTTCTGTAGACTATCACTACATCTCTTCTACTCTTCAGGAGCTTTGTGTCTTTCTCTGGCAAGTGCATTTCTCTTAAGAGTCACTCTCTCATTTGCTGTGTGTCCAGTGTTAGACACAGCTGCTCGCTGGACAGTGAGACCAGGCAACTTTTGGGGCAATATATTTGCCTGTGCCTCTTTCAAAACAAGCCAAGATACTTGAGTGAATGATGAAAACCAGACTTTTCTCCCACCTTACAGCCAGGCTTTGTACATCCATGTGCAAAACTGCCATGCATGACTTTCCACAGCTATCAGGTCTGTGTCAATGGTGGTGTCAGAGATCTGCTTGTGGAAATCAATAGTCCATGGGATAAAATTGTCATTTGCTGTCCTCTGTTTCATCCAGCAAGTTCTCCTGAAAGTTTTCCAGAAAGACTCTCTGTTTGTCCCTCCCTGGTTCAAATACAAGGAACCCTGAATGAAAATGCTGGTCCCAAGTGAAATTCTGCAGAACCATAGGGATTTCAATCCCATGAGGCAAATTCATGTCTTCATCATCTGATGATGGATTAAAGTGTCATTTGCAAGAAAAAGCTCTAAGCTGGCAATGGTGAGAGCATCACACATAATGGTTGCATTCATACTGAGCAGCTCTGGAGCTGTCCTCATCAAACCGGTCCCCCTCGTTTTCCAATGCCTGACATAATTTGTGAATAATAAATAGAACCAGGTCCCTAATGATCTCCAGGTGTGTTTTAACCTGGATTAAGCCTTTCACACACAGTGTTTATTTCTTGCAAGGTCATTTCATTTCTAATAAGTACCAGTTTGCACATGCTCAGCTGTGTTCTTGTCCTTTAATGCAGTAACTGACAGATGGTAGCAAAATATTCCTTTTATAATGAAACCTGCTGAAGGAGACTGCTTAGGGCCTCAGAAAATATAATTTGCCAAATAAAGAATGGTCTCCAGGAAAGAAAGGAATTACTGTAATGCAGTATATATTAAATAATTTTCCTCAGGCATCTGGTGATCAGTAGCTTTTTCTCACGTCAGAGAGGTGACCTAACTGTTTTTTTCCAATTATTTATTGCCTCATTCACCTTTGTACTCTTAAAAGACTTGTTTCTGTGGGTTGACATAAGTAGTGCCTCTAAAAAAGTGTAAATTAACTGCATGAGGATTTGTTGTAAAGGTTTCATAGGTACCAGATTTGTATCTGCAGTATACTGTCAGATTCTTAAGGTTTTCACTTATGCTATAATTAGCTCCGTTTCTGGGTGAATTTCACACCCATTTTTTAGACCCAATTATGCCATTTCTCTTAAACCACTATTAATTTCTAGCAGCATTGCTGCTGAATTCTGATTTACTTTATGTGACTATGCACACCCTATATTTTCTCATGGCCTGTGCAAACTTCTTTTGGCAGCTGAACACATCAGAGTGATCTGATTTATTATCTTCTGTGAGGCAGATAGCATTGGATGGCAGAAAGCTCTCCTTTTAAAGCCTCCCAGAACCTGCAACTTTCTTCTAAAACCAGTGATTTGCTGAGTATCTATCTTTGCCACTCATTTCCACAGGCTTCCACATAAAAAAAACCACAAAAAACAAACAAACAAAAAAAAACCAACAAACTTTTACTATTTTATCCTCTGTTCCAACATACAGCTAAGGAAGACTTGATGTGACTTCCTTTAGCATCCATTTGCACTGTCCTATAAATCATACAAAACGTTCTGCACAGGCTCAAATCTAGGCATTAAATGAGAATCCATCTGTTCCTTGCTCCCAATGGGATTATAGTTTCTTTCTCTGCATCACTGCTTGACAAAACTTCTAATCCCACCTGAAACTGTGAGTGTGCTGTGTTTGGTGCCTTTTATATCAAATGCACATCTCTCTGCTCCCACCTTCTCCCCTCAGGAATTGCTATTTTTAGACTGCTTTTCCATCTCTGATGAAGTTAAAATTGCATCTTAACCTATACAAGCTCTGGTGGCTCTGCTTTTGTGCTGCAGTATCACGAAATCTGTCACCAAGCTCTGTTCTGATCTGTAACCCCCTTGTCATTACTGCCTTCCTGGAGAAAGTCATGTTTTATTTCAGTTTCTTCAGTCAGCCTTTTATTTCAGTTTCATGAGGGGGTTTCCTTTCACTGCTTTTGGATGTCATGGCCAGCAGTAGATCAGAATTTGCATTAGCCTTTGGCTCTGTCAGGAGGAGAATCAACAGTGCTGGACAATTTAGAGCATGCTGCTGCTGCAATAATGTGCTTTGTGCATTACAACACTACAGGAGTGTTAGTGTCAAGGTGATGTAGCTGCCTCTTGAACTGCAGACTCCCAAAATTAAAACACACAACTAAAAAGTTATTTGGTGTCTCCTAACTCAAAAGCCAGCAAAGGCTGACATGTGCACAACTACACATAGATCTGTGGCCAGGAGAAATGCCTCAGCTGGCCATTACACCTGTGACAAACCCCAGATGACCCAATGGACCTCACACCTCGTTTGGTGTGAGCCAGAGCCTGTCAGAGCCCCTTGTTGCTGGGGGCTGAGGATTCACATGTGCCTGTATGTCACTTATGTGCACACCGAGTTCCTTGGCTGACACGTGGTAGCTCGTTCCTCTTTGTGACACGAAGGAGCACTTGTAGCCACGATGCATCTGAGCCATCAGGCAGCTGCCCCTTGGAGCAGGCCTATGAAGAGCACAGACTACGCCACTGGGGAGTTTTGGCTTATGTTGTTTGTTGTTTCTTTTTCTTTTTCAATTAGAAATGAGGAAGCGTGTGACTCTTTTTGCCAGTCTCACAGACTGTGAAGCCTTTAGTCATCCATAAAGAGGCACATTTGACATACTTTGGAGTTTATGCCTTTTTTTAGCGTGGATTATTCACACCTTCAGAAATGCCTCAGAGCAACTCAAGCCCAGTGTCCTTCTTTTATTGCCAAAAATCCCTGCCAAAAGTTTTGGAGCAAGGCATCACACCATGGGTATGCCCTAAATGAGCCACGTGATTATTCCAAGTAGTACATATTTGCTTGCATTTAAGGCTGCCCAGTCCCACACAACCTTCAGCAGCTTACCTTGACTCCCTCAAACAGAGCAAGAGCACCATTCCTTCACAGTCCCACCTCACACGACCGTGTCTCCAGACCCATGCTCTCTGCCTCCAAGGTTTTGCATGGAACTGCTGAGCATTTCCCAGAGCAGATGCAGCAGCGTGAGTCACTGCCTCACCGAGGAACGAGTCATTGCACATTGGCTGCTCCATGGAAACAGCCCATGGATATGCTTGAATATCGTGCAATACACTCTGAGGTCACTTGCATGCCTTGGAAATAATTTATTTCTTTCATCTCTGCCCAGTCACGCCTGGGTACTTCTGATGGAGCATCTGCTATGTGATCTCTCAGAGGAAATTTAGTTGGTTCAGGCCTCCAATTCCAGAAAAAAAAAGAGCTCCCAGTAGGAGCCTTGACTTGTTTGTCCTTCAGGTTGGTGCTCTTTCAGTCCTTGAAACAAGATGTTTTTATGCAAACCACCTGTTAGGAATGGTCTTCCTGAAATGTGCTGACCCCCAAAACATGCCTGAGAGTTGTTTGGGATGGGCCAATGCCATGCCAGGCACTGGTTGAAGAGTGTAACAGGGCACAGGGTTGTGCTCTAGTAACTAGAAATGTTGTTAGTGACTGCTGAATTTACTCTTATGGCTGTAGCTGAATGTCTCCATCCATGTTCCCTGGAGGCAGTGTTGGTTTACAGCTTTAATAGCTGTAAAATGTGAGTTTACTGACCATCCCCGCGCTTCATGGCACAATCCCTCCAGCTGTTATAATGAAGAAGCACTAGCAACAAAGTTATTACTTATTCCTCAAGCAAAATTTCTCTTCTTGGCAGCACTTGGCACAAAGGTTGTTCAAAATGTGTCTTAATATTCTTCAAACAAATCAATTATTTATAATTGTCTTGTCTTTAGATGTGAATTAAAATAATGATTTTTTTAATATAGTTGAAAGGAAGCAAACAAGTTTAATCGAGGCAAATGAAATCTACATGACCACCTGTTTGTTTTTTTTAACTTTATAGGAAATCAATGTATTGACAGTAGCATTGGTCAACCAGGACAGAGAAAAAAACTCAGAGAAACGAAGCCCAGGTCTAAAATCAGAAAAAGAGGCACTATTAATAGGTAAGATAACACCAAAGAAGATCTTTGAGAACAAAATGCCTTCTAGCAGGTTTCTGTTTTGCATATATGTTTACACACATCTTTGTGCTCATAGAAGGGAAAAAGAAAAAAAAATGTAATTTTTTTTTAATCTGGGTTCAGAATGGCTTTTAGTAAGAAAAATCCTAAAATACAACTGAACGTTGCGTATCTGAAAACATCTGCAGTTTAATGGAAGGATTTCAGGCATGAAAAAAAATTGCAGATCTGCATTTAGACTTGCAGCATGAATGTATGATGACTTTATTTACATGAAGATTTAGCAGGCCAGAGTTGTATAGCTTGTTATATGATTATTAGACAAAGTGGTGAAGGAGAAGGGGATGGAAATAATATTAGTAAACTACCAAGCAAAAAATACATCTACTACATGTATTAAGCATGCCAGATTTATGCCTTTGACTTTAGGTGAGGGAATTAGCAATATGAATATTTATAAAGAATACCACAAGGACTGTCATACCCTTTACCTAGAATAAAATTTTTTAAATAAACTCTTAAATAGTGCCTAAAGCTAAAGCTTATAGTGGGCCAGCTAACTGGCATTTATCCACACAGAACTGGCTGAAGCCATGCCACCCTTGGAGGGAACATGCCCCATTTAGACCCTTGTATATTTTGCATTTGGTTTCAGGGGGTAGTTTTTCAGGGAGCATGAAGGCCCACAGGTCCAAAGTGTACCCTGTGGCATGGCAACAGAAATGTTGACCTGAAAAAACAGGTTTTAATTTCTTTGGTTTGGTCTTTTCACAAATCATTGGTATCCTGATAAATTATAGTTCCAAAACTACCTTTGTTTAAATGCAACCCATTTTCATCACCTAGGCACCAGGAAGATTGCTGGTTTATTGCTGAGGCACAGATCCAGTAATTCACAAGTTCAGTTCAGACCAAAGAGGTCATTTAAAAGTGAAGAATGTATTTAAGCATTTAAAGTGCTTAGTACACAAACTCCCCGTGATTAGTGAGATGCAAAACAGTGGAATGTACAGAAATGAATGACTTGATTGAATTCTGCTTGTTATAATTAAATCTAAAACTCTTAATTGCAGGGGCAGTACTTGATTTTTTGAAGTTCATTCTGTGGGAAAGACAGCAACCATGGGATTTTAAGAACAGAATAACAAAATTTTTTTCTAGGTCGTTCTCTATTTGACTGTAACGAACAGTGGCAGTGTCCCAAAGTGGGTCCCGTCCATCTGATGTTCAGTGGCACACTCAGATAAACAAAATAACCTCAGTTAAGATATTGCTGGTCATAGTACCTCCACAACTGTTACAGTCCAAAGATTAAAGATTCCTCAAGATGGATTTCATGTTATCTCTTCCTCTGACGCATTATCAGATATAGCAAGGGAAAAATGGGCCTTGCCTCCATCCATTCACTAAGTTTTTCTGTATTTTAAAAAATGCAGTGTTGTCTTAGAAGAAAAACAACATAAAAGAAAAAAAGTTTTCATGGAACTCCAGTCAATAACTAAAACATATTGACAAATTACTTATTATTTACATTATATGAAAGAGTTGGCTTTGAATGTCCTGAATTGAAAAGCCTCAGGAACCACATAACCAATGCAATGACATTGGTAAAATGTGATTTGAGTACAAATTGGATTTGCAGTCATCTCATCCAAGTGTGATGGTCTTGACTTCTGCTTCTAGAGCTCTTTTGTGGTTACCTGTAGTCACCCACAGCACAAAGAAGGTCACTGCTGCTAGGACTTGCCATAGTAAAAAATTTATTACATGCCACTCCTTATGCAGGACCAGAAGTTTGTAAATGCTGTTTGAAAAGCAGAGGAGGAAAAAAGGTGTTCTCTGCAAAGCCAGTCTAAAATGCGTTAAATATTGCTTATCAGTTTCAACCACGGCCAGTACTGAAGGAAAAACGAAATCCAAGATTATCCTAATTCATTCAGCATCAAGAAAGCAGTATGGCCTGCAGTACACAAGATACAGTGACCCATTTTTGTCATTTGTAAGCATTTTTAATCCTGGTGTTTATGATTTAAGTATAAGAAACCTCCCCTAGGGTGGTTCAGCTAAGAAGCCCATCCAAAGAGAGTTGAAAATATTTGTTCTGATTCTTACAGTTCATCTCTCCCCAAACGGCAAATAACACACATGCCATTTTGTATTTTCACTGTTTGCTTAGAAGAAGAGAAATTGGATAGTGCTTTTAATAGCAATGCTGATGCCCCAAATCTTGTTTTGTCTGGTGACCATTATTAATGCTGTCACTTGATTTTCACTGCAGAAAAAATCTCTAGTCTTAGATCCTGACTCCTTCTAAGCCGCTTTTAATTCCCATACCTTTTATAATCATCCTGAAACAACAATGAAGATAGACAGAACATGCTCTCTCTTAAGAAAAAATAAATAAGCAAGTATGTCATAAAGCATTTGTGTTTTCTTCAGCAGCAGTTAGGGGTAATACAGATTAAATACTTTTCATAACCAGCATCTGCATAATTACTAGAAAAATTTGAGGGAGTGAGGGTTCTGACACAATTGTATGAAAGATTTTCACAACACAGAATCCAGTGAAGGGGAAAAAACAATAATTTTACCATTACAATATCCACAATTTTATATTGGTAAATCAAGCATAAAATTAGTAGTTGAAATGCTCCCAGCAAGGCTTTGTTTAGAAATTCTTTATTCATCCATCTATTATCTCGGTCACTTACTTGCTAACTGCTGTCATTCCTGAAGATGAGCTATTGTATTTAGCACATTACTATGACTGTATTAAAAATGTGCTGTTTTGTTATGTTTATTGGGTTGTGCAAGGAAAATAAGTCATAATTCATACTGGAAAACCTGTATGAACAGACTCTTCAGAATTATTTTGCCTATTCTAATGATACAGTGTCTGAAGTAATTTTAACACTTTGTGTCTGTTTTTAATACAGGTATCATATCCACATTTCTTCACGTCCACCCTTTTGGAGCCAATATAGAGTATCTTTGGTCTTATATGCAGCAGTTGGACTCTAGGGTAAAAAAAAATTAATCAAAATCTATTTTCTCTTTAGAAATATTGTATTATTCTTTACTGCAGGTTAAACTTTTCATGCATTTCCATTAGAAAGATAATGGGATATGGGGCTTGGGGGTTTGCAGTCTTTATTCATTTGCAAATTACAGTGCACGTGCTTGTGTTGAGGTCTTTGCCTCAAACTGCTCAGCTATCCTATGTGGCACAGAAGAGCAGAGCTCTAAATGGCAAAGACTAGCAGCTGATTTTATGACACATGATTCTGAAATATAGCTGCGAGAAAAAAAGCAGAACAAGAGGCAGGTGTGGCCATGGCCATTAAACTGTGCAGTTTTTGGAGATGGCAAAATTTATTTTATTCTTTGAAAAGTTGTTAGTTGTATGTTACACTGAACCTTCATGATCACAGGAATGGACCATGTCTCGTGTCCTTTGTCTCCATGTGGGAGCAGACAAAACCTGTGGCCAAGAGAAAAATGAGGCCAACACAAAACAGTGTGCAAAGTGTTTAATGCATCAGTCTACAGTCAATAAATACCTGTAGGATAAGATTCTTTGACTTACTTTTTAATATCTGCTGTAGAATGAGATGAAATCAAGCCCCCAAATGGGCCTATTCCTCTGCACTGAATATTAAGCAAGTCAGAAGGTGAGAAGCTCAAGTGTGAAATGATCAGGTGAATGGTACTCCAAGTGCTAAGCAGCAGCTTAGCAGGTGCAGGGGTCACCCTGTGGCCAGTCACGGCTCTGTCCCATGTCTGCCAATACTTGGATGATGGTGCTTTTCCAGAACTTGCAGCACAACTCCTTTGATCCTGGTAATGTTTTGTTCCTGAGCAGCCCCCTCAGCCCATAGCTAAGATCAGCTTCTCACTGCTTTGATGAGCTGCTTCATGCTTCTGGATGATCCTGGATCCTTCCTCTGTTTCTATGAAAATTGTAGAGCTAAAAGCAGAGGAGGTCCTGAACTAGAAGCTCATTGGAATTACAACAGGCTGTAATGATGAGTGAGGAAGGATGATGAATTTGTTAGGCACTGCCTTCAGGCCATGGCAGCTCAGGTTTGCTAGTGCTGTACAGCCCACTGCCACCCACAATGAAAAGGAAGAGGGGATGGGGATGGGAGAAATAGGTGAGAAACTGATGAATTTAAATTCTTGTTTTAAATCTGGTTTTATCAAACCCTGATGAATCCAGAGCTTCACACCTCCAGCCTTTTTTCTGCTTCTCCTCACACCTCCAGCCCCTTTTCTGCTTCTCTTTGCGCTGCTACAGTGCGCGTTGTTTAGTCTTGCCCTGATTCACCTAGTCTGTCCAATCTCCTCAGTTATCTTTCAAGTCCTTCCTTAACACAGCATTTGTCTAAGTTTCAACTGCTTTTTCCCCTGGATGATCTCTCCAGCTCTGTATCTCTTTTGTGATGACAGCAATCATCTAAAATATTGGACTCTCTGGGCTCCAGCCCTGCTGCTCATTGCTTCTCTCTAGTGAACTCTTCAACATTCTTGCCCTGCACTGCTGTTGGTCCCTTCTTGTTCATGGCTGTGGGCTCTGCCCTTGAGTTTTTGCTCACGTGAGTAACATGTGGGCTTCTGTGAGGCTGCCAGGGTCAAGCTCTTGGCTTGCAAACACAGCCCTCAAGGAAGGAGCATTGTCTGCCATCTCTTCAGCTACCTCTGGACCTACCTACTGCATAATAAACACGAGCTGCAAAATTTGACCTCGTTGGTTTATTTTGGAAGCAATTGCTTGTAGAAACAAATTACTTTTTAATAGCGTGATCCAGAGATGCAATCTCAGAGATGAATTTCAATTACTTTCCATGGTTAGCCTGTCATTCCTCGCCTGAGCAGGAATGATAAGGTCAGCATACCAGTGTGGGCTGAGGGCTCAGTACAGAGCTCAGATACATTGCACAAAAGTAACCAGACACCCACTGTTGCCATGTGAGTACCTAAAAGATGGATTGGATCACACTGAGGATTTAGACTGCCTCCAAAACTGAGTTTTGGTGCCACCCTTAACAAATCATTTAATCTTTCTGCTGCACTAAGCTCTACAGGAAAATAAGAGGCAATAGATATTTTCTCGCCCCCCTTGGGTGTACTAAAGTATAATCAACACATTTTATGTTTATATACTGTCTTAAAAAGGAAAAGTTTCACCATGGAAAGTTTCTAGTAGTATGAATAAGCAGAACTATCGTTATTTCCAGACAAGCCTTTCAAACCATGGAGATACCTGTGGATTACAGGCAGCACCCATAGATTTCTTTGCTCTTCCTTTCATGACTACCACTTCAGAAGCAGTAGGATAAAATAGCTCATATTGAATGCCTGTTCATTTCTTGACTTCCCTACTGACTATACCAGGAAGGTTGCCTTTGTGAAAGTGTTTTCTGTAATGAGAACATCTTGCCTAACAGGAAGGTGAGCGGTCATTAAGGTTTCAAAATGATAAAAACATCCTGAGCAATGCGGAACTGGGAGCTTTGCTGCTTAATTATCTGGGGCTGCTGAACTGGGTGAGACCGAGGGAAGATGGCTCCATGGATAGTCAACCTTCAGCAACAACAGGGAGCTGATTAAAATATTTTTGAAAGAGAAAAGCTGATAGAGCTGGGAGAAGAATTCAAATCCACGTAGGCTGAGAAGAAGAAGAAGAAGGTCCCATCTGCTTCCTCCTGCTCACAAGAACACCCATGACTATAGCTTTTAGATGAACTTCACACCACACTGTGGCCACAGCCCCAGCATGGCAGTTGTCATTGCTTTACAGTGAGATGCCATCTACAAGAGCAAAATCAATCCTTCAAGGAAGCTGCACTTGCTTTGGAGTCTGGAAAGTTATATCAGGCTAAGGTTAAAAAAAGTAATAATGGTTGGCTGTTTTCATATGGCCTGGATTCATTTCCCCTGCATCCCTATTACATCTGTACTTAATGTTTCCTCTTTACAAGCTACGGATCAGCTTTCTCATTTTAATTTTACCTTCGTTTCTTTCTCAGATCTCTGCAAATGAGATAGAAATGCTTTTGATGAGACTGCCACGCATGTTTAAACAAGAATTCACTGGTGTAGGAGCAACACTGGAAAAGAGGTGGAAGTTTTGTGCCTTTGAAGGAATTAAAACTATCTGACTGTGACTAGTAATGAAGCTATGCAGAAGAAGAATTCCTAGAGCATGGCAGGGTTATAAAGTATTAAAGTAAGAAATTTGGGTTTGGGCACATAGTAGTACGTTTTCAAAGTTATCCAAGCCTAATTTTAGTTACATTTGTGACGTTCTCTTGTGAGTGGAAATGTAGTTGTGCACCAGTTCCTAAAATAAAATAAAATTTTAAAAAAAGTTTCAAAATGTGACAGATTGTTTCCTATGAAAACTGAAGAAAGATACCACAGTCATAACGATTTCAAAATACTACATGTCCTACATCTAAGAAAAGCTCATTGAGCAAACATTAAGGAGAAAGATTGCCCGGTTATGGTCGCTAAGCTACAGCGATTTATATGTGATATGTAATAGAACTCATTAAGTTTTGTTATAGAAAGTTCTTTCTGTTTAGTAAGAGAATTGAGTAATTTTACAGTGAGGAAAAGCATACCAAAAGAAAACTTGAAGATGTGTCTGAAGTTATTGTATTTTGTAAATTAAGTTATATGCTGTACCAGGGATTTTTGCCTTATTGAAAGAGGCCTGAAAATGTGATTGGAGTCCTCAAGAATGCTTTATCAAGAATATTATTTTTCTAATGTAACTATTCTCCATTACAAGTTCTTTTAACATGGATTGCATATCAATTTTCATAAACATGTAAATAAGGAAGAAACCAGTGTTACTGTATTGTATTTGGTATGTAACATTCAGGTTTATGCATCAAAATAAATATTCAGTTGCATTACTGTTACAAATTTTATAGCAGATATATTAATTTTTATCAATAAATATGACTTCTACCATATTGTTTGCATAAGTATTTCTTCTGACATTATTGCATTTTAATTGATCCAGCAAGAGATTCCTGAAACATCTTTCCCCTACCTGAACTATTAATTGCAGATAACTTTGTTAAATGAATTATAAATCAAAAAAAAGACCTTGCAATATTAGCTAAGATTAAAATATTGGTAGAGGAATTTGATTTTATTTTTCAACAAGCAGATGGGTGAAAAATGAACACGTTCAAATTTCCTGTTTTCATTGATGTGTTGGGTAAGAACTGCTGTGGGTAAGAAACAGCAGTCCCCTCTGCTGTACCCCTGTGCAGGCAGAGGAGCCAGTCATGACAGAGCTGGTCCTGTGAAGTGGGGCACCAACAGTGGGAAATACAGAAAACTGAAGCAGATGCAGGGAGTCTCCAGATACATGTCAGAGTGAGGTTTCACTCAGGTCCTTCAATAAACAGCAATTAGTGTCAAATGCATTTAGTAGGGAAGGAACTCTCCAACATGGCTTTTGGTGATTGGTGCTTTAGGACCTATTTCTCTTCTGGCATCCACCTGGAATATAGAAATATTAAATGAAATGGTAATTGTGCACAAAAGAGGAAAATAAAGAGGCTTAGCAGGTCTATTATGGGAGAAAAATTATGCTTTCAGGTAGTACACACAAAATTTAAAAAATCAAGTACATCTCAATTATGGTTGCTATAGAGCCTGTGATAAGCTGCTCAGGTGAAACTAGTAATTATATGCCAGTTATGTTAATGAAAATTAACTAGTTTAATCCAACTAATAACTCTTTGCTCTCTTGAGATCATACAGTTTCATGAATAATTCTGGCAAGAATATTTTAGGTCTGACAGCTTGTATTTAGGTGCTGTAACATAAATCTCTATGGATGCCACTTAGGCTGGGTGAGAAAACTTTCACCTCAGCATACTCCATGCCATACTTATTCATTATATTCTGTCCTTCCTTTCCTTGTGTCCTCCTTTTTTTCCCTTTATATTATTGTCTCTCTCACAAAACAATTTTAAATCCAGTCAGAAAACATTTTTTTTACAGAACCTTGTAACCTAATCACTATATTTGTTTTGAGTATATTTTTCTTCTTCCTATTCTTCATGGGTTTTTCATGTCTGTCTAGACCATCAGAGCTTTAGACTGGTACCTTTTTAGTCCTTGTATAGTATCAGGTAAAATGGAACCTCCTTCAGTGGCTTTTAAATACTGCCAAAGATCTAAACTTTGAGTATGAGTAGCATGTAATATTGTAATGTATCAGTTGAGAACTTGAAATCCAGGGAGATCCTCAATGAGTATCAGGTCAGGCTCAAGAACTAGCTTTAACTTTGTGTGCTTTGGGGCAAACTGGATTAAAATGTTGAGCTCCATAATTTAGGTGCTGAAATGTCCCTATGATGACTCTTGGGGTACCCAGCTGGGAGTTCTGCAGTTAATACCATGAGATTAATAATGAGAAAGCTGCTTTTGATACAGGATTTTATATAGGATTTTTTTGATACAGGAAATCCACCTAGACTGGACATTAGAGAGCATTTTTTTACTGACCAAACACTGGAATGGGCTTCCAGAGAGGTGATCAATGCCCCAAGGCTGTCAGTGTTTGAGGACATTTGCGCAATGCCTTTAATGACATGATTTAACTTTTTGTCAGCCCTGACATGGTCAGAGAGTTGAATTAGATGGTCCTCATAGGTCCCCACAAGACCTAAAGCAAGTTTGTGCAGCTGAGTCAGGTTGAAAGACAATGGCCGTTTGGCAAAGACTCAAAGCCAGTCACAGTTAGCAGGATCTTCACAACAGTAATGGGAGAAAAAAAAAGGGTGGAAGAAGTATCACATCAGGCTAACCATGAGCTCAAGAGATGAGACTGAGCATGCAACTGCAAGTTATGGAAGAAAGTTATAGCAGTGCCCTCTCTTCTTTCTCAAACAGGGACTAGTGGAGCAGCAGAAGATTTGATTTCCAACAGCCCAAACATGCTGAGGGCATTTTGCACTGAGTTGCAAGTTAGGTTGGCCTGAACTCCTGTTCTCCCAGGAGAGTTTTTCAGACCATCCTCAGCATTGAACTGTCTTGGACTGATGTCAGGGGTGACTTTCATCAGCTTAGAGGGGCCAGCCTCTTGCTGCACTGTATCTGTTTCCCACTAGAAGGATTAAGAGATACACTGTGCAAAACCTCTTGGACAAATGTGCATTTAGGCCTGAACATTCAAGGGAGATAAGTGTAACCTCTCTGTTAAACTGCATTTTATGTCCACAAGAGATGTTTTATGCTTGAGTATGTTTGAGGAAGACTGCATTATCCCCATCACTGAAAAGGAAATTCTTAATATCTCTTCGTACATAGTGGAGTCAATTGTTTATTGAAGTGTGTGTGTTTAGGGCAAAACTTGCATGTTCAGGACTACCAGAGCATCACATTCACTTAAGGAACAGCTATACTGAGATTTAGAGAAAATCCTGTATCAAGCTATGCTACATTTAGCTACACATGATGTGCAGCAAATGCTATGGAATCTAAAGCTAGAAAATTGGTTGTAAGAGCATTCTGGGTGGTTTGTTTAAGTAAAAATTCTGGTCTTGCAAGCATTGTTTTATTTAAAATCAGAATGGCTTTGACAGTCAGTGTTAGTATGACAAAAATGTTCTGGGATTATGTGAGTTGATTTGGGGAAGGAGATTTTTGTGAGAGAAGGAGGGAAAGGAGAGAGTTGGATTTGGACATTCTTTTGGTCCCTCTAACCAAGTAATTATAGCCAGGTCTGATGCAGAACTGATGTCCACTTTTTCCACCGAAATGCATCTCAGTGTTCAGCATTAAAAGTGTGAGGCTTTTATAATATTTTTTTTCCTTTTTTGTGATAAGGTACAAGTTACTTTGTACAAGGTACCTTGACTTGTCACTCTGGTTATCCTTCCAAGTTCTGCAGCTCTTTCACCCTAACTTTTCCCTCAAAAAGAAAGTAAGAAACAGCATCAAATTCTTTCTGGTTCTGTGTGACTGCTTGGACAGCAAAAACTGACAGAGTTATGTATTTACTGAGTTAAAACTGAATGTTTCAAGACCAAATAAGTCAACTGAAAAAGCAGCCAGATCAGGAAATTATGCTTCCAAGGTACAGATACTCTGACTTTCTAAACCCATTACATTGAATTTGTAAGCAAAAATCAAATAGATACGCTCAGGAGTATCTTTGATTAAGTGTTCTGCCTCACACTGGGTACTACTGTGCCTGTTCAGATTTAATAGGCTGACTCCAATGTCACATGCCCTTTCAACAGAGATATTTGTGGGGCAGCAAGAGGAAAAAGGTATATATTCCTTTAAACCTAGCAGACAGTATTCCTACAATCATATCACAGACATATTACAACCATTTGCTCAGACTTCTGGTTGGTAAGTACTTTTTGCCAATTTATGTACTTTTTATACACATAACACTGAAGCCTAAAAAAAACATTGACTTGGACTGCTCATGTCTTAGCCATGTCACTGTTAATTCTGTAGTGATCCTAATAGCATAAGGTGGATTAAAATACACCTGCCATAAAAGCAGCCAGCCATAATCAAGGTTATCAACTGATTAAAAAGATATTTTTTGCTTGATAGTTTCTTAGAAGAGATTAGTGCTGTCAAAATTGGATCCTAACTTCCTAACTTCATTTTTTCTGGCTTCTTCTAGCCAGGTTTCCTTTTCTCTGCAGGATTAAATATTCCTTTAGTACTGCATATTTTCTCCCCATGAAGATATTTATATATTGTAGTCTATTTACTTCTCAGTATTCTTTCTCATAAGCTAAACAGATTGAGTTTTTAAGTGTTTTGCAATAAAGCATTTATCTTCTCTTACTCGTATCATTGCATCCTTTTTTTTTAATATCCTTTCCAATATTTCAGAACTTGCTTTAAAATGTGTGGAGAAAAGCTGTTACTTGAATTAAACCGATCAGTTTACAGCATACAGACACACAGCCACATCTCTGCTCCAATTCAACTCTTTGCCTCCTGTTCCTGTCAGACTATGAGCTGATCACCAATGTCAAAGCAGTAACACAAGTGAATTGCTGTTGGGTGGTTTTCTTCATCCTGGTGTAATAGATTCCTCTGCATAGATATGTTTCTGTCTGCTAAAGCCTGGCTTTTTTACCCTCACTGACAGGCTTGCTTGTGCAAGGCCAAAGGTCTCACTCCATGAGGATATTTTGAGGCTTAAATCCCATACACAGCCCTGTTCTTCCCTATGGGGTAGGTTTGGATAACTCTCAGATGTTTATAGCCTTTCATGATTAAAATGGGGTAATCAGATTTGCTGTCAGGGTGTTCAGATCGCATCAAGCATTCAGAGGGCAATCGCACAGGCTTTGTCTAGACTAGGGTTTAAATGTGTGTCATTAGCACATATTAGCTGACACATTTTAAAAGTCTGATGCAGACGAGGCATAATGCCTTTAATATGAAAAGCTGGCAGAGTTAGGCCCTTGGGCATTGGCGTTTACACTGGTTTGTCTATTTTAGAATTTTAGAATAAGTTAGCTGAGGGCTTGCCTGCAAAGACCAGTTAATTTGGAAGAATATAGGCTATGAATTTAAAAGGCTGCTCCAGGACTTAAGGCCAGAAAAATCTCAAGTAGTTGCTCTGACATAGCTCAATATAATATAATATAATATAATATAATATACACTTAACTAGGTAAGTTTTCCCTCTTTTTTTTTTCTTAACTTTCCGCAGGAAAAAAAACCAGTTCCCATATTAGAGTTGTTGTATTTAAAAATTAACCCTCTGGTGCATTTCTGTTTTTTTCACTGCTCCTTACTGAATGCAGCTGATTAGCCTGGTTGTGTCTGGGGAGGAGGCTGGAAAACTTGTACACTCTGCAGATCTGATTGCTGACGTTAAAAGCTGACTTGCATTTCACAGGGGGAAGACATGGTACACTAGTGAGAGGAAATGTGAGTGAAGCAACAGAAGACCATAAAATAGGATTAAAAATAGAGACTGGAGGGATTTTGTTAGAACCTGGCGTTCCATCAAAAAAACCCACGCAAATCCCAGGGCATCCCAGAAGCCTGTTATAAATGAAGAGGGGGAACAAGGAAGAAGAAGAGATAAAATTTCATAGTAAAAATCATCATAAACTATGGTGGTATTGAATTTATAAGAGTTTGTGCATTTCTTCGGTTGGTTCTGCCTGTGGAGTCAGCTGCCTCAGGTGTCGTGGCTGAGACCCTGTAAAGAGGAACCATCCAAAATTACTCTGCAGTTGGCTTTATCCGAAAAATAAGCTCAGATAATACTAACTTCCAACTGCAGAAGAGCCCCTCCCTGTAAGAAAAATCTGCATCTGTAGCTCTATCAGTTCACTGGTTGATGGTGATGTTAGCAAAAATATTTTCCTTGTCCTTGAAGGTTAGTGAGAATATATGTTACTCATGGAAAGCCAGTATTTGCCAGGTAATCAGAACTCATTCCAGGGTGTCATTTCCACCCCTTCACTCTGACTGGCTGTCACCTTGGTTGAACTTGTTACCTCAGTTAGATGGAGACAAAAAAAGCTAAAGTCTCATCAGGGTAGAAAATACGCTTTTTTCTTGAGAAGAAGAACAGCCATGGGTGAGCATCATGCCACCTGTTCAAGGCTGATTTGTCTAATAAAGAATTGCAAGGCAGGAGCTGCTTTGCAGGGTGGTACTGGAAGCCGGTTTTGCGCAGTAAAGCATACTGACAGAGAAAGAAGCCAGATGGAGTCTCAACAGCCCAAGTTTTCTAAAACACATTTCCTACCCTGAGAAGTTCTTGACTGACAGCTCTGGAAACAGGTGTTTTATTTGTCCACAGGGCAGCACAGGGAAGGCATCTATTATTGTCCCAGCAGAGGTCTACAGAAATCACCTGCCATTTCATTTCCATCCCTATGAAGTCCTTCCATCATCTGTCCAAACTGCAGAGGAAGGGGACATCTGCAGAATGCACATTTGATCCTGATTTGAGTCCACAGAACTTCTGTTAGTTAAAACCTTCATTTTCAGGGCTGGATTTGAATCTCTGATCTGTAAAATGGATAAACTACTGTTTTAAGGAAACTATCCAATGACGGAGGAGGGGAAGGCAGGCTTTCTTGAAGCACAAATATATCCTGGTGACCCCATTCTTCTCCCTCAGTCTTCACAGTGAGAAAGAGATTTGGAAGTACATAGCTGGCAAAGAGGTTCATCCTATTAGAAAAGACAGAGAAGAGCTCATGTTATATTTACACAGAATGTTTTGAGATGGGATTTTTAAGTCTAAAGAAAACCCCTCCCACTTTATAGCCATGACATACTCTTAAAAAAAATGTTAGTACAGGGAAATGGAGAAGCAATGAAAAAAAGAGTATTCTCTTTTATGAGTACTTTATTAGTCTTACCCTTTGAAGAGATTTCTGTGTGGAGGCTGAAATCCCTACTGTTTCAAAGGTTTACCGTCAAGAGCAGGAACAATGCAGGATTTGCAGCCTTTGTTTGATTTTTGTGGTCTGTGCAGCTCAAATGTGCAAAGAAAAGTATGAAAGTGTGTGCTCAGGTGAAACGGAACTGGACAGTCACACAGAACTGTTGCTTTTCTGCAGAGCTTTTTGTTTACAGGAATAAATCGTGGGCAGATGGTCAGAAGTTCAGTAACATACACTGGTCATGCAATCAGGAAATCGGCGTATATTTAGGATTGAGACCTTAAATTTTAGTCTTTCTTTCAAGAATGCTCAGATTTCTATCACGTGCAGCATTGAGAAAGACACCCGAGGGTGGTCTGGATGGATCTGGGGAAAGAGGCCTAATCATTATGAACTATCACACAGTACATATCCCCACAAGCAGTGAGCAGGCTAATGTGGCCACAGGAGACATCACAGCTGTGATTCTACAGCCTCTGCCCAGTTCAATCCACTCTACTTGCTGCTTCCAGGTTAAGCAGTATGATACAATCTGGGCTGTCTTCTGAAAAGTTAATTTAGAGGTAGTTCAAGCCTTTTTTTCAGGCAGTTGACAAGCTGTACCATCAACAGGAAACTATGGATGATCTGCAGCAATAGTGGGTGGATCCGAATTGGAGAAGGAACTTGGACAACTTCTTCCTAAATTTGCTGCAAGCCTTGAAATTACTTTATTTACAATTTCCAAAGGAGAAGGAGCAGCAAAAAAATATTTCCAGAAATAACCAGAGAAAGGTTTCATCTCCCAGACCCATTTGGCCCACAACTGTTTCATGTTCCCCAAATCACACATGCAACCATGTTCAGAAGAAAGCAAAAGGTGCTACAGAGGTTAAATCATGTGAGGAATTCAAGGCTTTGGGAAGGTTACAGAAAGGTCCTTGCAAGCAAGCCCACGATCAGTGCTACTGTTCTTCTGTGTAACTAATCTAAAGTAAGGTTTTCATTAACTCCCTTTATTTGATGCATTGTGAAACAAACTGAATGAGAATGTTTGGGCTGGCA
The DNA here is from genome assembly GCF_036417665.1 of Passer domesticus. Classification (NCBI taxonomy): domain Eukaryota; kingdom Metazoa; phylum Chordata; class Aves; order Passeriformes; family Passeridae; genus Passer; species Passer domesticus. Next base: position 61,481,882 of record NC_087475.1, on the reverse strand, counting down.
AAAAAAGCAACACAAAATCCCACAAGAACCCAGTGTAACAGCTTACATCAAGAGCTAAGTAACAAAGACAATAGCTCTGGATACACAAAGTCTCGGTTTTGCGGCTAGGCAGGAGGTGCACAAGTTTAAAGCTATGCAGGAGTACTAAGGCTCTTCTCCCAGCAGGGATTTTGAGAAATCACCACTTTGTGCCACGACATAGAGCATAACTCACTGCTAAAAAGTTCTCTCAAATCACGGTTATATTACATGGCAAGATACTGACTTGGGCTAAGACCCAAGTCTTTACTTTTTTTTTGAACTAGTGGGTGTCTGAGAGGTGTCACCAAGCAAACAGAGAGAAAGGGAATCTGTGACCAAACCCAATGCTAAAGCTACTCAGCAACACTCCAAAACCCAGCCACACAATGCTTATTTTCTACCAAGAATTTGCTTTTAAAAGCCATCAATACCAGGATTTTCACTGTCGTGTGGACATAGAGCCAAAGATATGAGGGATGTCAGCCACTCAACAAACTTTGCAGAATATACTGTCTCTGGAGGCACTCACCACTTCATACTATGTTCCAGAGTGCAAAACCTAATTTTTCCTTTCCTGAAGAGCTGAGCACTTCATTTGCTGAACTATTGGATAGGCAAAATGTCCCACTGTCCCAATTGCCATCACTTCATGCAAGGCTGCATCCATCCAACGTGTTCCAAGGACACCTACCCGACTGATCCTCTTCCTGCAGCTGTAGGTGCACACCTGGTTTCTCAGCAGTCTTAACTCTGGTGTTTCAGACAGTCCCCAGACCTTTGTGTGAAATTGATTGAGAGCCATGGTCCTCAGAATTCAAAGCCTGAGAGTCGCTCACATTCTGAGTAACATAAGGAAACACAAGAAACACAGGCCTTGAAGTGTAGCACATGGATGGGTATGATATTCTTCTTGGGATTCTAAGGAGACCTTTCTTAAGGTCTTCTTAATCCAGCCTTTATCCCTTCTCTTTTTGTCTGCAGATAGACTTGGGTTTGTGTAGGTGTGTGAGGTCTCCAGACCATATGAGTGGATGATGGCTTCTTGTTTCCTCAGTACATCAGGTCTTTCCGTTTGTTCATTACGTGATCGATGTTTATTTTAGTGCAAGTCATACAGGTAGGGGTGAATTACAAAAATGTCTACCAAGCCCCATAATAAAATACATCTAACAATAATATAATATGTAGGGGAAAATCTACATGTAAATGACAATCTGTCCAGTTTACAAAAAAGAAAGGAATAAGCAATTTCAATTGAGAACCCATAAAGATTTATATAAATTTATAATAGTAACTAGCCTTGAAAGATGAAAGGCTGCCTACTCAGAGTAATTTTATCCTGATGGACCAAAAGCTACCACTTACTTACATTTTTATTCAAATATGAGAAACAAGAAGTCCAAACTGTAGTGTCTAATTGAGACCATGGATTACCAGTACCTAGCTTCAGGAACTGACACCACTCCTACAGTATCTAAATTCAGGAGAGCAACTGTGACTCAAGGCTTGTGCCATATGACTGGAAAAGCAGCTACAAAGCCTCCATCTGACATCTGGCAGGCAGGGGCAGAATCCAGCCTTCAGCCAGCATGTCCCATGTAAACAGGACAGGACCTTGCTTTCTCAGCCCAGTTATGCTGGTGAACAAGAACCAGCTTCCACCTCTCACTAGGGACACTTTTTTCAAGCATCATGACAAGAGATGTGAAACTGCAGTCAGCTGAGGAGAAGAAACATGGGGAAAGTGCACTTGGTCCTCGCTGCAGGTAGCTGGTGGAAAACCAAGGGTTACAACACCCAGGCAGTGATGATTTTGTTCACAGCAGAGCGAGCTGGGGAATGTTTGTTGGCAGTGACTTTATCTCATCCCAGTTTAGCTCTCAGGCAGACAGATCTAGTGCTCAGTCACATCCACAGTCCTGCACTGCCACCTTGTTAAGGGGTGCTGAGTTTATGCACCCATCCTCAGCTGTGGTTCACTGGAAATGCTGGACCACAGCCTCCCAACAGCCTTCTGATTTCAGTGCAACAGGGAAACACCTGGGAAATGTTGCCGCTTGAGGGGGGTTTTCACTGGTAGGGACTGTGATTGCTGTTTCCTGAGGTGCTACTAAACATGCAGAGCACCTCCTTCGTATTGCTACCCTCAAAAGCAATGCCACTCTTTGAAGACATCAGCCAGCTGAGAACACTGCCACTGCTGACACGCAGAGGCAGTGACTTATTCACATCACCTACAAAGGAGGAAAGTCACACAAAGGTCGTGGTGCTGCAGACAAAGTAAATAGTTTACTATAATACGTGTGGTGAACAATAATGCCAAGCATTAGAACATTATCATAGAACAGAGGAGAGGATGGGCAAATGTGGTTTTCCCCTTGATAAGGTTTCTTGAATGATCAGAATCAGTGGAAAATGAACTTGAGAGGATGTGGGTAGGAGAGGAGCTCCCTGAATCAACTTTTTTCTCCTTCCATATCCCAGCCTTATATACAAAATGCAACATATATGATCTATGTATAAATGAGCAAAATTTGTAGTGCATTCCAAATCTGCATTCCAATAATTTGTATTTGAATGTTTTAGCAAAAACTGACTGTGACTACAAACACTTCACAGACTAATTTTCAGATTCATGAGTTTTTTGCTTGGTTTGCCTACATGTTCTCTGAGCTCTCTGCCAAAAAATATTTCCTTTCTTGCACTGAAACATAGCGCTGACATGTGTCAAACTACTTCTTTTTTTATGGGATTTAGCACACTTCTTCCTCTTTCTGCTTTTTCTGGATTCATACATATTAGACACACATCTTTGGGTTTTAATTATAAAATTAATGTAGACAGCAACCAGAAATAAAGCTGACAAATCCAATTTCCCAAGTAACTCAATATCATCTCAGGATCTCTGAGGAAAACAAAATACTATGTCCAAGGGGTTACAAGAATGTTTCTAAAGGAACAAATTTTAAAAAAAGAAAAATGCTGATCAAATTAATAGAGGAGCATATCCCTAACATTAAAATCCATATTTATAACCAGCTAGGAGAATGTGATGATATTTTAAACATTACATAACCTCTCATACTGCTTCTAATCCCAGACATTTAGGGGAAAAAAGTATCTATCTATCTATCTATCTATCTATCTATCTATCATCTATCTATCCATCTGTCTATCTGTCTATCGATCTATCCACATTCTAAATGCATTTTAAAATAAAATAATTTCTAAAATAGTTGTTTAATGACCCTATACAAGACTTTTGGAATATTTCCTTTTTCAAGTACCAATATAGATCCAATTGTAAAACAAACAGCTCTGTAAGGATTCAGTACATCCACATATGAGACTCAGACCTTAGACTCCAGAGAAGCTGGTATTCTTCTCCATTGCCATCAATAAAGAAACCAATTTCTCAGTTAAGCAATGGAAATTGAAAGAGTGGGCTGAGAGACCTATGGAAGAAATTCATGAAGCCCTTCCCAGGGCCACGGAGAAGCTCAAAACTGTGTTCATGACATGGTGTTCTCCAAAGTCCTTAGTTCTCTCCTGAAGGACTGAGTTGGAGCTACCCCATGAAATGCCCATTGGCCCAGCTCAGCAACATGCACCAAGCAGCATGTCCTGCCTAAACCAAACTGCAACAGAAACACAGACAGCCTTGAGATGAAGGCTGGGGGCTTGCAGGTCTGCATGTTCCCTCCTCCTTGGAAAGGAATCTGGCGACCTGAACCTCAATGTCCAGTGCTCCCTAGTGCAGAAGCAGCCAGGCCATGGGACCTGCATGGCACAGCATTGAGTTTTTCTCACACTGCAATGTCTTTCAGGTGATGCCCAAACACACCTATGTCTACAAGGAGGGAATCATAGAGGCACAACAGAAGCCTTTGCCTACCTAGCTCAGAGACAAGTAGATTCTACAAAGGATGAGGCTCTAGTTTATGCTCCCAAAGGTTGATGTGTGAGCAGAATGCTTATGTTCCCTTTACAGGCAGCAGAAAAGCAAGCCACTAAGGCTGAGAAAATTTGCAGCACTATTCAGCTTCCCAGATGTAGGTGCTTGTTTTAGAGAAAGGTACTTTTATATCCAGTCAGCTGGGGAGCTCCCCAAACTCCACTGACTACAAGTATGATAGCAGACATGCAGACACCTACAAGATCATCTGTGTGGGATACAGCTCAGGCTAACATGGACCATATCTGCCTGCCAGAGCCAAGGTGAACATTGAGACCTACAATTTCCACTTAACTTTCCAGTCTACTAAAAAAACACCTAATTCCATCCACAGCCAAAAACTTGCTCTGAGGGATGTGTAGCTTTTGGCCTATGGGTCTTACTGACTTTTCCATCAATATTTTATTTTATAGAGTCTCACTCTGAGCTGTTCATTAATGTATTTGGATTCTAGCATGCAAAACTTTTCAGAACCTCTTAAAAGGTTTTATTTGGAAGTGGAATTTATGCAAGTGTTTATTAATGATTTGGCATCTTAAAGGGGTTACTTTGAGCACTATCTTTAACTCCATTACCATTAAATTATTCCTTAAATTATTCCAAATGTTTTGAACCAATTTAAAAATTCATACGGAGAGTTTGTCATAGTCCACAGTCAAGAGTACATTTAAACAGTGGAAACCAGTTAAGCAGCTTTTGGGAGACCAAGAGAT